>NC_140194.1:6916797-7511617 GCF_965226575.1 Pagrus pagrus | reverse complement strand
AACATCAATTATTTGGGAAGCCCTGTTTTTTATAAACGTATCATTTGTTTGTTGGTGCTCAAACATTAGTACAAGTATTTAAAAACTTTCAAATAATAGCCATGCCCTATTTTTACTAGCCATGTTGACGCACCTTAAAATACAGCTCCACTGGGTACTTACATGAAGATATGCTCATGATTACACACTGAACACAGACACACACACACCCAGACTGACAAAAAAGAGACAGAGAGAACAGGGGTCCAGGGCTAAGTAAGCGGTGCACCAGGTTATGCGTCATTTACCGCAGCTCAATAACAACCTTTCTCTCCGCCCGACACACCTGGTCACACAAAATGACACTCGCTGTCCTCCGAGAAAAGAGACACACACACACGGACACACACGACATATCTTCTTTCACCCTATGGTGGTCTTAACCAGACACATTACATCCCCACTCTACTATCTGCTTGTGACAGATGTATTTATGTAATGGTTATGATAGGTATTGATTCACGCGGCGGAGCCAGTTAAGAAACAGAGAAAAATGAGATTTCAAAATCAACATGGCTGAGGGTGTGTGCGTATATGTGTGTGTGTGTGCGCGTGTGCGTGTGTGTGGTGGACAAGATCCCTAACAAGAAGACCAGTGACGTGGAGAGAAGAGGAGTGAGGGAGGAAAAAAGAGGGGAGAGGAGAGAAGTCAGCAACATTTAGAGGAAAGAAGCTCGGACGGAACGCACACACAAAGAAAGCGCAGTGAAAACATGTGTGTGTGTGTTTGGACTGGCATGATCACATGTGTGTGCGTGACCTTGGATTGGCCCGGTGGTAAAGTGGGGCGTCAAGAGAGTCAGTGTGAGAGCAGCCAAGCGTTCTCCCCCAGATTAGCAGGCTTTATTACTGCCACCAACCACTGGCCTGACAAATCCTCTTATTTCATTTTACCTTCCTTTACCTCTGCCTCGCTCTTTCTCTTTTCCTCACTCTTTTATTTCCCTAAAACCTCCCTCCCCCTCCTTTCTCCTGTCTCTGCGGTAGCTTTGCATGCTTCACCTTGCACCCCGCCTGGCTCGCTCTCAGTTTTCCCTCACAGTGTAACAGCCCTATTTTCTATTTCCTCCGGTTTTTTTTTTCTCCTCATTGTCTTTTCATCCTCTGCCCATACCTATACAGCTTTTTTTTTTTCTCCCCCCCCCACCTTACTCGACTCCACCTCTTGCTCCACTCCCCTCTCTATCTCTCCCTCCCTCTCTATAGTGTGATGAATCTGTAGACAGGGGCTAATAATTGTACTTCAGCCCAAGTGCTCATTTTTCTTTGTGTTTGAAAGCTGTGACAGGCAGGAGCTCTTTTTTTTCTCTACACCCCCTATCCCTCCTCTTTCTCCCTCCCTCTCTCTCTCCCTCTCTTTTCTTTCTATCCTCACACAATGGGTGAGTAAAATAACTCAGGGTTTACAAGGTCATGCTGTCTAGCGGTGAGGACACGCTGGGGATTTGGGGCTGGAAGGATTTCCTCAAAGGTGCCGTGTTGAGGCTTCAATAAAAAACAGAGAAAGTTATAGATTGCACGAGCAGATCTTCAGGGGGAAATAAGTGCATTTGATAGTGAAGAGGCTCACTGAATCACAGCTATCTGGATCCAAATGTTATCAATGCCGCTTCTAAGGTTCTTTATAAAACAGCACGCGAAAGGCTGGGGAGAGAGCGTCTGCTTTGTCGCACGTGCCAACAGCTCCTGCATCTTCATGTTACTCAACTTTAATCATTTGCAAAGAGAGAAATACTTAAAACGATACACCTCCTGTTGTATGAAACGTTCACATCTGTGTGTGCGGCGTGTTCCTGAGCAGCGCGTTGTTTTAATAGCGTGCCAACAGTAGAGGATGCCTATTTTAGTGCAGAGAAATGCAGCCTGCACAGCGAGACAGGGTTTTTACCTCACGCACACTGACACACACAAAAGCTCACGTGGCAAGTGAATTACGATTACGTTTAAAAGAAAATCTGCAAAAACAAGTCATATAACATAGAGAGATTTTATTTTGACAAGCAGACTTTTATATTGAAACATATTAATTAAGTACAAAAGAGTCAGGGGGGAACGATCGCTTAATTTCTCTTCTTAATAAAGAAAATATCATCTCAGCGTCCGTCCAGGAAAAAAAAAGCTGCCTGCAAGCAAAGCACATGTGCACATATTGAAAAGAAATAATATTTCCATCGACTCTACAGTGGTACTTTATGAAAATTGATCAACAGTTTTAATCACAATGTCATCCTCAAAAGAGAGAGATGGAAAGAGAGAGCGGGCGGGAGGAGGGGGGGAGGAGAACAGAGAGTAAGACTTTATTGCCTGCTGTAGTTAGATGGTAAATTTCCTCCTGGCAGATATTTATTGAGTTAGTTGAGTCTAGAGAGAGCTTTAACATTGATTGTGATCATTAAATATATCCGCTCGAAATGGCAACATGGCACTCCCTCAGTCAATGGAGCCAATAGGAGCAGAACAAAGGCATAATCAAATCAATCCTCTCATAATTATTCTTTGAGAGGTGGAATTAATCACAAGAAGAAATAAAAACAATAATGGAAAATGAAATGGTCAGTCGTAAACAATTACTGCTCAAATTGAAATAAAGTCAGCGAAGGGAAGAAAATCAACTGTAAATCCAAGTAATTAAAATAACATTCTAATGTATATTGGTTATTTGGTTTCCACCGGCTTTCACTTATTATATTATCTTCTAGTGTTATTATAAGAGTGATGAAGAGACTCAGAGATGAGGAGAGACAGTGTAGAAAGTGTGTGTGTGTGTGTGTGTGTGTGTGTGTGTGTGTGTGTGTGTACGGAGGCCTTGTGGGGTCAAAGGATCAAGGTCCTCCTCTTGTGAGAGCCGTGCTTCTCTCTCCTCCCCGCTCGCTGAGAGGAAGTGTAGCTTATTGATTAGCTATCAGATGATTCCGATAGGGCCTGATCGATAGGACTTTGTATGAAAGCCAGGCAGGACCCTCCCTCCTCACTCAGCTCGCACACACTCATGGATCAGCCGCCGCAGTGCACAGCCGCACAGACGTCTGCTTGTTTGTTGTTCTCCCGAAGATTCTCCTTTGTGTCTCGAGTCCGCCCCTCCAATCGAAGGTTTCCTCGAACGCTCAGTCTGTTTTCTTTAGCTCCACTTTCACAGCGTTGTCATTGATAAGCTTAACCTGCGAGGTTAGCTGAGCGTGATGATGTCTCGGGCTCACATATTTACATGGATGTATGCGCGGGTGTTAGTGGTAGAAATGTTATTCTGACTCCAGGAAGTACGTTTTATTTTGTCAAACTGATGTGTTTCCATGTCAGTTTCCTGATAAAAAGTCACAAACATTTGAAATATTCTTGTGGTTATTTCCTCCTTTAGCCAAGAAGTTGAGGTGGGAGGGCAAACACTACATAAATATGTGGAGTTACTCTCTTTGGGATCATCACTGATGCAGGATGTGAGGCTCGGCAATAAAATAACCACTTAAAAAAGTTATTTAATTTAGAATTTCTTTGAATAAAATGGTATTTTAACAGAGTGTGACACAACTCCTGCATTGAGAGACCAAATGAGGCAGGAATTATCTTTCAGTACATCAAGTGGCGGCACAGCCAAACAGGAGGTCTACAACTGGAAACTACAGACTAACTAAATAAGTCACAGACAGGAGAAAGAAAGAGGGAAACTAAACAGCCGGCTGACTGATCAGAAATACGTCTGCTCAGAGCTGAACCGTGCAGACACTCGAGATGGGAACAGCTTCGTGGCTCTCAGAGGCTCGTGTCAAGCCTCGGCAGCCTGCAGACTGAGAACACATGGACAAAAATATGCTCTATAATTGATTAGCAAGCAGGAAGATTCACAAGCGAGCCAAATGCTTCTATGGATAGTTCACCAGGAAGAGAGTCTAAGTGCTATGAGCCTGATCAGCACCACGGACAGCGGCCGGGACAATCCTTTTATTATTATTAATATCTTACATTGTATTAGTGGTGGTGCTGTTAATTCCTACGTAGTCTGGCTACAGTAAAGTGAAATCACTCAGTATGAAGTAGTAATTGTCTTCAGGGGGGTCGGTACACTTACACACAGATGTGCTGATTTATGTAGAGACGCTCTGGACACTTTTATAAAATTCTCTGCTTGTTTTCTCACTTGATTCCTTGCTGGGAATACATGAGACACTTTCAGAGTGTGTGTGTGTGTGTGTGTGTATCGGTGTGTGTGTGTGTTTGTGCCGTATCTGTGTTCCAGGTATGTCCAGGCTGTGAAAGGACAGTGATAAGACACCTGTACTCCAGCTGCAGTACAGATTAAAGACTGGGCAGGACACCCGTATCAGTTTCAGCACAGGCCACGTCTGTGTGAAGGAACGGCCTGTTTCTGACCGAATGTGTGAGGTGTCCGTTCTGTTAGCACGTCTGCATAGGAGGGACGGAAAAAGAGGAAAAGGAGAAAGAAATGTCATGAATTGTGGTGTAACTGTGTATATGTGTGTGTGTGTGTGTGTGTGTGTGTGTGGGCCAAATAGGAGAACATGTTCTGAGTGATGCTATTGGGCAGTTGATGCATGAGTGCAGGTCATGCAGGTCTGACATAAAGCATCATGAAATCCATCATTAAACACTTTGTGTAACGCTGATGATTTTTGTTTTTCCTCTCCTCAGTCCTTCTGTACTTAGTGAGACTTCAGTGTTGCTCGCTACACAAATACCTCCCCCTAATGGCCTCCAAATGAATGGACTTTTTGGTGTCTGAAAGGATTTCACACACGTTACTGCGAAACAGATTTTTATTAAACGTCTCATTTGTTTTTGTTTTTTTCTCTTTTACAGATATCATGACACTGGAATGCTGATGTTTCAAGAGCAACCTACGGCACCCAGACTGCCATAAAGCACAATGTCTCAAAAGCGTCCCAACAGCGGCTTCAGGGCAACCAATCCACGGCAAACCCGAAGCCACGAGATCAATATTAAAAACAACGATGATAAAATAATAGCAGGAGACTGAAATCACAACAACAACAAGGGAAGAAACACAGAAATTAAAGATCCCGGACTCCTGGAAACAAGATTCTCCACCATCTGCATTTGTTATTCAAATGGACACAGATCATCCCAGAAATACCTCCAAATTGTAATTTAGACTTACCAGAGTTTAGATTATTAACACGTAGGTTGAGTCAAAAAAAAAAAAAAAAATGATGTCCACACCCCTTTAGCACATGCCCAGAAATCAGGATATTGTAAATACGTGTACAGAAAACGAATAGGGAAATTGATAAGAAATAAAAATTATTGCAGAATAATGTAAATAGCCATAAGAATCATACCTCTAGTGTGTTTATATATTCACGAGTGTCACATGCCCATTACTCCTTATTTCTTCTATGCCCAAAAAGATTTAGCACAAAGATTAACCACCGCTCTCTGTATCTCGATAGGAAACATCCACATCTACGTAGAAACTAGACAAGACGATACTGAATATACAGACGTTAACTGGGAAGACACAATGTTTGTCATGTGGAGCGCTATTGCTGGAAACTGATGCATATGCCACAGAGTGTGTATGCTTGTTAGATAACCCTGTAATTGTTAGCGAAACAGGTCATTAGCTTCTTTGAACTTTGCTCATTTAAACAGACAGAAGACTTGAGAGAGTTATCAACAAACAGAGAAAGAAGAAACTTTTAGAGATCCCTGAATTCGGCCCAGATCTTCTCCCGTCCCCCCCCACCTCCCATTGTAAACTACCACAGCAGAGCTGAACACAACTCAAACTTTTATTTATTCAATAGAGTGTATATGAAGCCCCCTCCTGTACTGTATATGTAAGTGTGTTTTAGCCCCCATAGTGACGTGACATATCCAGATGGACTTCTGTGGTTTGGCAGCTCTCTTGTATTGTACAGTCAGAGTACAGTTACCTTTTATTCAGTTCATACCTAACCTGACATCACCGTGACCTGCCATCCTTCCTCTTTGATTTGGCTAGTCCCCTTCCTCCTACTCCTCCTCCTCCTCCTCCTCCTCTGTCCATCAGAGGGCCTGTATGCCTGCAGGCCTCTCTGCAACTAGCCGCTCGCTCAGCTCCCACAGGCTGGCAGCGCTGCTCTGGTCCTGAGCCTGGACGGACGGCAGGCAGCGGAAGCAGTTGTTGAAGTACATGCCGCCTAGCCCCTCCAGCTCCGGAGCCGCGGCGCAGTACACGGTGGTGGCCGCCCCTTGTTGCTGTGGACAGAGAAACACACAAGATTCAAGTTCGGTGGGCGAATCGTGATACAACGAGACGGCGTCAGCCTGCAGGAGGAGACAAAAAACAGAGAACTCATTCACTGATGCACAGACATGAGGACGTGTCCTGTCCAGAGAAAAAGATAGAGGACGAGCAGCAGACGACGACCACATCACTACGTCCTCTGTGAGACACACACATATACACAATCACACACACACACACAGACAAAAAAAGAGACAGCAGGACAGAGTGTCAACAGGAAAAAAATAAAAGACTCCACACGCTGTCTCTCCCTGCTCCCTGCAGCCCATGATGACTGGGTCATACTACCATGGGAACAGCATAACCCCAATCTGTACATATATTTATATACATATATTTATTTATTTATTTCTCTACCCGGTGTGTACAGGACCTCTGGCTGTATGGGACCATGTGAATGATGCTACAGATGTATAGACTCACAGTTGGAGAAGACGACGACATAGACAAGAAAATGACACCAGCTCCTGTCTGGATGGGAATCACCAGGGAAACCACAGCTTTTATGTATATTGTAAAAGAGCGGGTTTCAATGCCATGGTGATGAATATGTATATTTTCACATGATGTGTGTATGGGGTTCAGCCAGGCTTTCAAATGAAATGGTGCAAGTACAATTCTTTACCTAAGCGTTTACATCAGAAGTTGGTTGGTTATAGGAAAGCTATATTTTCACACACACACACACACACACACACACACACACCACAAGACTTTCCCTTTGCCTCTTTCTCAGTAAGTCCTCTCTCATTTTTTTAAGGCAAGTTTAAATCTGAAAAATCACTCAAGTCTCAACCCAGAAATTGACTCTGTTTCATGTCGTCTCAAGCCGTGACGCACTGTAAAAGTAACGTCGCGGCATTCGGACGCAACCTGCTTAGTTCTACTAATACACCCTGTCCCGTCAGTCAGTAATTAGTAGGGATATTCTTGGGAGGAGGGAGATTTCTGTGACATTTGAAAATGAAAGTTGAAACTGCAGCAGAATAAACACGTCAGGGAGAATTACACACATAACCCAACTGCTCAAAGACGGATCTTTCATGTTGCAGCTCCGGCTAAAAGCTGCTGTGACAGCTTCCCCGCAAACTCCGGGGCTGGAGACGACTTCTATATGGCCACATGAAATGGCTCGCCTCTTTATCTCCCAATGAGGGAGGGGGGAGGCAGAGAGAGTGAGAGGGAACACTGATGTGAAGACTGAGGACTAATGTTGAGCACAGAGCACTGGCACACAGTGAGACAAGCCTATATACGAAGTAGTCAAACACGGGCAAGACACACAAACATTCACCCACACACGCGCGCATAATGGAGCCACATTACATGCCAACTGTTTGAACAGCTTCCTAAAGCAGCTGTGAGACCAACACACATGAAGTGGAAAGATCCATTGAGGTCTAAAGCACTTATACTTTCACATGCAAGTACAAAAATACGCACACAAATGCAAATGCAATGAACGAAAAACAGACACACAAACCGGATTCCAAGAAATATTTTTTCTCATTAACACACACAAAGTCGCACACACACACACACACACACACACACACACACCCCCTCTAAGCGGCAAGTAAACTTCCGCCAGGAGGAGCCCTGGTTGGTAACGTCGCCGCAGCAGATTGAGCGCGTTTGAAGCGCAGTGTGATGAGAGAGCTGGTAAACAGCAGATGAAAAGGCAGCATCTCTCTGTGTGCCGCTGTCTGTCTCACCTGCCAGCGGGGCGATAACTTCATCCACGTCACATGTCGCCATATCAAAGACAGACAAATGCCAAGCAGTGTCTCCGAGTTGCAGGTTCACACGCGCTCAGTTTAACTCATCTCCCTCACTTAGGGCATCTGATTTAGCTCGTCTGAAAGCTAAATGCCTTTTAAACTCCACTGAAGATTTCAGTGCTGCAGGCTCTGGCTCGCTGACGCCCCCCTCCCCCTTGAACTTGGCTGACTTTCAAAACAGTTTGTTTGTGTCCAGTTACCAAACACTGGTCCTGCTGTAAGTTGAAAAAATGTATAAAAATAAACTTTCATGTTTATAATCCAGATTTATGTGGCTGACTTCAGAATGAAGTCTTCAGTAATTTTTCCAAAAGTGCTTCCAGTTTTTATTTTAGATTTTTTCCTAGAAATGCAAGTCTGCACTACTGTTTCTCTATGGACTGCAACGGTCTAGTTAACGTTGCACGGATCAGTACATGAACTGTGCTATCTTATTGGTGTTTAGCTCATCCCCCCTCACCACTTGACCTTGTGACCTCTGTAGAAGATAAGGCTGATGAGATTAGGCATTAACATGCTCAACCACCCACCACAGCCATCTATCATGTGTGTGTGTGTGTGTGTGTGTGCTTGCAGATAGAAGGCGAGGGCAGCGTGAGGAAGTGAGAAGGAGAACAAGAGGGGGGTGTGCAACAACCTCGATACACTTACATTACACAATAACACCATAGACGCATACAGTAATTCATATGTGCATGCCTGAACACGAGCATGCCGCCTGCACACGAGCACGAGCAGATAAGCAAATAAACACTCGGAGCAATCTACACGAAAGGTAATGTCACTGAATCAGTGTGCATCATACACGTCTGTGGCGTGACAGCCGTTTGTAACCCATTTGAAACTGTAGATTATGCCTGTAAATTTAGCTGTCTACAAACTGATGGTTTTTGCTGTGTGTCTTTCTATCTTCTGCAACTAAATGTGCATCATTACCTTGTGTACAGTAGTTTTCAGAGACACATCTGTGAGTCGTTCTCTACTATCCAGAGCTGCAGACTTGGACTCACCTGACACTTGACATGAGACTTGAAAACACTTGTGACTGGTTAAATTCTCACGGATAATGTAACGATAGTTTGCAGGTTATTGCAAAGGTTTTGTGGCTGTAGTAACCAAAGTGCATTTAAATTTATGATTGTCACAGTCAGGTAGATCCACCTCAGATATCTTATTCTGGGCTGGTAGAGAAATGATACGACTTTATAATGCAATGCATACACCGATCAGCCACAACATTAAATACTTATATTGTGTAGGTCCCCCTTGCGCTGTCAAAACAGCTCTATACCTTTAAGGCTTTGGACTCCGCAAGACCTCTAAAGGTGTGGCAATGGGACTTTGGCAGCGGACACTTTGGATCTGTTTAATTTGGGACTGGCTGATCGGTGTAAATCGTATCAGGGACATCAAGACATCATTAAAAAAAGTTTTGACTGTCGATAATTAACAACGTCTCCATTCAGCGACTCCATTGAGGACTTGAGACTCGACCGGGACTTGACACTTCCCTTGGACATTCCCCAAAAGAAAACCAGCTCTGCTACCAACCACACTGATTTAGGGAAGGGAGAAGATGGGCCACCGAAACAAACCCTAAATCCAAACAGACCCTCTATGCTTAAAATTTAAAACTAAAGATCACAGCACCACAGCAATATGACAAACCAAAGGAGCGGGACAGGACCAAGTGAGAGCGGATGTTACTTACTTCTGTGTAAATCTGGTTTTGTCGGTAATAATAACGCTGAGAGAGAATACTCACAAAACACCCTGCAATAAGCTGACTGTAGATAAGCAGCAATGAGCCTGCAGTTAGCCTGGGATCCTACTACTACGGCTCTGGAACTGCTCTGGGATCAGATCCAAGTCTTCCAATCTAAGCATCGACTCAATACCCGAAGACCTCGTGGACTTGCAATAGAAATGTCCTTGTATAGTGTTACGCAATAATCGGTTGCTGAAAACTACTTATTGAGCGTATTCAAAAGCAAAAAGGTTTATGTGGGGGAGGATGTGATGTTGTTGAATTCACAGTAATGTTACTTTGCCGTGTTCTGTTCTGTGTCTTCATCTTCCAAGTTGTACTCAGCCGTATGAGCTCTTATCTCTGACCCTATGCATGTGACCCTTCACCCCCCCCTCCACATCTGTAGTTATGACATTGACCTCTCCCTCTGACCTGGATGTAAATAAACCCAGTACTGTAGAGCAGTCTGTTTTTGGCCCACCACTGTACATACGAACCTTGTAAATACAAACAGCTATGCATGCTGAAAACCTAGCAATTCTTTCAGGTACTTTTATAATCCCCAAATTCTCATATGGCATGTGCTGAAAACAAGAAAATGAATCATTTAAAAAAGTAGAAAAAAGAAAAGATTAAAAAATAATGAAAAAAAAAAAAACGGTTTAAAAATAAATGAGTTGATAATATTGTCAGGCAATATCCTCTCTTGGACAGTGTGTGTAGAGTCTTCCTGTTTTCTTACTCCTGTGGGTGGTTCTCTTCCTTTGCCTGTCCTTCTGTGTTTCTGCTCACCATCTGTGTCAGTTGTTGTCAGTTGGCGTTTGTACAGCAGCGAGGGTTGAGGCAGAGCAGAGAAAAGAGAGAGGGGAGCATCCACCAGCTGACCTCTGTGATGGCACTCCAATTCAGCAGCAGTGCTTAAATGTTGGCAAAGCTATTTATGCCCGGGACACAATTTGAGAAGTTCAGTTCCTGGCATGAACCGCAGATCATTACAGCATATGTCCACGCCTGTCATGTGTAGGCCCCTCTGGATATAAATAGAACAATTTTTTATTTCTTTTTATAATTTTTGTCAGCCTGCTTGAAGTTTGGTAAGCCGTCAGTAACACTCAAGTGGCACCCTGTGATTTAAAGTACCCACTGTGTAGTGAAGTGAATAAGTGCTGATCATTTCTTGCAAATACTGTTTTACCCTGTTTTAGTCACTTTTTGGGGGGGAAAAAGCGATGTAAACTACATATTTTTTCTCATCTATAACTGGTAAAATACCTGAATTCTAAAGGTACTTGATTAATAAAAATCATTTTATACAATCCAGCGTGGCTACAGAATGCATTTGGAAAGTATTTCCTGGCTCGTAGTCCCAGTAAAGGGATCAGGAGGAGTGCAGTTTTTGCCTCAGCCCTCTGCCCAGCCTCGTGGACTAGCTATCCTGAAAGTGGCATTCAAAAGGGATTGTGATTCTGTTTCAGGAATGTTTTTTTTTCAGCCTGTGATGTTTAAAATAGATGGAGGTGTCTGATTTTTAATCTGTGCTAAAGATATTTTACATTTAATAAATAACCATTGAAATCAAACACGTCGTCTGTGTATGTGTGCAGTTTATGCGTGTGTGTGTGTGTGTGCAGAGCTATCTTTGCCGCGGTACCCTCAGCGAGCTGACAGCTCAGCTGAGCATGCCTGGCCCAGCTGTAGAGGGAATCCTGGGTAACGCGGTGCCCTCAGAAAAACAAGCTGTACCTCCATTCAGCTTGACCACTCGACCACGAGGAGAGGAGATTAGCACCTCAAACACCTCAGCGCGCACTTCAGAAAGCACCCTGACACTCGCCCCCCTGACTGCGTGATGACCTCTGTCACCCTGACAGAGGTAGGCCAAAGGTCACATTAGATGTGAGCGAGTAAAGGCGCATTTAGTCAGTTCTGGTGTGATAAAATAATCAAATTACACTCTATGATACACTATAAGATACGTCCAACAGCAAGCCTGTAATCCATTCATTGTTCATAATTTGACTGAAAGCCTGTTTAGATCTCCAGAGAATGACCAGCTCTCCTCATCATGAGTCTCCCCAGTGATTAGTCTACCACTGGTCATCTGTATGGACTAAACTCTATTTCATACCCTCCATTAGCCCACAGGCTGAGGGCTAATACTCACCTACTGGCAGTGTGCTCCCCTGAGGGGCATTAAGGACAGGATGGAAGGACCAGCCTCCTCCCTCCCTCCTTCTCTTTCCGTTCCTTCATCATGCCCGCTCAATCTCTCTCAGTCTGTCAGCCTTGCCCCCTGCTCCTTCCTCGGCCCCTTCTTTTCCATCAGCCCTCTGCAGATCCCTATTCCCCTGCAGCCCCATCCCCCCTCCGGACTCATAACTTACAGGACTGGGCATATAGTGCTACTGTGGCTGAGGTCTCATGAGGAAACGGTCATAGTACAACCTCTTGGAGGTAAATGGATCTCTTTCCCTCGAGTCCCGGATCACAGATGAGCCCTGTTGACGTTCTTTCTTTCTATGTGCGCGAGCAGAGTGATGTAGTAGAAGATGAGAGGGCAGAGAGAGAAAGGAGCAGAGGAATAAACTATGTAGGAGTGACAGCAACACAACACAAAGCACAGTAGAAACCCCCCTCCTGCACGATTTCTCTCTCTTTCTCTCTGCGGCCCTCTCTTTACCCCCTCTGCGCCAGATAAGATCAACCGAGTGTCAGTCATCAACGGCCCCCTGTCACACTGTGATTGTTCATCTGTTATGTGTGTGTGTAAATGTGCAGTCCAATGCGACATCGCTGCATACATTTAATGCCCGCATGTTTGAGGGAACAATAGAAGAGGAAGTGAGGAACGAGGTGGAGGGAATGCAAAGGACAAGCGGGGGGAGGAGGAGGAGGGGAGGCATAAAGACGAGAGGAGGAGAGCGGGCAAGGAAACAAAGGAGAGGAGGAGACGAGGGGGCTAGGACACAAGGCATCCAAGGGGAAAACGATGAGGAGTCAGAAGGACTTGCGCAACGACTGTGAAACTATCTCATTTTTATCTTGCGAGAGGACTTCCGAAGTGATCCGCACAACCTAATTATTTTCCCCTAATAAAAGCAACATATGCTAAGACAATAAAAGGCCTTATTGGACACCTATTCATTAAAGAGGAGCAGTAAAAGGAGCAGGACTCTGGCACAGGGATTAGCTTTTAAAAGGGCCTTTCTCTAGCTGGAAATGGCCTTAGTCTTCCTTTAGCGCGCCCATATGGGTGCATAGCCCACCATAAAAGATCTGAATTATACATGAAGAGGCCTGGCTGCTTTATTGGCTGTGATCTGCTTTTTCACCCTCACCTGATTGCGCCAGTGCACGATACCTCAAAGTTTGGTCCGATCACTCTCAGATCTTGTGCGCTGTGTACAGTATGAACGCTACAGCGGCGTGCAGTTTTAAGCGTTTTTTTAAGAATTGCTCAAATATAAAATACATACTGGTAACGACAACCACTCAGCAGCAGTACGATACACAATAATCCACCAAAGTTGGTTAAGTTAGTAACACCTGGTTGAAGTAATGCATGCTGGTGACTGTCGTCTGACAGCTTGACACAGTGAAGTCATTATTCCATATGGTCAATGTACTGTAAGTGTCACTATGTTTCTATTATGAGCAGAGCAATGCTGTCTGTGTGTCGGTATGTGAGTGTGTGATGAGCTGGTGTAATAGGGCCACACACAGGTGTGTGCATGCTCACCTCCTCACTGATGCACCAGCTAATTGGTCTCCTGCGGCAACCTGACATATTCACACACTCACAATCTCTCTCGCACACACATTTTCAGGCGTGCACGTACCCAAAAACACACACACACACACACACACACGATGTAGCGTGCGATAGTTATATCCACATGTATACAGAGTGTGTAAATAAGCACACGTGAGCAAACACAAGCATGAGCCCACATGCACAGGCAGCCCGCAGAGTGTATTTCCAAATGAACTCATTATCACAGTGCTGACTCCGAGTGAAGAATGACACCTGAACAGACTGCTCGTACTGTACACACACATACTGTAAAAAAAGAAAAGGAAACCAATGACCACAAAGGCGTGCTGTAAAACACAAGCTATGACAGCAAATATACCAAAAATCAAAATATGTCTAAGCTGCCTCCAACCAAAGAAGACACACAAACACGACGCAAAAATGAGCTTTTTGTTATGTTAAATACCGGTGATGATAGCAGCCGTCACTCCGGCAGCAGACATGCACCCAGCTGCAACAATTACCGGGAATACAATCCCAAAATGTAACATTACAACTGCGACGGAAGCCCTATTGTTCAACGGAGCAGAGATACATTTTCAAAGCTATCACACAGAGCAGAAAGAGAAATGCACTTTCAGGCAAGAAAACTGCGGATGATAAGTCGTCGCAGAGTGGGCTTCGGTTCAAACGAAAGCGTTTTGCCGTCATTTTTTTATCCTCAATATTTTGTTTGTTTGCTTTCAAGCTCATCTTAACCCTATCTTAAGTTCATCAGTTCATCTTCCTCTGTGGCTGTAGTGGCAAAGGAAAGTCTCTTCATATTGTCTCTCCTGCTCATTTATCCAATCCCTCTCCTACCCTCCATCCTCCACCCTCCACCCTCCCCCTTCCCTTCCCTGGTGGTGGAGGTCGAGAGAGGGATGTTCTGTTTTAAATAAGAAGGCAGCACTGGCCCATTAAACTCTGATAGTAATGATATTAATTTGGCAGGAACGTGTCATTTTCACAAGAGAGCAACTAGCTGAACTGTCATTACGCACACACACTTACACACACGCGGGCGAGGCATTCTGTCTCACTCACACCGTCTCTTACGCACACACACTCTCACACAAACGCATCCTCTCTCGCTTCTTTCCTCACACACACACACACACACACACACAAACCAGGAACATGTCACAGGAGAGCAGCTAGCGGTAACATTATGAGAGAGTTGGAGAGATCTGCTAATGGGATAGATTAGTGTGCCCTTGGTCACAACGGCTACAATGGAGTGAGTGGAGCTGTGACTTATATCCATGTCCCACCTCTTCACCCCTCTTTTACTCCCGTCTGCAGCACTTTCTCCTGCTCTCTCTTCCTCTGACCCCTTCTTCCCTCCCTCCCCTCTGATCCTCAACAGCTTCACGTTTTATTCCATCTCTTACTCTATGGAGAAGACTTTGTTTCATGCCAGAGTGTGAGTGCAATCCCCCTGAAGCTTTTCAAACATCCTCCTGGATCCATATTTTCACGTTATGTTTTATAATCTACATGTAAAGTGATTTTGTCATCATAGTTTGTGTTTACTGTGATTTTTTTTTGGTTTGTTTTTGGTGGTCTATTCTGTACACAGGATATCTATTGCATGCCTGTCCGTCCTTCTCTGCTGCTCTTCCTAAAGTTTCTGAAGTTTTTCTTTTTTAATCCAAATTGAGGGTGGAAGGATAGAGGGTGTTATATGCTGATTTGACTTGACATCACCAGGTTTATGACTGGGGGCTGAAAACTGAATCAAAAGAGAAGCCGAGCTAAGATCAGGGAAAGTGATGTCAAACTGCAAAAACAGTGCTACATTATCAGAATTGTTTTGTTTTTTTTCTCATCATGGATCTTTGTTAATGGAGCCTAATGAGCGCAGAGGACCTTCCTAATCAATACATGAATAAAAGTGATGGCAATCACAAAGTGTTAGTTGCATGCTGAGAGAACAGCTGTCACAATCAACAAGATTGCACAAAAATGTTCTTGTTTACTCGTCTTTTTATTAGCATTTCATCTAGAGGTTTTTTTGTTCATGCGCAAGTGAGAAAACCTGCAGATGAGAGGATGAAGGAAAGAGAGGAGATGGCTAGTTGAGGTTTACTCAAGAGGGACTCAAGGAAAATGGAGCTGAGATGAAGACAACATTTTAAAAGAGGTTGAAGAGGTGTCTTCTACTTGTTATAATGATTGCAAATGTTTTATATTCAACTTTGCAATCAATTTTACATTAAAATCCTTTATTTAAGTTGCCACTTGCCTGAGAAAAAGATCTTCTCTGCTTCAATGGGAAGTGTCACAGAGGGGGCTTTAGACCACAACAGTGAAAATGTATGCACATGCTAAGATTTTATTTAGTGTGCTTATTAATTAAAACTTCAGAGAGACACATGAGCAAACATTCAGTATTTTATCTGCGAGGAGTCTGCTGCACTGATCAGGCTGTGACACTGAAAGGATCTGTCCAGCATTTCTATAACACAACTAAATACACTCACACACACACACACACACACACACACACACTGTCCCTCTAGCACAAAAACACACACACACAGGTCACAAATGCACACCTATATACATTCAAACACACACTGACCCTCAAAGCAGTAAAACACTACAGAGGGAAGCGGCCCTACATTGTGCCGTGTAAGAAGAAACTGACTGCATTTACCTATTTTTATTGGTATGCTGATCCATGTGTATGTGTGTGTGTTTGTGAGTGTATGTATGGGTGTGTGTGTTTCTGTGTGTGTGCGTCCACGCTGACCCCATCTCGGCACTCCTGACCGGTTGAATGCGGGCTGCATAAATTAGTGCTGATGCTCTGCGATGTAATTATGCTGCTGTCAGGACGGCCCCTCTACTCAAATTCATTTTAATAAAGTTGGTCTCCAAGGTTACCGACCGGGGGTCACCTTCGGTGTCAGCCCCTATGGATCGCGCCCACGGAACATTCGGAAAGTCTGCGGTCGGAGTACGGTAACACCTTAACACGACAGCCCGAACCCCCCCCCCACATCACAACACACGCATACCTCCCACTGACTCACTCAGGATGGAGAGAGGCAGGTGGCATAAAGAAGAAGGGAGGAAACACGAGAGGTAGAAATGAGGGAGAGGGAGGTGGATCAAAACTGTTAAAATGGGAATAGAAAATGTGGGGGGGAAGGAGGGAGAGGAGAGGTGCGGGAGGGCAGAAAGGGAGAGGTGGGAGCATGAAGGAAGGAATAAAAATGAGAGGAAAAGCGTTATAAAAGCGAGAGGGGGTACAAGGGTAGAGGGACAAGGAGAGGGCGAGGGAGTGTCTCTCTTGGGCAGATGGCGGGGTGTATTCTCATTTGTCCTGCTACGGTGTGTGTGTGTGCTAACACTAACCTCCAGGGCAGAGCTGCAGCACAGAACACGCTCTCAATTAGCCAAAAACACAGACCTGCGCACACAGCTGGGAGCTCTGTCTCCACACAACAAATGGTTAAACACACAGGGGCAGTGGACAGTCTCATATAAATTAAAAGGACGATATGTTGGTAATTATTTCCAACAGTTTACTGGATGTTTGAGCTTTATGACAGTGGAGGCTGCGTACTTTCAGGTATACCAGTCTTGCGTTACGTGATTGAGACAGATCGGCGATTTGCAAAAATGTTTGCATAAAAAAATCTAAATGGAAAAACCCTAGGAACCTGGCATATCTCATTTCTTCCAAGCAGACAGGTTCCAAAGAGAAATTGTGGTGTCAAATGACTCTGCTGGATGTTCTTGATTAAATGACACATTTAAATTGATGAATATCCGGCCTCTTAATCCGTATGCATAGATTTCTCCTATCTAGTTAGATAATGTTTTTTTTTCCCTTCATCCTTTAGGTTTTTGTTTTCTTAAAGTACTCTTAAACATTTATTTTGAATTGTCATGTGTACAGTATGATAAGCTGAACTGAAAAGTTGTTTTATCTTTTAAATGTTCAGAAAAATCTATTATTTCTGATGTCATTTTATGTGAGTAAAGTGAAGAGAATGGCTGGGAACAATGCCTGTCTGCCTTTAATATGAATCCTAATGTACTATAATGATTTCGCAGCTTGTTACTGATCTATCGCGCAGACATTAACCATAAAATATGTAACATTGACGCATTAAAATGTATAAAAAATTACTTTGGACTGGACTTTGGGTTGTAATTGAAGTTGTAAGCTGTGCATATTGAAATCTCAGTGTGCGACTGAGAGGTTTCACACAAACACTCTTCCCTGCACTCTCTTTGGTCTGCTATCTTTCAGTATGTGAGAGTGTTTAGCCCAGCCGTGTGGGGCCGGGGTGACTTTGACTGCCTGTGTAATAGTTACAGCCCCACGCTTTGTTAGCTGCAGGTAATTTATGGTTGAACTGGCCTGATAGTCTGATACGATCGACTGCCCCGACTGTCTTTACCAGCCGGCCCCAAAGACACAGAGGAAGACTCTATCTGAGGGGGGAAGAAAGAGACACAGAGGAAGAGATAAAGATAGCAGGCTGCAGGGCGATTTAAACTGTTGCTACAGGAGGGAAGAATCCGGGTTTCAACTATGAGATGCAGAGAAATAATAAAGCAAAAGTGAGTGTGACAAAAGAGTAGGGGAGGAATGAGTAATGCAGGTGAGAGGCAGTGAGAGAAATTAAAGAGTTGCAGAGCAGTTAAGTTCTCAGCATCTCTCTGGAGGTGAGCTGAGAATTAGATTGCATTAAAGACTGACAGTCCATTCATCTGAACCATACCAAGAAGGAACATTTAGTTAATTGAATGATTAATAAATTCAGCTCAGTCACACTATTTCACTCGGTGTTGGCTTTGGATAAAAATGTCTGCCAAATGGGAGACGTCATATATCACTTCTTTGAAACCCTTTGCCTAAGACTGGCGTCGAGCGACGACATAACTTGAACTAGTCCAGCTGTGAGTAGGGCTGTCGCTTTTCCAAAAATCAAGTTCGAACTAATTTGAAATTGTACTTTCCACGTCCAAGAGTTAGGGTAGAAAAATGCCCAGACTTGGTGGCACTTCTTTTAACTAATCACAACTGTTCTTGGCAACAAATGAGCCCAGGATACAGCACAGTGTGCCTGCAAAGAATTAGTGTCGTGGGTAACTTGTTTTGGTCATGTAGGTTTCTAGCTAAGAGGTTGTTGTTGTGTCCCATGGAGATGGGGACTTTGAAAACGTTAACACGCAGGCTGGGGAAGGAAAAAGAACGCTGGATGAAAAAGTCCACTAATGGCAGGCTTTAAACCATGGGTCACCAACCTTTTTGAGACTTGAGAGCTACCTCAAGAAGAGAGCAATTAGGAGGGCTACGGTCCACTAGCTAACTGATCGCAGATTGAGTTGTTCTCTTTGACAGATAAAAAGAAAGTATAAAATGCTAAAATGGGTCCTTAAATGTACTTGGTCGACCTGTATGCTCACTGCGGGGTGACCAGGCGCCCATGGGCACGGTGTTGGTGACCCCTGCTTTATACCCACAGTCTACATCCAGTGAATCCGACTAGGGTCAGTGTGAAGTACATTTTATGGAGGTACTGGAGGTCTACTGGAGGTCTACGGTGTCTGTGGCTGTGTGTGTGTGTGTGTCTGTTTGGGAGTATGATACAGGCGTTCTTAGTATGGCCTCTGCTGGATCCCTGCTGTCTTATAGACTGTAAATTTTCAACTTGAACAGGTCGTTACAGTTCGAGTATAAACTTTTTCCCCCATGTTCGAACAGATGTTCAGATTTTGAATGAAAAGTGACAGCCCTAATACAAAGTATGTGCAGCAGCAGCAGCAGCAGCAACAGCAGCAGCAGCAGAGGTTTGTTTAACCTTGCGCCTGTCCGTCTTCCTCTCTGTTTCGTCAGGAGAAGACTGTGTTTCGACATGTGAAGTTTTTTTGTTGCTGGCTCATCATGACCTCCGTCTGTGAGACACGAGTCCTTCAGCTCAAACTAAAGTGCAACTGGAGAGCCAACCAGCACCCGTCTTACTAATATGAACAGGCACACTCTCCACGCCCACTTTGCTACGCCTTCTGTCCCCTAACAAAGACGGGCACGGACCCTTGCTTTACGTACACCTTTTCCTTCACCCCCTCCCATAATCCAGTTAGGCAGGAACATCCTCACCCATCCCTCCATTCCCTCGTACCTCTTCCTCCAGGACTGGCTACTCTAATCCGGTCTGTCAGGCCAACCAGGTCCCTGACTGCTGTTCCTCTTTCATCTCCCACCTTCAAACAGAATGAGGACGCTTTCATAACACTCGGTGAGTGACAGGTCGGGGAGTCAGGTGGAGACAGGCCCGTGATATGGACAGGCACTTTGTCCTGTTTAAATACACTAATGGAGGATAAGAGGCCTGTCACTGGGACAGGTGGAGATGGGACGGGACAGAAGACACAGACACTCATCTTTACTTACGCACGATTTGTGAATGCAGAGACGGGGATGAGCAATGTATTACATCAGAAAGGAGAGGATGTTGTGGAGTGCAATCACCTCCGCTCTCTTTCACCTTTAAGAGACAGACTCTCGGTGCATAATGATGCGAGGTAAAACCAAATTTTCAAGCTTTTATACCTTCAGAGAGCAAAAAAAAAAAGCTTCTGAGTTAGCCTCCGAACACCTGAGTGATGTCTGCAAACGCAGAAGTCCAAGAACAGTGCGACTCTTATTCCTGGGTGGAACACTCCAATTTCAGAGGTACATTAACACACAAATCACCGGTGAACACACACACACAAACACACTCATCTGAATCACGGCTTACACACACCCAGTAGGCAGCCTTTTGGATAGATGGCACCTGCATACAGGAGGAAGGGGCACACAAATAGGATTCCAGAGTGGAAGGGGGGAGTGGTGGGTGGTGGGGGTGAGTCCATAAATAGGATTGTGTAGGAAGCAGGGCGAGCTAAATAGGATTGTAATGTACAGGAAAGGATGTATAAATAGGATATGAGAGTCCGAGCTGTGTTCTCACTAGTTCCACGTCCCTGTGGTATAGGAGTTCTTGCAGTGTGCATGCATGTGTGTGTCAGTGTGTGTGTGGGTGTGTTTGTGTGTGGAAGTAAAGGCCATTAATGTGGAGGCTAATCTTGAGGCACCTGTCTCCTCAGGCAGAGTGTGACCTCCACTAGCCAGGTTCACCCATGTTTGTCCCCCTCCATCCCATTCCCCACCTCCCTTCCCCTTCCTTCTCCTCAATCCTCACATCCCTTTCCTTTTTTTTCATCTCTTCTAACTTTGCTTTTCATATTTCATAAATGAGATCTGTGTTTCTCTCTCCCTTCTTGACCTCTTCGAACAGGTAAACTGTCACTCTCGCTGGGCGTACACTGCTCCCCCTCCAAGCGAGGTCGGCGGTCAGAGCTTTGTCTCCCTCTCCCTCTCTTCCTCTCTGTCTCTCTGCTTTTGGGGTCAGTGGGCTTTGGGAGCTGTCAGCTCAGTGCTGGTGTCTGCTGGCTGACGGACCAAGGTCAAGGGTCAGGGGTCAGGAGTTAGAGGGCAGCACGTGACCCTAAAAACAAACAGCATGGGGAGAGGGTCGCACCCAGGAAAGAGCCTGTCAGTCTCCACACGGGGGGGTAATGTAGAGTGAGCATGCATACAGTATTTGGATCTCTCATATTTACATGTTGATGCCCTTTCTCTTCTGCATATACTCACACCTGACCTCAATCTACCACGGTACGATGTGACGCGATGTGTGAGATCTGTCATGTTAGCATGGCATGCATCTATTAGACTGTTTACGGTTCCTTGTCAGAGCAGCTCCTCTCCTCCGCTCATGATTACATTACAAACCCGTTTACACAGCCAAGGTCACAACGGCTCTGAAAACATCATCTTCTCCATAAGCCAAGGCAACAATGCATACGAAACTGACAAAGACACAGGCAGTTAGTCACACGCACTGAGCAATACATACATACCCTAATACAGTCATATCATCATATTTTAAGCGCCAAGGTAACAGTGTATGTTTGTGTGTGGGGCCCAGGAGAGCACGCTGCCTCCTCAGACAGGTAATGGATGGTCGGCCTGAAAGAGACTGAGGGGAATTAAGATAAACACGCTCTGATAAAACTAACCTGCCGGGGCCGCACCGCTGTCTGTTTACAACGAATTAAAACATATCACATATGCTGCATGCACATGCAAGCACGCAAGTGTGTTCACGCAAACACTGATACCTGCATAGGTGCACACACACACACACACATAGTTTACACTTAGGATTTTATGATGGATTTATATACAAAGGCATGCTTAAACAGTGGAATAAATGTTTGGACAGTGGTGGCTCTTTGAGTAATTGATCTATGAATCACACACAAGAGATCTTGTAAATTATGAAGACAAATAAACTCTCCATATATCAGGCCGCTATTATAAAATGTTAAGCAGATTTAAACAGATAGAAATGTATCTGCTTAGACAAGGACATTTATATTGTTCTCTGATGTGTCCCACATATAGATTAAAAAGACTAACAGAGCCACAATCTTATTCTGGGTCCAGAGCCAAGCTCGGGCAAGACGAAGAATGAAACTGGTGCCGAAATTATTCTGGAGTAATTGCAGGTGAAAGAGCCTTCATAGAACAAAATTAATGTTATGTAAAGTTACTGTCTACTGTCGGTTGGAGGAGCATAAGTTCCTGCAGCCTCTTAAAAAGCACCAGATAGATCCATGAAATAGTATTTCAGACAACTAAATATTTATTCAGCAGTGTTGTAAATGATTTTGTCTTCCAGCAACGTGGTTCACAATGCAAGAGGAGAGTTGCGGCCAAAAGTTGGCATAGCCACACACTCCCCAGCGCAAACATACTTCATACGTAAGTTTATGCACCACTGATCTAAGTACATAATGAAGTGTGACATATCAAGCAAAGGCGCTAATGGGGTGTGAAGTCATTAGTGAACTCTCTCTCTCTCACACACCCACACAGACACCCTTGTGTGTGCATAACAACACACCTATTCTTTCGGTCTCTACTTGGAAGGTGTGATTGTGATAAGCCCTGCAGGCGATCCTGACTCCGGGGTAATATTAGTGAACTATGTTTGACACAATAGTCTCTCTAAAATAGATTTCCACAGCATGAAAGTATCACACATGAGCTGTGTGAATGCAGGCTTTACTGAGTGCATGAATTACGGTGAATGTGTGGGAAAATGAGAGGCGACACAGTTACTTCACAGGTGCTCATGCACCTGACAATCCCCGACTTCTAACAAATGCACGTGTGTTAAAATGACATAACTGACAAAATGTTGTTTGACATACTCCACATTTACAGCTGGCACAGGAATGAGAGGGAAAGAGAGTGAGAGAGAGGAGGAGAGAGATGGGAGGAGGAGAGGGGAAGGGAGAGAGACTCTAAAAGCTTGTCAGTCCCTCTTAATTATTCTAATTGCTGAGCTCAAGCTTCATGCCAAGGCTTAGGCATTCCCCTGGCACAACAACACAAGCCCCCCTATCACACACACACACACACACACACACACACACACACACACACACACACACACGATTCAGCCACTGCATTGCCTTGAAAACTCTCCTCGCTCCTCGTCTCGTCCTCTCCCCTCATCTCCATACAGAACTCCCCCATCTCCCTCTTTTCCTCAGCTCCCCCTATCAGCATCCCTCCACCCTCAGAGCACCCTCTTATTCCTCCACTCCTCCTCCTCTCCTCCCATCACAACAGACCCTTCTGCTTCCTCTCCCCAGCCACTCCTCTCCTCCACCCCTCCGTTCCTCCGAACTGGATTAAAAGTACTTTTCATTACCCGTGCGGGAGATATGGCACTTAAAAATCACCCCATTATCATTTTTCACCCAGCAAACAGCACACACTCTCACAGAGACATAATTACCACACCCTGTCATACCAGGGAGATGGAGGCTGCTGATTTCCAGCCAGGCCGTGTGTGTCACTCTGTGTGTGTAAGTGTGTGTGTGTATAAGAAACTGCTGCCTGTCCGCCTGCCTGCCTGCTTCTCTTATTGATATTAAAAGCGCTGCATAAACGAGTGTTTAAAATGGCTGTCAGAGGGGGAGAGAGAGAGGATCCACTCCAATCACAAACTGCAGCACACATCACTGGATCTCTTTCCCGGCTTGGCACATGGTAATGGCCTGGAATAACAGAATACTGCCGGATGATTCCCACATTCCAAGTTGTGCGAGGCTGCAGTGGAGGCAGCTGAAATGGGAGGGGATGAGTGATAGAGCTCGCTTTAACCAGTCAACACTTAACACATAATGAATTGGGAGTCGTATGATGAATTGGATTTATGGCGACGCTTGTTCTTAATGGCTGAAGTGCTTCAAATCGTGAGGCTGTGGAGGGAAGGGGGGAACCCGACTCATTCACACTAATATTCATTTAGGAAGCCGGTCCTCATCTAACAGTTAGACCAGTTCTGCAGGGGCCGTGCCTTCACTCACAGCATTCACAAGGGGGTGTTAAGTATATACGTGTTTAAAACACTCCCCGCACCCCTAAGACATTCATCACCGTGACAACACTGCGTGGCGGCCCCCCAATATCACTCCACAGGGGCTTGCCGTTGGCCTGTCAGAGGAATGGGTGTCTATAATTATGCCTGTAGATAAAGCAGGGACAAACGTGGGTCCTGCATGATTAACTGGGTTGCTGTTTGATCACATTTGACTAATTTGTGGCATAAATCTTCAGGCTGGCGCCCCTGCTAGAGACCATTAGCCCTGACACTGACACCCCTGACACACACACACGCACACACTCACACACACACACATGCTCAATACTCATACCTTTAAGAGGAACTGCAAAAAAGGAGGGGTGAGCTGTTGGCCTTTTAGCGCTGCTGCGTTGGTGGTGAGAAAATGTGAAAACAAGATACATACACTCGCTAACGGTTTCTGGTAACATCAATTCCAAAACTCTATCTGTATGAGGTCATGGGTGGGGGAACGGGGGTGTAGGTGGGGCAGCTGGTACACCTAAGCACTATAGACAGAGAAATGCAGGTGTACTGGATTATAATATTAAGCAAACATGAGCTCTGAGGTCTAATTATGACACAGGGGAGGTTAGAGAGCGAGAGAGAGAGAGAGAGAGAGCGAGAGAGAGAGAGATTCAGTGCTGCCTGGTGGAGCGGATGCTGAAGCCAGCAGAACCAGCCTGGTCATTTGTAAACAGGTAACGATGCAGGCCAGGTGTATGAGCATATGTACCAATGAGCAGGGGAGGAAACGGGGGAGAGGGAGGGAGTCAGAGGAGTGAGGGAAGACGGGGGGAAGAGAGTGGGAGGAGTAGAGGGAGGATCTAATTAGGGTGAATTTACAGTGCCCTGTGCCAAACAGCTAAAATGGCCAACTGGGCACAGAGATTTATTACTGGGTTAAATTAGGTTGTCTGGTGAGGGTTGGTGGGGCCACCTGCAGCTGTCAATTGTCACAGAGATTATTATAACTGCAGGGAAAGACAAGAGCGACGTGATGCTACAGCTACACAAACACACAACAAGTGCATTGTTACATATGCAAGCTCGTGAAGAGAAACCGATATTCTTTTGTGTTTAGGACAATATCAATTGAGTCAAGTGAGCGATTAAGAATGATGCTTGAACCCATTTAGCATGAATCAATGAACCTCTGGACAGAAGGTTTCCAGCGCAAGGAGCCTTTGCCTCCATTTGCATCAGTATCCTTGATCAAATCTGCAAGGTAAACAGGTTTAAAACCTGATGGGGGATATTAAACTTGCAGATTGAGCCCGGCTCCCCCCTCCCCAGGCCTGTCTGGAGCTCGAGGCTGGGGTTTGGGCCTCTGCATTTGACTCTGGCTACTGAGAGCAAGGACGTGGCACAGCGAGCCAGCCCTGAGCAGCCATACTTTCATGGTCGGTTTCCATTTAAATATCTGACTGACAGGGAACATGGCGCCATTAAGGCGTCCCGAGGGCCCGGCACGAGAGGAGGAAATGGGCAGATAAAACCCCCCAAGGGAGAGGAGGGGGGTGAGAGAAGGGCCACGCTGCCTGAAGTCTTTAAGAGTGGGACCGGCTCTTAAAAAACTGTATAGGCACCACTCCATCCATTCAGTCGTCCGTCCCTCCACACCCAAAACAACCTTGTCTCTCTGGAACAAAAGCAGGATTTATCTAGCATGACTTACAGCCCCAGCCTGACTTTCTTCCTCTGTTGGCAGTATGAGGTCATATAGCATGTGTGAGTGCACATGAGTAAGTGTGTGTGTGTTCACATAAAATAGTAAAAGATTCCTCCAAGCCCCAACTGCACTGTAACTCTCAAACATTTAATACACACAGTACAATACCTAGGGGACACCAGAGCACGGCTAACACGAAAGCAACAAGAGCTGTTGTTTTTAAGACCGGTCATCAGACCGGTGGGCCTCGACACTGTCTCTCCGTTGGACTTGAATCCATTTCGTCTTGTGTTTTGTGTTTTGTCAATGACTATAAAACAAGTTTGTTGATCATTTATCGCGTAAAAACACCAAGCAATCACTGATTCCAGCTTCCCAAATGTGAAGATTTGCTGATTTTCTAAAAATCTTTATCATTGTAAATTGAGTCTGATTGAGTTTTGGACTGAAAACACAAGAAATACAAATGTGTATTGTGAAACAAAGACCAACAGCTCTACTCTGAACTCTAGTACATCTTCTCCACATCCTTATAAGTGTAAGTGGTCTCTTTCTGAGTATGCTGCTCTTTTACTGTCCTGCCAAAACAGGCGTATGGCAGAATGAAGAGATGTTTCTGGCACCTGTGAGGCAATGACATGTGATGTATACAGTGATCCCCAGGTAAACGGTGTTAATATGTTACATATATGTGATAAGACAAGGCAACACCTTCCTTGATGACACTGCATTGCTCTGCAGCAAAGTTGAGCCAAGTTAAACTTTTTTGCCAACAACAACTGTCTTTTTCTGTATTTTTTTGTTGTTGTTGGAGCCCTCTTTATTGGCACCCTCGCTGCGCCAATGCTGCGGTCTTTTGAAATGAATGTGGGTGCTGCATTTTTTGGCCTGAGTCTGAGACATTAAAACTAAAACAGTCTTGTCCTGGTCGTTTTACATCTCAGTCTTTTCTTGGTCTAAACTGATTAAGTCTTGGCTACAACACTGGTGTTAACTATGCTGAGCTACAGACTGTTGGGTCAAGAATCTTAACTGTGGATGCTGCCAGGCCTTGAGGTTAAGCGGCTGTCAGAAAGGGTGAACGGCTCTGACACACAAACGCAAATGAGCTAAGCCAGCCAGCCAGAAGGCCGACCAGCCGGGCAGGACAGTGGCACCATGAAGACACTTAGCAAGACTGAGAGAGAAAGAGAGAGAGAGAAGTAGTATTGTCTGCCAGTGATATACTTTTACCTCTTCACTTCCCACTATTCAGCTTTCAGAGGCCACACTCTGCCCCTCCTTCCTCCCTCCGTGCCACCGTCCATACTGCCAGGCCCAATAAAGGTCAAACCCCTGCTTTCCTCTTAAGGAGCTCATTTGCATCCCGCCGGCAAACAGCCAGTCAGGGCTTGTTCAAAGGGCCTACTAATCCAATCAGATTGCTCATCTGTGAGGCCTTATCGCCGCGGACACCGGCATCTGTGGGAACCACATCACAGGGCATCACAGGGTTGCTGGTTGTGATTGGTGGAGACAGAGAGTCAGAGAGAAGTATGCATCACAAGGCTTCAGCACGGCTCGGAGTTAGCCAGTAGTGACAGTCAGAGAGCAGCGAAGGCTTAAGCAACACTTCCCATGTTATGACGGCTGCCCCAGGAACGGCACGGATACATATTGGGTGTGAAATATGAATTAGACTGGGTGGATTTCATCTTTATCTACTGTTGAGCCAAGAGCGAGGGGATGCGCGGTGTATGACGAATATAAATACCAAGACTTAAAGGTGCCATAATATCATTTTCAGGCTCGTATTTTCATTTTGCGCATCTTCTAGAAATTGTTTTAATGCTTTAATGTGCACAATATTTTCCCATACAGTCCATTACTGCCGCACCTTTATTCACCCTCTTTAAGGGGCTTCCCTCCCAAAAAGCCCAGTCTGCTCTGATTGGTCAGCTCTTACAGGCCAGAGCAGTCAACCATGGCAATGCTGTAGGGATGGCTGAGGGCTGTGACTGTAGTTGTGACATCACAATACGAATACGACTGAACGTTTTGATGCTTTCACGGTGTTTATATAGCACCTTATTATCAAAAAGACATGGGAGATATCACTAGAAGGGCACCCAGAGAACACAAACCTATATCAAGGCCAATAGTCCACTCTTCTTCTGTGTTAGTTCCCACTAACAAAGGTGTCTCCAGTACCACATTTTTCTATGATTACACATATACAGACTCAGAAGCGAAAACATTACCAGCCTATGCTGTCGTGGCTGGTAAAAATGATTTGTGTATCTGGCCTGGGATTCAGACCAATGTCAAAATGTAATGAGTTCCTTCTTGGCCCATACTGCACCCTTCAAATAGATTTCATGAAAATCGCGCCAGTAATTTTTCCGTGATTCTGATGACCAACAGACAAACACGCCAAGAAACAGACCAAACGGAAAACATAACACCCTCGGTGGAGCTAATAAAAGGTTTAATTAGAAGTAAAGTTAGGGTGAATCATTAGAAAAAACACGACACAATGAAAACACACACAAAAGGCACTGTATGAAACAAATGAATGGGTATAAGCACTGATGTATACAGTATGTCCTTCAGCCCCAGAGGGAGGCAGACAAACCTTGTGTAGGTTAATGTCTAACTTTCAGCACACATACATTCACAGAGCCATACCAGCAGTGCAACAGCAGCCACAGGAGTAAAAACACAGTTGGCTCATTCAGGTCTATAAGCTACAGAGGTGATCCGGCTGTACGAGTGACTTTGCGTCCAGGGACGCGCCTGGACATAAAGGGACATGGGGGGACATAAAGGTACAAGGGGACGGGGAAACCAACTTGGCCGTCCTTGCAACACAATCCCACAGAGACCACAGTCCCATCCGTCTCTCCTTCTCCATTTCTGCTCCCGCTATTCTCCTCCTCCTCCACCACCAGCTCTCCTGTTCCTTCTTCCCATCCTCCCTCTCCACCTCATGCAATCTGCCCTCCGCCATCCCTCCCCCCCCCCCCCCCCCCCCCAACCTCCCCGATTGTCTCGCCCTCGCACTTGCTCTCGACCCCGCCGGTGTCACTATTAGCAGCATCACACTGGGATCACAAGACTGCTGAGGTATGGAGGCCGAGTCAATGGAGCGTGGCACACAAAGACGTCCATATACCCCCATCGCCGCCGCTTCCTCCTACTCCCTCCTCTCAATAATTCTCTCTCCCGCCTTTTCCCATCCCTTCCTGATCATTAGCTTGGAATGCAGCCAGATTGGATTTAACTAGCCAGACTAACTGTATTTTTTTCAATATGTCCTGTGCTCTCCTCTGCAGCAGTTCACTACATATCACTACACTGGCACAAAAAACTTCCTGAAACTCAACGAGGACTCTTCATAATAGTTATTTGTGGATGTATCATTGTGTAACAGAACCACAGTTTGTCGGTTGTGTGACCTGCTCTTTGTCCCAGCCCTGGCAGACTATTAGACCTGGAGCAAGGAGTCAGAGAGGTGAGACAGGCGTGAGGAGGAGGCAGAGGTGGATCCATAACAGCTCTCCAAGCAGAGCCCCGCTCCGAGAGAGGCAGCTATGGATTCAACCCATCCCTCTCTTTTCTTTTACTCTCTCCTTTTGTGTCCAAGTGTGTAAGGCTGCATGTGTGCAGCATGTTAGCGAGAGGCATGTGTGTGTGCGCCTGCAGCCCGTGCATGTGATAAGCCTCTAGTAGTAGTGGTCCTGTGAGGGACCTAAGGCCCTGTTCTCCTGATTAGTCATTTATCAGGCCTGGCAGCCCAGACCCACCATAATCACTCTTCTCTTACCCCTCCTCCTTTTCCTCCGCTGATCCCCCTCTATCCCCCTAGATCTCCCCTCTATCCACCCCTACAACAATGCTCTCCATCCCCCAACACCAAAGTCTATATGGTGGTGCATGTACATGCCTATCCAACCTGCCTCTGTCCGAGCTGCACCCACTCCATCCACCTTGTCCTCTACTCACTCCTCTCTGCCTGAGCGCGTCTAGCCAGGAGCCCCCTTTCCCCTCTCCTCTTCGTAAATCCAATTTCTCTCCTTGTCTGACTGTGTTGTGCTTGAGCTAAAGAGCCAAAGCTGCGGCTAAAGACAAAATTTCCAATTTGTCCGTTTGAATTTTTTACGAGCCGGAGCTGTTTGACGCCGAAGAAAGAGAAGAGGAGCAACATGATGAGAGGAAGATGGGAGGGCAAGTGTCTTCCGGAGCGGCAGGAGGACCTCCCTATCAACCGGCGCCACACTCCCTCGTCCTGACATGTCTACAGACAGGGATTAGGGTACCAGACGCATTGAGGAGGCCAAAATGAGTTAATGCAGTTAACCAGCTGCTTCTTCTCAACCTGTCTTCCTTCGGTTGGGAGAAATTGGAAAAGCTGTCTCGCCAAGGAAAGGGAATGTAATCTGGACTATGCAGACCGGAGGATACGGGCACATGAAAGGGCTGTCCCTCCTGCTTCCCATGCCTCTTTTCTCTTTCCTTCACCCTTCCTTACCATCATTCCTAGTCTCTCTTCCCCTATCTCTAAGAACGGGAGGGGGGTGCAGAAGATGGAGGGAGAGGGAAAAAAATGAGCAAATACAGAGGAGGCTGGACCCAAGATGGGGTTAAAAGAAAAAAAAAAAACTGCTAATAAAAAAGGGGAAACTGGGGATAAAAGGGGTGTATAGATATGGGGAAAGAGAACAAAGCAAGTGTGTGTATGTGTGTGTTATTACAGTGCGTGACAGCTGTTTGAACCCGCGGGGAGATAACAGCTGGGACTCCACCACAAACACACACTCCTAAACATATCCCTCACTTCATTTCTCCTTAACCATCTCCATATCCCTCCATCCCCGGCCTCATCTTTTCCTCCTGCTCCTCTTTCCATTCATTTAATTTGGATTCCCCCGCTCAAACTCCTCCTCTGGTTTTCTCGCAGCCTATTCGTAGGCTCTCCACACATTTTTCTTGTTTTGTTTTTCTCCTGGTATCTATTTGTTTTCTCTCTTTTTAAAAAAAAATAAAAAATCCCCTTCCTCTTTGTCTCGAACTGATAATGGAGTCTGAAAAGCCGGTGAAACGCAAACTTCTGACATCATTTCTTTTAAAAATGTTGTTCACAGGTTTCTCCTCTAACCCTGCTCGGTTCAGAGTGAAAAATTACTCTGATCTCTTTTATAAATCTCCATGTAAACAAAGCCAGCGACGGGGCGACGGAGTTTAAAAGGAGGGTGTCGCACTACAAATTCAAACCGGGCCTTTAACCACACCTCTCCCCCGCTGACTGTGTCTCTTTATAGAGCAGTATGTGTAATAGGGGCTCTCTTATAAAACACAGCGCCGTGTCACACACACATTACTCAGCCCACCGCCCCTTTAAATGATCCAAAGATGTACGAGGCCATCTGTGGGCCGCAATTAAATACCAACCCCTTTAATTCAGCTGCATGCTACATTACCGCCCCTTCGTCCAAAGCCCTGTGGACCGGTTACAGGATTGGGTGAAGTCACACAGCAGAGTACAGTGGAGTTAGATGTATTGCAAAAAATGTCAGTATCAAGATTTCGTTTTTGAGATTTAAAGTCATATTTTTGTCACTAAACTGACAGGTTATGATTGACTGATAATATCTGATACCGACATCAGAGAGATGACAGGAAAAGAGGGGGACAGAAGTTCATCCAGCCAGAGTTAAACCACAAAATCCCTGCTGATGTTTCCTACATGCATGAATCATTTTTCCTTCCCTGCTCCTTCAAAATCCCTCACTCCTCCTCTTTCTCCAACCTTTCACTAGCAATCAGTGAAAGAGGTTTATGAAATTAGTCTGCTGTTGGACACGTGCTCCGACTTTCTCTTATTTCACTTCACTCCCAATCTGATTGCCTTTCATTGTCGGACTCATAAAAGTCTATCTCTCCGCTCCTCCTGTATCTCCTCTAGCTTCTTAGAGAATCTGAAAAAGACCATTCCCCAATTATCTGTCTGTCTCTCCCTCATTTTTTTCTCCCTTTCTTCCTCCGTCACAATATATTCCTCTGCTAAACTGTCTCGTCCTACACTGCCATTCCTCGTCCATTGACTGCACCGGCCTTGTCTCTAAGCGCTAATTGTCTCATTCTGAGGACTTAAGGATGCTAGATGGGCGCTAGATGTGTTAAAGAGACAGACTGTGAAACCAGTGTGTGACTGGCAAATTACATCCTTGGCCTTTCTATGGTTGGCAAAGACACTTAATAAGCTCTCAATGTGTTCAACAGCTAGGTGAATAGTTCACTGGCTCCACTGTTGAATCTGAATAGCTCTGAAGATGCTGCACAGTGTATGGGCGTGTGTGTGCGTATCTGTGTGTGTGTGTGTGTGTGTGTGTGTGTGTGTGTGTGTGTGTGTGTGTGTGTGTGTGTGTGTGTGTGTGTGTGTGTGTGAGAGATGAGTATGGTGCTGTTTGTATTCTCAGTGCAGTCGACCCGGCGTTCTTCCCAGTGACAGGATCGGGGCAGATCAGCGTTCACTTACAGAACAACTCACCTGAGGAAAAACTCTCCTCTCAGCACGTCGCCCTTTTCTCTGTCTGCCTTTCTACTCCTGCGCTCTCTCTCTGCCTCTCTCCCTCTCTCTGACTCCTCTGTCTCTGACCCAGACAGAGAAGATCCCCCTGAGCTACTGTACTCTGCTCCTCCTCTCCCCTTTTCTTTTTCGGTTTTCGTTCTCTAACCCTATCTGTCTCTTTTTATATCATGCTCTCTGTAAAGATACCCTGTGGGAGGGCAGTATCTAACAAACACAGCCGCACACACCGACTCTACATGCTCGCGCTGACATTGACGTGCATGCGTGTGCATCACCTGCAACACTACCATTCCACTGTAGTTTTCACCGAGGCCAGTGACGGGAATAAAAGACTCTCCCGCTCGCACCCTCTCCCTCTCACACACCCCCACTTGTGCACAAACACAACACACACAGACAAGAATCCTACCAAATGCTCTATTTTCTGCCGCTGTGTGGTGATTTATGAAAGGTGTTTCTCACAGCAGGCAGATAGTCCTGTTTGGAATGCTTCATTTCATAAATCTATTCTCCATTCTCATTTCTCTGCATCCCCTCCTTCGCCTCCTCGCTCTTATTTCCTCTTTTCTCCCCTGTGCAGGACTCCCTCAGCCTCTGTTGACACATACACATTATACTGTATGTGTACATGTGCTCGTGTGTGAGTATGTGTGTGCGAGTGTATGGATGGGGAGGGGAAAGAGAGACACAAGTAGGCTTTGTCTGCAGTCGGGGTAATGATGCAGGAACAACCAAAGCCCCTGCAAAAACCCCATTCTCCTGGGGTCTCTCCCTCTCTCTCTTTCTGGCTCTGACTCTATTCTCACCATGCCCCCCCACTCACACACACACACACACACACATACAGAGAGTCATGCACACACACATACGGGCATGCCTGACACAGAGTCAAGCAGCGTTAAGTTGTGTAAACAAAAGTGAGACATCAACTGAGATCCAACTCCCCGATGAAGCTGCACATCCAACTAATAAACACACACATTAATAACTCGAATTGATATAGCACCTTTATCAGCACACACACACACACACACACAGAGGGAAGGAAAAAAACTGCACTGGGTTAACAGTAGAGTTGCAATATTTGGTGATGAGGTGATACCTGTTTTAAGGCATGTAGATGTTATTTTGTTGGTGGAAACAAACAAAAATAAGATGGAAGAGACACAACATACTGTTGACTACGATTATGTTCGAAGGACAGCTGCATACTTAAAGCTGCTGTAAGCGTTGTTTTAGCTAAGTCCCTGTGCATTTTGCAGTTAGCAATCCCCTCCCTCCTCTCTACGTCACCACACTACTTTCTTTTTTCGAGGCAGCTCTCTTTGCCTCTTTCTTTTCTTCAAGCTTTTTTCTTTGCTTGGTCTGTTTGGTAGTATAAGCTGCCACCGGGAGCGTTGGAATTGGGAGCTTTCCCTGTTTCACAATTGCAGGTGCAGGTATCGCTACAATAGGATCCTGCTCTTTGCACATTCACCGAGCAGACAGGGCCTCCTCTTTATGGAGTTCTCTGTCCTGACCGGGCAGATACCAGAACATTTTTTACTGCCCCCCCAGCAGGGGAAGGAGAGACATGGGTTATTGATCAAACACTCTGTAACAGTGATTACTGTTGGAACACAGAGCAATTTAACACTTATTTTCTTCGGAAAATAACCCTTTCAGCAGCTTTAATGAAAATATTATCAAAATTGCAACACGGCCAGGTGCGATATTCGTATCACAGAAGCTGCATTTTGTGGCATGAATGAAGCACTGTGGTGCCACAGAGATCTTGGCCTCGAAATCACTTTCTCCAGATGCAAGGAAATTTGTTATTTGGTACAGATAGCCATCAAAAACAAAAAGCATCAGCATCATAGTCTCTTTAGTTTTCCAGTTAAAAAAAAGTTCCCACTAACTCATATTGCAATCAAAATATCTGTCAAAATAATGTCAATATGATTTTGTTTTTCGTTTTTTGCAAATTGTTCAGCCCTCATTCCAAGACTGGATTTTAGTAATGAGCGTTGTTACAAATGTCAGGGTTAATTTTAATGAGGCTTTCTTACGTCTTGAACAGAACATGAACGTTTCTGTTTCAATTGGCTCTTTATAAGTCTGGAATATTATGGAAAATCTACTAAATACACACAATTGGCAAAATAATGAGTTTTCAGGGAATGGGGGATACCAACGGCAAAATCTACATATTGCAATTATTAGAAAGAACTCAAATACCTAAACATATTAATATGCAGCTTGCCTAAATTTATAAATCACAGTCCAATCACGTGATGACCAATATCTCAGGGGCCCTCTGTGGTCCGGGGACTTGAGAGATGGCGCAGTTCGCTGGGGTTTTAACTGTGTTGTTTAAAACTGTTGCCAAGAGTGATTTACACTTTGTCTTGCTGAAGTTAAGACAGGCAGCCTCCACCGCAGCGTGTGTGTGTATCAGCGTGTACGCTCTGGGTTCATCATGACCGTGGGTCATCAGATAGAGGCAGTGGTAAGAAGATGGTGGGAAAACACTTCTCAAGAGCACAACTCTACATCTGCTGCAGCGCGAGCGTGTGCGAGGAGAAGAAAGCAGGAAAAAAGGGAAAGAGCGAAAGAGATGGGGGCCACAGTGTAGATAAGGCAGTCTTGTTCCTTATTTATGTCTTATTATAGCTACAGCGGGGCCAGGCCACAGACACAGTCACCGGGGACACAATGATGAACTACTCGACAAGACAGCCTGCTCACTCCTGGGAAGACGCACTCCCTCTATTCCTCACTCCTCCACTCCTTCGCCTTCTTCTTCTTTAACACTTCTCCTCTCCCTGCAGCCTCTCCTGCTTGTTTTTAACCCTTTTCCTCCCTTTCCTCCCTCCAACCTCATTCTGTCTCTGTCCCTCCTCCACCTCCGGAGCTCTCTCTCTCTCTGCCGTATCCCGATTCATCTCAACTCCTCTCCTGCTTTCCCGTCATCCTTTTCCCACTCTCTTCTGCAACACGCGGAGCAGAAAGGACGGTACTGTAAACAGGGAGTAACCCAAAGGTGCTGCAGTCAGGTGGAACGGCAGGCAGGTGACATGATTAAGACATCCCCCTTTCTCCCTCAAGCACACACAGACTACCTCTCGCTCCACTCCCTCTGTTGTCTCTAATCCTCTCTCCCTCTCTCTCATGGGGTGACCTGCAGAGGTGGATGTGACTGAGCTCATTACCTGCCTTAATGAGAAGACAGCACCACTGAGACAGCAGCAGCAACTTACCTGAACGCTGCACACACACACACACTCACAGGAGAACGCATGTAAATACCCGCCACTAACTACTGAGATGAGCAAATGCGCTTGATTATACCTCAGAGAGAGACAGACTCAAAGTGAGGGAGAGAGTGAAAGGGAGAGGAAGGAGGGAGGTGTGTAAAGTCTCCCAGGCTTGATGCTGATACCACCGACTCTCCACTGTATCTTAGTTGTTGTTTTATGGAATTACCCTTGTACCAACATGCTCTTCCTGTGAGTAAAGCTTTTTTTTGCCTGGTTCAGGAAAATTAATGTCTATGAGCGCAATACAATCCATCATAGGCTGAAAGCAGAGGTCATTCAGGAAATGATAGCAGGCAAGATAGGCTTCTGCTCCATGTACACACACACACACAGACGGAGAGAGAGAGTGTGTGTGTGTGTGTGTGTGTGTGTGTGTGTGTGAAAGGAGGATATAGAAACATGGGGGGCATTGAATCCTTGAATCGCTAAACCTTTCTCCCATTTTACTCTTTGACTTTGGTAAGTTAGAGAAGGTAAGAAGAAACTGGAGAAAGTTCAAGTTAAACAGGTGGATTCTACACTCGAGACAAGTTTGGTATTAGAGTCGGTACAATATCTGAGTTGGACTGTAACCAAAAGACATTTTTCATTCTGAGGACACACTTTTATATTTATTTAACAATTTAAAGATCCCCTCCAGACAGGTACATGTATTACGGCATGCATAAAATTCACTATTGTGTGACATGGTTTTGTACAGTATAGTACAGTATAATTGCCATATTAAAATCTTTAAAATGACATCTCCTTCAATATTTTTTATTTGAAAAGTTAAATTGCTGGATACAAGATGTCTCCTTCTTCTCTGTAAAGTCCATTCTCAGTGTATGTGCACTGGAAGCTTTAAGTTTATTAGTAAATATTGGACCAGGATTGGCTATTTGTGACGTTATGAATCATGCTCACAGGCCCGCCTCTTAAAGGAGACATATTACACTCATTTTCTGGTTCATAATTTTATTTTGGGTTACTACTGTAATAGGTTTACATGCTTTAATGCTCAAAAACACGTCAGTTTTCTCATACTGTCCAGTGCTACAGCACTGTATTCCCCCTCTGTCTGAAACGCTCTGTTTCAGCTCCTGTCTCTTTAAGGCCCCCCTCCCGAGCACCAGTCTGATCTGATTGGTCAGCTCACACATGCCTGAGCTAGCTCGGTAAATCAGGTGTGCTAGCTTCTAGGCATTTATTATAAAAAATGTTTGACATGGTGACGTAGTATGATGTCACAAAGTCACAGATTTAAAGGCGGGGCTACTGACGAGGCGTTTCAGGCCATTCAGGAGCAGTGTTTTCTGTGGGAGAGAGGAGCTTCTGTCGGCATGGACTTCAGGCTTTTTAACTTTCAAGACCTTTTACATGCACAAGAACCTACAGTATATAACACACTGAAGGAAAAAAATCTGTTGGTTTAAGTAACACTGAGCGTAAACACAACTTTGCACAACAAAACACCACAAGGCACCTTGAACGGGAAGACGACTCTTATCGGACATTTGATGACAGCGTTCTGCTCGGTACCAAAAAAGCACTGAAGCCCTTCATGTGACAATGTTTGTCATATATTTAGAGTTTATTGACAGTGTCATCAACTTGGTATGTGCAGCATGTGTCTATCTTTTTTAATATTGATGAATGTTGTTACTGTAAAACCTCAAATCAGATATATAATGAGAGTGCCATCAGGTGTGACTGTCATACAGTCCCAGAGCTGCGTTCTCTGGTGGAGAATCAAGGGGGTCAAGGCCACACACACACACACACACACACACACACACTCACAAAAGACGCCCCTCTCATCCTCTTCCACGTGTGAAGTTGTTGACAGATTAATCACATGCATTAATTATTGACAGTAACTTCAATGTGAAAAGCAAACATCTGTCAACCTCGCCCTGTTTTAAATCATTTATACCTCCCCTACATAGATAATCATATGGCTATTGATTAAGATACTTACAGCACAAGGGCGTATTGATAACACATACACGCACACAGCCTTACATTCCAGATGAGCTCAGTAAAAGAAAATCCATCCAAAGTGGATGCACGTCTGAGATTCACCTGTGTGTTTGTCCTACATGAGGCAAAATCTGGCATAAAGGTGGCTGGAAACAGTGCAAGAGGATGACACTGAAAGAAGGACATGTTGACACAGAGATAAAGTCAGACGCAGAGAGCTCACCCTTGTCCTAAAAATGGACAGATGAGGGCCTCTCTCTCTCCCTCTCTCGGAGATGGAGAGAGGGGGTTTTATCTGTCTGACAGAGTGAAGGATGTGTGGTCAGGTTCTACTCTGATGCTCCTGTCCTTTTAGTAAATCAGCCTTCACTGTTGTCACCTGCCCGACCTATGGTCACACATCACTGGTGTCACCCTTACATGATGTCAACACCCCCACCACACACCCATACACACACACAAATACAGATCGTATCGTTTCCCCTTACTTAAGCCAATGACGTGAAGGCAAACGAACCAAAGTGGCCGAGAGTGAAGAAACCACAGAGCGAATGAATGACAGCTGGTCTTTAAAGATGGAGTTGAGCTGTGCAACTGATAATCATGTAATATTTCTCCAGTTATGTTTCGCTCCGTAAAACGTCCCCCTGCCTTCCACTTAACCTTAACAGAAGGTGTATTCAGCAGCATAAGCCGTGAATAAAAACACCAGCTGGATGATCTCCTGTATTCAGGATATTCCCAACAGTATCACTGTGAACAAACAGAAACTATGCAAAGGCACACTTTTACATTTCATCTTTAAGAGGTTGGTGTTTTTTAATTACTAAAATCCTGTTAAACTTAAAATTAGAAGCATTCACATGTGTGTTTGTTCTACTTTTCCAAAGGAATATTTTACAGAGCACAGTGAAAGCACTTTGTTCTCCCAAACATTTTGAGGGGGGGGGGGGGGAATGAAACAGAAAATGTCACTTTTTCTTTAAAAGGAATGAACTACTCCATGTTTTATGACACTGAGAAAATGACAAAAATCACATGCACTATAAAGTTTAAAATATCTGAGGTAAAGTTATTGCAGGATGCCATTATCTCTATAAGTGCTCCTCAGACATCAGTAATCTATCCATGCTGCAGTAATCACCACGATGGAAGGGGGCAAAGGGATCAATACAACCCTCTCACAAGATCTATTGCTTTCTGATCGATTTCTCGCTCTGATCAGCCTCTCTGAGATCAACCACACTTCCTGTGTGACAGCACTACAGTCTAGAAGCAGAGGTGAGGAGGGAGTGATGATATGCCCGGTATAGACCCAACTTCCTTTCATTGCATTGCATTCATCATTACTAAATCATCAGAAGTGAAGTACTACAGTACATTTTCTTTAAGAATTGAATCAATGAAGAATATTGTAACTGACAATGCGTACGCACGTGCAACACTGGCTCCAAACCATGTGAATGTTTTCATAATTTCTATTCTGTGAGCAACTTTGATTAGAGCCTATGACTTTTTATAAGCAGGAAACAAGTAGAGCTATGACTGTTATTTTTATTGTTAGTTATTTTCAAGACTAATCAATTCATCCTTTAGTGTATAAAATGTCCAGAACCAGGGGAAAATGCGCATCACAATTTCATTGAGCCCGAACTGACATCTTCAAAGTGTTTCTTTTGACCAACCAGCAGTCTGAAACCTAAAGAGACGTCACTGACTATCAGAAAACAACAAAAACCTTCATTTAACCTGGAACCAGGAAATGTTCAATATTAATCTTCCACAATTAATCAATTATCAAACTAATTGAATCGATTCTCAATCAATTAATCAACTATTTGTGGCAGCTGGAAGCAAAAGCAGTCACAGGCCTCTGAAGAAAGCCGTGCACCTATAGGAAGTTATAAAGGTGAGCTGTCTTTGATTCAGTGACATATTTTAAATCCATTGATAGTGTGATATAGCGCTTTGATTTATTCTGTTGTATCTTTGTTCTATTTAGGTTGTAGTTATCTGGCTTTAGTATTTGTTTTATTTTGAAATGTTTAACTCGACATCCTTTCTTTCTCTTACTTGGCGTTTTGTTTGGCTGTTTGGACATTTGACATGTCTTTGAAGCATCTTGTGACCTCATTATGAGCTACTGCGTGTTTTTTATGTTTCTCATGTGAGATATGAACATATGTAAATCTGTATCTACAACAGTAATTACTAATAACTGTGTATGCATGTATGAATACATGTACGATTAAGATTAAATATAAAAATACTAAAAACTTATAATCAATAAAGCATGCACAGCTATTCACATTAAAGCCGCATGCTGTCTAAAATGCAGCTATAATATTTGTGTTCTGTGATTTGTACTAAACTTTAATTCCAGTCTAACCAATTGTTTTTAAATGGAAACAAATGAAAGCCGCCGCATAGAGAGTCATTAATGCGGCCATTAAAAAGAAAACGGAGATCGGTACACTGCCCACGACAACATGGTAGTACCAGTTACCTATATTGCTCCCCCACTCCTCTCATATGCATCATGCAGGACAAAGTCATATACACCTCCGCCCCCACAGCTCCCCCCTCCACCCGCCGCCTCCTCCTCCTCCCCTGGGTTCTCCTGTGATTGGAATGAAAGGTAATGGTCCTGAAAGAGGAAGAAAGGAGACTTTCCTCCACTCTTATCTCTTAACACCGACAGTCAGTGGAGCAAACTCTCACACACACTCTGAGGCTTCCTTATGCATGTATGCACACACACACACACACAAACACACACACACACACACACACACACACACACACACACACACACACACACACAAACTGTATATCTGCTGCAGGATGATGGCAGAAATAACATTGGTTTAATTGTGAAACACATCAAAGGAAAAACACATCTCGCATGAGGCATCTCAGAGGATGAAAGAATGTTGTAATAGTAACAGTTTTGTCTCTTTGAGAGAATATACATAAAAAATCCGGAAAGATGTAATGCTAAACAGATACAAAGTAATTTAATAGGAAGTTTAAAATATTCATAAATATTGAATTAATCATTTATAATAGATCTTAAATTAACTGCCGTCCTTGAAGTATTAGATGTAAGGAGAGGAGCAAGAGAGAGAGGGAGTCTGTGATAGAGAAAGAGAAACGATAAAGAATGAGCCCTCTAGACATTTTTCCTTCCCTGTGCTAACATCTCCTCAGTCTGATGAATGAATATTCATGTTTGATCCAGACACTGCTGCTCAACAAAGGCAGGGAAAGCCCTAAAACAGATATCGCTCTACTTCTGATGTAGCAGCACCACTCAGAGAGCCTTTCTACTCTTTAGTGGAGAACAGGTTCGTATTTATCCTGCATCACCGCTGTGCGTGTGTCTGTGATGGTGGATAAAGTGATGTACCGTTGATAGAGACACATAGACATAGGAAAACACAGTTTGCTGTGAGTCATTTGTTTGTGTGTGAATCTGTGTGGGACACACGGTGGAGTTAAGGACAGTGAAGGCTGCTCTGATCACATCCTCGCTGCCGTTCCCGCTGACACAGCATCCTGCGACTGGTATCTAGCTGGTGACCTGAAACTATTCACTCACTTCCCCTGAAATCCCCCTGCGTTAGTGGAACGTGTGTGTGAGTGTGTGCGTGTGAATAAGGGCTGAGTTGGCGTTCTGTGAGCCTCTCAGAGATAGCAGTGTCTTACAGTAGATTACAGTGGATCCAATCCATACGCCCACCAGGCTCAACTAGACCAGCTCTCTATTCCTGTCTGTCCCACAGCATAAGGAGGATAATAATGGAGGAAAACACACACATACATGCACACACACACACACACACACACACACACACGGCATGAATACAGACACACAACCTAATAAATAAGGCTGACAACAGAGGGTGAACTCACCGACAACTAGAGCAATACAATACTGCATATAGAGAGATGAATATCATATCAGTTATCAGTGCTGTGGCTGTCAGTCTAAATGTGCACTGTATTCATCATGGGCTCACACGCTGACAGAGGGGTGGAATCCTTCATCACACACATATAAAGACACCACACACCCCCCTCTTTCTCACAATGCGAGGACATGAATGAAAAATCCTGAACATAAAGTGGAGTTCAGTAGTGGCAACAATACGACAGCGTTTAGTGAGTTGTATGGTCATTTGAGTCATTTAGACACACAAGAACATTTAAAGATTAGTCACTTTGTGTGCCTACAGAAAGTTAAATGTGTTTTGTCTTTATCTCTCAATCAAAACAAAAGATGTAAGTAGTTTGGGATCATGGGAGTTGTCCTGATTGTCAAACAACCACCATTCTCAATAAAACTCTACGTGACTCAGGCAGAAATGTTCACTGGTGAGGTCATGTTTTAAAGTTTAATTCACTTTAGGTTTGGTTACGTTTGCTAACTTCTTTCCTTACACTCTCTCCTAGAAGTTATAGCAACAGGTGACCAAATTAAATGCACTGTTACCTTGAAAAAATGTTAGATTTCTCAAAATATACAGCAAAGGTGTAGTCGTTTTACTTTTTAATGCAGAAATCTTACATATTTTATCTTCTAATGTTCATAGTTTTGAATTTAAAAAAACGCTCACTTTATCAATTAATCTGGTAGTAATATTAAACTTTTTCTGACAACGGCTTCACAGAAATTCTTGCTTTTCTGTTTCCAATCATCACTGCCAAGTAGGTTATTTTTCACCCGTCTCCATTTGTTTGTTTGTTGGTTTGTCAGCAGGATTACACAAAAACTACTGAACGGATTTCTAAGAAACTTGGATGCATGATGGGTCTTTTTTTTACTTTGCGAGACAGGGCATTGTTTGACATTTCTGTTAATTTCTAAGGGAATAACCCATTAATCTTAATGAGAAAAATCAGGTGTAGTTCAGTGGCTGATACCGTTGAGTGAATTAAATTTGACGTGGATTCAAATAATATCTGGATCTTGGGGACATTACAAGCAAACACAAAGGATTGATTGTTGATAGAAGATCAAAATTATCATTGCTTGCTAATTTGAGGTCTTGATTTTGTTTTTCTTTTGTCCGCTTTCCTTACTTAGTTGCCTGTTGCTTGTGTTTCCGCGTGGATCAACACCCATACATCGACAAGCATCTTCAAAAAGTAAAGTGATTCTAGAGATCTTTATGCTATTTCTTACACGTGTTACACTTGTTACACTGGAGAATCAGTATAGCAAAAGTGCGAGGAAGCAGAGGAGAAGGAGTCGGTGAGCGGGAGAAACTTTGATGCCTGGTTCCTTGACAGACGTTAAGTACGTGTCGTTGGATGTGACAGGAAAACAAGAGGCGTGTGGAGAGGCGCTCGGGTTAGTTTAGATACACATTCAGTTCACCTGAGAGCGCAGAAAAGAGGGTGAGGAGATAGGGTGAGGGCAGAGGGGTTAATAAGGCAGTAGGAATAATACGAGCGTTGGCAGCTCAGTGTGTCACTGCCTTCAAGCCCCCCCTGTAAGAGCAGGACACACACACACACACACACACACACACACACACACAGCAGGAGAGAAGGACACGGACTGCTCAGTATGCAGCCCTGACATTGTCCACATCTGATACGGGACATTAGCCCCTAACTCCCTCCATACACCGCTGCCCTTCACTTTATATTACTTTATGTTAATAGAAAAATATTACATACAACATCATTTGTCTTTGTTACTACGGCACCCCACAACTGATTTAAATGCATGTGTTTACCTCTACAGACAGGTGAAGACAGGGGGAAGGGTGGGTGACGGACTGTGTGTGTGTCTATGCATGTGTGTGTGTGTGTGTGTCTATGCGTGTGTGTTTGTAATAGAGGAGGGTACGAACGCACGCATCTCGTTCAGATTTATCGATCTTACCCACCTCTCACCAGGACCATCCTGTAATGTATATATATACTATATAGGCAAAGAGTGTGTGTGTGTGTGTTGCTGTGCAGATGAGTGTTGAGTGCAAGACCCTGACATCAACCTGCCATCACCCCAACTCCAGCTGTATAATGAACGCACAAGTTTAATAAATTTTTCTTTTTGCCGTTTTTTAATGTTAATCATTCTTCTTTTACGTAAACCATTCTATAATGAGAGAGGGAGCTAGTTAACTTTAAAACTATAAAGGTTTTATAGGATCAAAACCTTGATGGCTAAGGATTATTTTATTGATGCTGTTGCTAACACTACCTCTGAAATAGAATTTTTTTCTTTTATCCACATTTTATTATTATTATTATCTACTTCTAATGGAATAAGTATCTGTAAATGAATTGTTGTGTTAGGATTTGGCTCCGTTGTGGAACGAACATCAACATGAACTGAATGAACATCAAGGACCACAATGAAAATAAGTCCTGGGCTTGGTTGTGCTATCCACTTGTATTTTTTCCATTTCATTTCATCAAATAAACTAAATGAAATTTAAAAAATACTTGTGCTTAACTCTTTAAAAGTTCTCCAACAAGTCTACACACACAGTAAATGACACTTCAGCCAACAAAATAGACAACTTTTTTGCCTTAACTTATCATTCTTAAGGAAATACTGGAAAAAATGCCACCATACGCAAGACTGGGTCCTTTTAAACCTCACTTCACTGTGCCTTATAGTCTGCCACCTGGCTGGATTTTTATATAGGTGGGGATATGAATAAAAGCGGACAGAGTGCTGATTTTGACACTATAAGCAGTAGAAATCCCTCCACTGTGTCAGGAACAACTTGGGTTTTTAAAACGAGTAAACTAAGTTGCACAACAATGCAATTCACATGTGTGACAGCTAACTAAAAGAGAGCTCCCTGTCAGTGTTCGACATAAACTGCCACAGAATAGGTGGGGATAAGACATCTGACAGACAGGTCGATGTCAGACTGTCTCACATCTCAACGTCTCACCCCTGACGTCCTCTCTGACCCGATGAGCTCACCTTAGAAGCTTAGAGGTCGCATAAATCTGCCTGTCTGCGATGGTGTGTATGACTGTGTGAGGATGTATATGTGTGTGTTTGTACTGTTTGTCATTTCCACATTCTCTGTGGGCTATCATCAGTGTTGCCATTAATCCATAAGTCGATGGATCAATGTTTGGCTCCGGCTGAGGCTGAAAGCTCTCAGCCGTATCGACCTGTCATTTGAAACCCTGATGATCACCGGACTTTAATGTAAATGCCACCTCAACATCAGTCAAACCAAACAATTTACATTTAGATATGGTATCTATTATGCACTTTAAGGAAGAGGAACCTTCTGCTCCATGAAGCAGCGTCCTCACTTAAATTTTAAAGATTATTATTTTGACCTGTGTTTTGGTGCTTGCTTGGTTCAAAGGTGCGAGGACTTAGATCCGAGCTACATGCACGCCATAGTGTGGGGCATTGATCTTTCAAGTGAGTAAATGTGAGTACATTGTCATGCATGTAAATGGTGTGGCATTAACAGAGTGCGAGGGCCTTCTACTGTAAACGATCCTGCACTTTGTCATCTCTGGGATGTCAAAGCTCATACGTTACACTGTTAAAACACCCCCATAACTCTACCACCCAATGCTAATCCTACAACGCACTAATATGTACGTGAGTGTGCATGCATGTGTGTGCTGGGCATGTATACTCTATGTGTGTGTGCATGTGGTTATAGTATATATTGCTCAATCCCTTTAGTGCTGATTATGAAGGTGTAGATTGATAGTTGGCCTTGGCTTGGTGTTTAATCATATTGGCATTGGAAAGCAAAGAAAAATGGCAGTTGTTATGAATGAGCACAGTGACATCATGTAGGGGTCATTCATTAGCAGCGGTTCAGAAACTGAGAAGAGGTACAAGACCGAGGAATTGGATGGATGGCACTTGAATAATGTGAAGGGTCTGGAAGGGGTCTACGGTTTGAGGCTGTGCCAGAAGTGTAAAATTGCCAGTATACTTTCATGGAAGTGCTCAAGCAGAGTCAGAAAAAACCTTCCTCCATATCTTTGCAACATCAGAATAAGGAGAGGCTGCGTCCGACAATGTATGTATGACAACCTGACACCAGGTGTCAAGTGGGAAAGGTAGCAGGTTTGATCATCTCTAAGATTCTCAGAAACAAAACCAGTTATTTGCCAACTCATCTGGGAATGGGAATCTTACTGGAATATCTGGGAAGAAGCTGACAGCGGAAACAGTTTCTTTCTGTCTTAGAGCAAATTAAATAGCTGAAGAGTCACATGAGTTCAATGTTCGTTACGTCAGGATGTATTTGGAAAAGGTGCTTCCACCTCCCATTATGTGCATGAACTCTTTTTTTCAAATTTTGCCAACCCTTTCTAATGTGATACACTATTAATGACTGCCTTACAGGAGAGACTATCTGCACATATGCCCAATTATACATAATGAGTATTACAGTATATGTAAGGGGTAATGCCCGACAAGCTGTCCATTATCAGGAATTAATGGAAGACATGGAGGCCAGAACCAGAACGGTTGTCACTGTGAGGGCATTATCCAGCTTATACTGGTGACTTGCCAACAAAAGAAAATGAAGACCATTTACTTATATTTTCATGTGTTCTGCGAGTTAAATATAAAGTTTTTTGCAAGCAATAACTCTGTTTCTTGGCAACACCTGAGGGTTTAACTAATAGCTCAATCAGTCATTACCAGCCCATAAAGTTATGTGAGCAAGATTCAAAGACAATACAGTAGGCACAAGTAAATATCATTCGACAGTATGTTAAACAACAAAACTAGCGAGCCAGCCATGACATTATCCCCAAATTAATAACAAGACTATCACAAACAAATGATAGGCCACGTGTACCGTCTGCGGCAGCCTAAGACAGCAAGTTGAATAGCAACTATACCCCCTTCCAGTGTAGCCAATCCGAACTGCTATAAACTCCTCTGCCCTTCAATGTGGTGGGAAGACATGCCGGATGAGCTACTTCTTTCTGAGCATACTCCAGTCCTCGTGCTCATGCTGGATTGTAACAAGACTAACTGGTCAAAAAATGACCAAATGACCCCGCAGAGGAGAATTGGACACGAGTTTTTCACTTTTAAGAGGTTTCCCTAACGTGGCACAGTATTAATCATACAACACTTGAGCCTTTCATAAGCTAGTGGGCACGTCCTGACTAATCCAGAATCCTACAACTACTCAATACTCGTACGGACACAGAAGGAATTTATGTCTCCCACACGGCTACACACACACACACACACACACACACACACACACACACACACAATAAACGAAACAGGAAGAAGACACAGTAGATGGGATACTGGGAGGAGGGTATGAGAGCTTGTGCTCATTACCATCAATTAGGGTCAAGTCGAGAGCAGAGCCGGGTGGCGAGAGGGGGGGAAGGCAAATGGGAGGCAGCACGGAGGAAGGACGAGGACTAGGGGGTGGCATCCTGGCAAATGTGGAAAGAGGGCCAATTAAAGTGAAAGCAATGGGAAATATGAATGATTTAGAGCTTAAACACACATGGGGACACACACACATATCTATGTAAAGCACACATCTATTGAATGTAATGTCAGGCTCAGGGTAATCCTACAGGAGTAACTAAAGGATGAGTAAGAAGCCGACATGAAAGGATCTCTAATGCTCTCTCTCATGAGCACTTTCAACTCTGCGGCCCTCGTGCCACACATCCACTGCAGGAATTTCACAATCAAGGCCGGGGTGATTTTTTTTAGGGCTGAAGGGAAAAGAGAAGAATCAACTTCAATTCAAGCTCAATGATAATTCTCAAAGTTATATCACCACCTTCTGTCATCGAGCCGGAATACCAATTAACTCGAGAAAAAGGCTGAACAAGAAGCAGCCGCCACAGCTGAGTGTTGAAGCAAGTGCAACACTCTTAGCACCTCTAACGGCCACCGGATGCAAAACAAAACTTCAATCAGAGAAAACTTTACCGTCTCTGTAGAAGTCAAATATTTTCCACGAGAGATAAGCTTTGTTTCACCCAAGGAAAATGGTTAGCGGAGGCAGTAAGCGCTCAATCGTCCATAAAATTCAGAAGGTTTTCAGAAGGCCTGAAGGAGTACTCAACCGATTTAGTGTTGCACTTCCATGAAGTTTAGCTCAAGCTAAAGAAACGCTGCATCCTTTCCCATAATGCGACGCAATAGCATCTTCCATTAGATTCCCTCTCCCTCCAAAATGGCCTCCTGGGGATTAAATCAAGGTTATTTTCTCTTACTTCAGATACCTCCCTCCAGAGCCACAGAAGACATTAAACAACTGTTTTTCACAGGCTTAGCGCCGCAGTACTCCTCGTGATGAGTAAACACAAATTCCAATTGGAAAATTGGCAAAGTGCTCCTTTAAACAACAGACAAACTTGTGGTGGATTATACATTCAACTCTTCTCAACTCCCTTCAGGTCGGTCACATTAAAGACATCCACTCCAGACATGAACTGAACCACAGCAGCTAATTACCACTGACTAATGGTTGAGATTTTGATTCTTAAAAGCATAATCTGCAGCTGGAAAAGCTTTGCTATTAGTTAATAACCTTAAGTGTAAAGTTCTGACGCCTTGAAGAGAACAGGATACACGAAACCTCGAAATAAAAAAGCACTCATCCTGATACATCTCTTTCCCTCTCCCACTCCTACTCTCTCTCTCACACACACACACACGCACAGCGCAGCCTTATGTGTGTTTGACTCATCTAAGTGAGATAATCCAGTTTTCCGGATGAATTCGCCTTTGTGTCCCGAGGGCAGAGATTAAGATAAAGATATTAAACAAACAAGAACCCCAACTCTCCCCATCCCCCCCTGCTGCCCGCTTCTCCCCCGGTATCAGCCTCTTCCCTCCTCCATCACATCCTCTTCTTCCTGTGGCCCGAACACTGGCTTGTTGCTTCCCTTCTCCGCTACGCTCAGGCTCGCTGAAGACAGCAGGTCTGACTTTGTTTGCTCCAGACAGGAGCAGGTCCTGAGCACTCAGTCAGATAGTAAGTAAGTTAGGTGGAGAAACACACAGGAAGAGAGGTGAGTGTTGATCTGAACTGAAGCTCCCTCCCTCCCTCCCTCCCTCTGCTCTGCTCTTGTGGCAGGGTTGACTGGCTCCAGATCGGAAAAATAAGCAAACATGTCAAAGGCATTATCAACAGTACAACAGTCATGAGTGTGCTGCCTTTAGAGGGGAAAGAGAGGGTGAAACAGAGAGGTAGACAGGGAGAAGGTTTCCCAATCTTCATTTCTATTTAGCAGTGAGGAGACAATATCAGGAGCCAGATTATCTGAGCACCGTGAGTGACCAGACACTGAGAAAGATATTAACTATGCAGTGACCACAAACGACAGCGACTAGAGGTAGAAACAGAATCACTTCCTGCTACTGCAGCCTGTATTAAGATAGAAGAACAAGTTTTTAACATGTAACATGATGACATACATCTCCAATTATATTGAAGGATTTTCCTCCGGATACTGTTTAACCCAGGTGAGAAGCCGCCCAGATCTTGATATTTCTCCTTGTGTGATCAATTTTGTTTATTAATTACAATCTAAACCATATTAACGATGCTCATTAACATATGTATGTGGTGGGTGAAAAGGTTTCTCTCCACCTTGTCCATGGAGATCAGTGTTTTATTTCACTGTAGGAAATGCTAAAGCTGCATTGTAAACCCGGTGATGGTGACGGGAATAAACAAGTTTGAATTTTTAATTTCAGAGGCTTTGAGTACAACTTTGAATTTCTTGAATGCCTTGAGAGCAACAGAGAGAGAGAAAAAAGGAGCTCTCCCTCTCTTAATGCAGGAGGAGAGAGAGAGAGAGAGAGAGAGAGAGAGAGAGATGGAGTTTGAGGGGAGAAAGTCTTTGCTGAAAATCTCTCCCTCTCTTTCTTTGCAGGAAGACATCAAACAAACACACCTGCTCCCCGGACCAATCCCCTCAGCACTGCCCCAACTCTCCCTGCCTCCGCCATACACTCACACACTCCCATTCCTCATTACACACAAGCGCACACACAAAACACATAAACGCACACACACACACACACACACACACGCTCACACATGCGCACACACGCGGTCCCATTCCTCATTACACACACCGAGAACAGAGCAGTGAGAGATCGCGGCGAGCGAGCGGGAGCGGTGCTTTGGTGTAATGGGAGGAAATGTTGGTGTTTCATCTGGAATTGATGAAGTCTTGTTTCAGCGGCTCTCCCCGGAGCCGGGCCGCTGTGCGCTGGCTGTGTAAATGAAAGGAGCAGCCGAGACCGGACCGGAGGAGCAGAGAGCCAGTCGATAGAGCTACTGGAGAGTCATACTGAACTGCTCAGAGACCCACAGCTTTAGGAGTAGGAGAGGCTGTTCCACAAAACAAAATGTCTATATTGGTATCTGACGGGCAGTACAGATAGAGCAGTTTTAAAAAAAAAAAGGATGAAGCACAGAAGAAAAAAAAAACGTCTTGGCAAACAGAATATCTTTAGTTTTCCAAGAAATACAGTGTACAAGTGTGGGGCATGCTCTGTAATAAAATCTGATTTTATCATCCCAGCAAAGCGTTAAAGACTCTTGTGCTCTAAAGCAAACATACAGATAAGAGTCACAACACCACAACACTAATCTATAGCTTTTGTAGCTTTCTAAAACAATAAGAATAGCAAAATATGACACATTAAAGCAATTATTTTACCTAATTATTTACATATCAATTTTTAATGATGCTCTGATTTGCTCATTTTTATATTTGCATCTTATCTTTAATGTTTTTTTCTCATCTACTCGTTATCTACAGTCTTCTCCGCTGCTGGTTCTTCAAACATAATGATGGGCACCGATAAACCCTGACCTGGTAAGTAAAGACGAGTGGGAGAAGACTCGTGCATGAGCACGTATCTTGAATGATGTAAGAGGTCTTAGATCTAATAAAGCCAGCGCAGAGGCTGATGTAAATGCTTGTTCTAATAAAACCCTGGTGTTAGGGGCTGTGCAGAAGCAGATTTAAGTGCTTGTTATAATCAGGCTCAACTTGGTGCGTCTGTACTCTCCAGTCAGAGAGTGTTGTCTCAGGTTAAGCAGACAGAGATGAAAGGAGGAGGAGGAGGTCACCTCTACAGACAGACTGTAATCTATTAAGTACTGAAGAGGCAGATAATACAGACAGGTTTGACTCTTCTATGGAAACTATAATGTTGAAACAAAAGTGCAACCATCAGAGGAAATGGTGACACTAGCTCGCTGTAATTTCTTTTCAGAATTCATTTAGATTTAGAAGTAAATTTTGTGTTGTACATTTATTTATACTTTATCCATATTACATTTAGAGCTGCTATAATTAATCCATTAATCGATTGGTTATTAAATGAATCGCCAGCTACTGTGACAATTTGTCGATTTGTCAGCTTGAGTCATTTCTTAATAAATAGAAGTTAATATTCTCTAATTCCAGCTTCTTAAATGTTAATATTTTCTGGTTTCTTTACTCCTCTATGACAAAACAAGACATTTGAGGATGTCATCTTGGGCTTTCTGACATTATCAAGAACAAACAACTAATAAACAAGAAAATAATGGATAGATTAGTTGGCGATAAAAAATTATCATTAGTTGCGGCCCTTATTACGTATACAGTGTATAGATTTAAACTGGCTATAGACAACAAGTTTTTTTGCTTTAAGGTATCATTGTGAAGTAAATGTTGATTGCACAATAACAAAATAATGACAACATCAGAGTTTATATTGGTTAGCTATAAACCTCACTTTCACTATGCTAGTCAGGCTGGCAGCCTGGCACCATTTCTATCTGCTTTCACATCTCAGTTATACATTAAGTTAATGAATAAACTCACATTGTGCCTCGGGTTGTTGGGAGTTGTTACTCTGAGGAGAGGGTTATTTGTCTGATCCATCTGTCTTTGCGACAGCACTGCTGCACTTCAAGTAAAACAAATTTATATAATCTCATAAAGTGAAAAATCAAATATAAAGTTATAAATGGAGTAGAGATGAAAATATAAAAATTAAAAAAAGTATTATAGCACAAAACTAGCAGTGTGCACACACTCAAAGTCCTGAAAGACCATCCAAACATCTGCTCAAATACATAAACACTCATACAGTGTCACGCCTAATCTCAAATATCATCCTCACTACAGCAGGACGGATGTTAAGACACAAATATACACACAAGCAGACACCCCACAAACAGTCGCATTCATCTGCAGTGTTAGTTCGAAATAAACAGTGCGAGCGTTTGTGTTAACTCGGTGAAAAGCTCGTCTTCGAAAAGATAGAGGGAGGGAATCAGATGAAACGAGGCCCTTTAGTCAGATCAAACATGTAGGCAGTCCAACTGTGTTCACACACATGGCCCAATATGGAGGAACTGTTATGAGGGTTGGCTAAGAGTTGAATGACACAAACAAAGAGAAAAAAGACAGAGAAGAGAGGGGGTGAGAGCTTCAGTTGAAGCCTCTGACTCCTCATTCATGACTGACCAAAACACACTACTTCTGTCTCCACACGCACAGATCACACAGACAGATACACAGTACACAGGGCCAGCTCAGCCTGACTGGGCTAAGAGAGAGGAGATTAATTAACATTTTTATGTAAATGAGGCGTTTGTGTCTAATTATTTCTGTTATTCCAGCAGCAGCAGCAGGCTTTGATGTGCCAGCGGTGGATTTAAATAGAGGGAGATTTCCATCACATCCTCCCTCTGCGTCACAGCCAGGCAGGAGACAGAGACAGCAGAGATTACACACTCCGCTGGGACGCACACACACACACACACGCACATAAACACTGTCTAGTTTTGCACACACAAACAGAGGGTTATTTTACCTCAGAGGAAGAAGTCCTCATGGGTTTCTGCGTATTTGCTGCCAATGCTCGCACTCAAGTGTTTGCATGTTTACAAACCCACCCCCACCCTCACTGCTCCTCCCAGTTGAGTGTTGGGAGATGTGGGAACCCTTAATTGGCAGAGCATTCATCATGTTATCTATCTGATGGGGAGAGGGCCTCCACGGCCTGTTTGGTGCTAGTTTATGAGCTGATATTAAAGGCTGTTAAAGTACATAAAGGGGATAAACTTTTACAGCTTGAACTTATAGCCAGAAACACAGGCAGCGTCATAAAGGGCCGATGTACGCTCTGCGCACACTGCACTCCCAGGTCAAAGAGTCTACAGTAACTGTGGATTCTCTGTGGGGAAAGAATGGCTCTGCTTTGTCTGAACAAGAAGAGACTCTCAAAAAAATAAAAAAATAAATTTTCCTTCTACAATGACAGCTTTAAAAAGGTAACGGAAGGGGAATTTATGACCACAAGTAGCGCTATGGAGTAATGTTTTAATGAGCTTTGTTTGTTTTGTGCACAAAGCCACATGAACATGCACATGGCTGATTCTGTACACATTCCTTCTGTTGGTTTCAGGCTATTCTGCTTATCGACAACAAGCGGTGGTAAAGTGAAAACAAACGCGCTCTCAAAGGAGGCAAATGTATTTGAGGAAGGTCAAGATACACAGTGTTTAGACCTCAAGGATGCAAACAATGTGTTGTGGTAAGAAACACTAAATGCAAACATAGCTTTTGTTTGTTTACGGGAAAATTCCAGAGGGCGCCTTTAAATGTACAGCCTTACATGTACAATATGTACGTGCCACTAGGGGGGTCTCTATCAACACACTCTCTATCTCTTGCAGAGCGATGTGTCCTGTTTATCAACCTGACCGCCGCAGCCAGAGTCTTTGGTGAGTACTGAATGTTGTCCTTAATTTAACCACACAGACACACACACCCTCAGTGTGTGCTGTTCCTCTCTAACATTAGCTTATGGCCAGTACAGTAAATTAATCTGGCAGATATACACTGCATCAGTAACAACAATGGAAATAAACACAAATGTTCCAGCTGTCAAACACGCGTCACATGTATACACCATTAAACAACCACCACTGCTGATGAAAATCTATCTGATGTGACTCAGACACAAATCTTCTCAAATGTCTCGCCAACTAGCCTATTTTGGAAGAAGCAACATGCTACCACATGAGACACACCGTTACCTTAAATAAACTTGTGGATTTGTGAACTTGTGGATTTGTGAACTTTAATATCGGACATTTCACTGAGAGGTCCAGGTCTGATACAACTGATACTATAGCAGCATCTACGCTAGCCTCTGGGGAGCCACCATTGTTGTTTTCAAACCAACAGTTGCTTCTCTCGCTGGTTGTCCCATCTAACCCGCGTCTGTAGCTGCCAGTAGTTCCTCAAAGGATGTTGATTTGTTACTCGCTTGTGATTTGGATCAAGTCTGGTTTATCCCAAATCTCCAAAACAGATGTGAGAGAAACAAACATTTTACCAGAATTTCACTTTAAAAAGCAAGTTTTTTATTGTAACCTACTTGATTCACAGGATAAAATATTTCAGTTGCTCTTCTTTCTTTTATCTTATACTGTAATCTCTCTCTCGTCTTTGGCTCTTAGCCAGTAAGATGATTTGTGCGGAGAGTAGTGGAAACAACATGGCCTGGCTTGTGGAGAGTGATGGAGGTCTGCTGACAAAGAAGCAGTCTGAGTGAAACAGAAAGGCAGACATAAAGAGGGAGACCAAGTGTAGGCGCCGTGACTGTGGGAGAAAACACATCTGAGAGCTGTGTACAAACAGGGATCAGAGAGGCAGAGAAATGAGGGCTATTCCTGAAGGGGCTTTTGGGCCTGATCCCACAAGTGTTCCCTCCACGCCCGCTGTAATAACGTGAAGGCTTGAAACAAACAATGTGATAACACCGTGATACCCTGGTATCCTGTCACTGTGAGCCCGAGGGAGCCCACCAGGTATCCCTCTCTTTCATAACTCCTGACACCTGACACTACTTGGTCTCCTCCTGAGTTCTCCCAGCTTACATTCATCCTTACATCACTGTCAGGTAAGACACACTCCAACACACAAACTGCACATGCTCTAACATTTACTCCGCACACGTATCCCTGCATGTACCTGTGCATGCATTGCCATTTAAAAGATATCCCTTCCATTCCAAACATCCTGCAATGTTGGGGAACTTGTATTGTCCACTGACTCCACAGATAAGCGCCCGACTTCAATTACATGTAGTGAAGCCAGCAGGGCTCTAATCTGCATGTTAGCATGAGGATAACTAGCTTTCTCTCTCTGTCCAATCTCCCCCCCTTTTCTTTTCTGTCTGACACCTCATGTACTGCTGATAGGGATCACTGAGTGTATTATCGCAGAGAGTATGGGCTGTGCTATCAAAGCGGGAAGTATTACTGGCTGTCTGTGCACATATGAGGACGTGTCATGCAGAGAGGTGCTCGCACGGTTAATAAACAGACTATTAAACAGCCCAAAAACCTTGATCCGGTGACCGGTTCTCTTTGGCTTTGCGGACACACAACGGAGGTTTATGGCGAGTTCTTTATAGCTCCGTGTAGTCGTACATTATTTCGAGGGGAATCTGCCTTGTTAAAGGTCTTTGCAGTGAGATATCTCCAGAGATTACGTGGGCTGTTTTGATATCATGCAGAGAGAATTCAAACAGGGCGAAGCAACATAAATAATGTCGAATGAGGACACATATAATCTGATCAGAAATCCAGATGTGTCAGGTTTTCTTCACGGTGCTCTCTCCGGAGTGACAGCCTAACTGCTCATTATGTTATATGTTCAGCCTCTCTGAATGGTCCATTTTCCATTTCCAGTGTTGAAGTCTGCTCATAGAGGCCATTGATCCGAAGACAAGCTGCCTTGACTGATTGCTGGGAGGAAACGCTGGCATTATGGGCATCTGTATGTGTGTGTGTGTGTGTGTGTGTGTGTGTGTGTGAGAGAGAGAGAGAGAGAGAGAGAGAGAGAGTGCGCAAGTGTAGAAGGAGGCAAAGCGGGTATTAGTCTGATGAAGTCATACAGGAAATCAATGTCGTATTGAAAGGAGAAAAATGCCCTGCCCAGGGGTGGTTGCACACAGGCCTGCCTGCACACAAACACACATACGCGCTTAACAATGAGACAAAGTGTGATGTGCTATGAGCAAAAAGACAAAAGGCTTGATACTGAAAAATGAGCTGGTGAAATGTCAAGTTCAAGTACGATGCTAATGAGAGAGAAAGGCAACAACAGGCTGTCTGGGCTCTTTCGTATACTCCCACAAGTGTCCCGCCTTATTTGTCCAGCTTTGTTGGTTAAAAGTTGTATCTAAATGTGTTAATAAGTGTGCATGCACACTTCAGACTAGATGACCATATGACAATTTGTGTGTCTTCTGTATTTCAAAAGGCACAGAGTGCAGGGCGGACTCCAGGAGAGCAAGCGTTTAAAAATTAATGGGGCCCAGAGACAGGGACCTATAGATGGAGATGGACCGGGTGACTGAATTGTCAAGACGCACATAAGAGAAAACACACAAACACACACACACACACACATATATACACGCAAACCGTACTCGTGTAGTTCAGGCAAACATACACACATAAACATACGCAGCAGTCCATCTTAGCCGCGCTTCTCTTGATCTCCACTCCGACCACATCAATTGTTAATAAAGCCGGGGCCCGGGCTGATTACTAAAGATTATTCCACTGTTTATTCTGATCAATAGAGCATTTCTATTCCTGCAGGCCCTCATGGAGATGTTTGAAGGAGCAAGCGAGCGAGCGAGGGAGGGAAGCGAAGACAGAAAGACAGTGAGAGAGGGAGGCGGACCCACTGTATATCTTAATGACTTTAGTCGCAGCGGTGTCTCCGGTGCCTGCTGGAGCTCAGAGCTCAGAGGGGAAGTTAGGTAGATCGTAGCCTTGGGCTACATCTTACAATTCCTACCAGCAACTTCAAGAGTCGGAGCGCGGCTTAGACTGGAGTGGATATTAATTTCACTGACCAAGTGGCAGACAGGGGTGCTCCATAAGACCATCAGTCACCAGGCCTAAGCTACTCAGCGGCTATTACTATGGTAATCTATACCGCAGGCCTGTGTGTGTGTGAATACACACGTTTGGGTATACGTGTGTAAGAGGGAGGGAGACAAAGACAACGGAGAGGGATTGAGCAAGTACTGTAAGTGTGTATCAACACTCATTAACAGAGACACACAATTACGTAGTCCCACACTTATGTTTCTGTTCAACCGGCATATGATGTTCACAGAGTAATTAATCATAAAAGGCGGAGAGGGGGAGGAGATGAGGAAAGAGGGAGGGGTGGAGGGGGGGAGTTGGAGGGTGGAACAACATTATGAGTCTGGGTAATTGTCTAATTTTCCTTCAGAGAGCCCAACGAGGAATTAGAAAACAAACTGCCAGTGCAGTCGCTCCGTTCCTCAGTTGAAAGATGAGGAGGGCTATCAAAGCATCCACCGTGGACAGGAAGTATGAAAAATAACAAAAACCACTGAAGACATTTGTTGAAAAGTTATTATTTTCCATCTTGTCACTAATGACTGTATGTTTAAAACTCAAAATGTCTACCCAAATGCCCCAGAGTAAAAAAAAAAAAAAAAGTATCTTTGTTTTGTTGGTGATAAAAAATTAAAAAATTCAGCTAACTCACTCAAGCGAAGCTCACAGAGAGATGAATACACTTCCTGGAAGAGACCCAAGTAGGGCACACACACCTGCACGTGTGTGTGTGTGTGTGTGTACACCAGGGGACATTTTTGCACATACAGATGTGTACGCGTGCACACACCAGCTGTCATGCAGATGTAAGCACACAAGCACTCTTAGACAACAATACAAGAGCACATAGTGGATTTTGTGCAGCTTTATGGGACAACAAGAGGAAAAAGAAATTACCACCACGGATCAGAGGTATTACTACTAAATCCACTACTGCTGAAAGGATAGAGAAGACCGAGCAGGATGGGCCTCAGAGTGACAAATGAGACAGACGCACAGACAGTCAGACAGACTGACACTAACTTGTTAGCCTTCCGGTCACCCATACCCAGTTCTGCTAACGGTAGCACTTTACTTTAAAGCTCTCTTTTTTCAGCAGGATAAAATAACAAGGTAAAAGTGTGAAAATAACTTAAAGTTACCTGCACTTCAGTAAAAGCTGTTTCTCCCCCCAAAATTAATTGCTTCTTACTGGGGACATTGAGTGCACATGACAGTGAAAGTCAAAGAGGTAGGAAGGCATCGCCTCGGTCCTCCTTTGTTCGGTAAATGACTAAATATTTAATGTTCCGGGGCTCTTAAGATTAAAGGTAACATGTTGTCAGTAATAGTGGAGCTACTTCAAAGGATGTAAATTATGCATTTCTTCCTTTAGCAGAGAAATCAAAGCAGGTAATGAAGATTAAAGTTTGTGGACCTCCATTCTCTCTCTGGTTGAGGAGAAAGGAGGAGAGGAGACGAAGAGAGAGGGAAGAGGACCTGCGTTAGGAAGGTTAATCTATTCGGAGCGTGGGTTATCTGATTAAAGAATCATTGTGTTCATTTAATCTGTTCCAGTGAAGCTGGTGTATGGAGCTGGGAGATAGTGGTGGGGCAGGGGCCTAACCACCTCTGTCAAGAGGCGCTGAAGCCAACCAAAGTGGCAATCAAAGAACTGGATGACTTTGGGGAGACGTGCACGAACCATGTTGTTCTTAGTTCACTTGTGTTTGAAGTAGACAGGTGGGGAGTTGATTTATTAAAGAGCTTCCAGTCACAACAGCATCCAAAGTGCAGGCATGAGGCGTTTTCCAAAACATGACATTTGACACAATCTCACTCCTGTTCCCTTCGACCTTTTCCCCCCCGTCTGATGTATCTGTGTACCGACGGGGACTACACTGTTTCTATCAGTCCTGGACATTTTTTGGTCTGCAAAGAGCGGTGCGTACAAGTCCCCCTCGGGGCCGTATTTCACTCCCACCCGCCTCTCTAAGACACCAGTTAGAGCACAATCCCACCGGCCAGCAGAAGGAGCTGACATTTAGAAACACAGGGTTTTTTTGTTCTCTAACAGTCGGCGCTCCTCCATGAGAAATGAGCGAAAAGACAGGAGACGCTAAAAGGAGGGGAGAGGCGCTTAGCCCCGTCTTCACACCCATCCGCTCTGCACCAGCTATCATTTAGGCTTTCCCACAATGCACCTCCCACAGGCTCGAACACAGGAGTCAGGCCCATTAGCCTAGCGACGAGAGCGCTAATCGTCACATTCCATTACAGTCGATGGCAGCGTGGTGATTCTAATACCCATTTGGAAAAAGTCATACAAGGGCCGATGTTGCGTCACCAGAGCAGAAGGGGGACACAAACCAAAGAGTGACTTTGAGGTGAAAATCCAAATTATTATTTGAGTGTTTGAGGCGTTTACTACAACCCCTCATGATTCGTGTTGATTAATCCGCAACAGCTACAAGCCTCTGCAGTGACTGAGACAGTGTCGAGAGGCACAAATGCGAAGTGAACAAAGCCCAGCGTTATTCTATTGGAATCAGATTCCTCTTTAACTGAACATAGACTTATCGATCTCTGCGAAACTACACAAGAGCAGCTTCCAAATGAAGGAAGGTGTGAAAGAGAGAGGAGCGAGACAGAGAGACAGAGGGAAAGAGGAAGAGAGAGAGAGAGAGAGGGAGAGTGAGACAGGGGTAAATAACATCTTCATCTCCACTCGCGTCTGCAGCAGCCAGTCAGTCAGGCATCATTAATCCAGCGAGGAGCCTCATCCGCTGTGTATTGGTTCATTTTACAACACTACAGTACTGTCTAAATATTGACAGAGCGCTGTTGTCTGGGCTATTGACTGTCATCAGAATGCTCCCCTTCAGAGCCGTGTGTAAAAGGGAACTGTGACGATCTGATGTGTGTGTGCGCGTGTGTGCATGTATGTGAGTGTGTGTGTGTGTGTGTGTGTGTGTGTGTGTGTGTGTGTGTGTGTGTGTGTGTGTGTGAGCGGGAGAGTCAGAGCACTAGTCTACGCTGAGTGCTGCCTTCGCATGGGCAGCACATGTAACAGCGCAGGTGAGAGCCCACTATACACGCACACAGCGATGCAAACACAGACTTAAGACACATGCATGTATTGTCGACAAACACACACAAGCACACACACTCAATCCCAGACGCACAATGGACGACTGTGGCCCCTCACAACTTGGCTGTCCTCTAAAATTCACTCACCTCAGATGATTTCTATGCAAATAGAGCAGCGGAGGAAAAATGCAGCAGCTGAATTAAATCCAAAACACATTTGGTCAAAAATCAATTCCCCTGGTCCTTCCCCTCATCCACACAGACAGCCGACTCTCCACTCTCCCTATCCCACAGCACACAGCCCTGGACCGCTGATAAATATTCATTTTTTTATATTTATGTTAAAGAAAAAAAAGCTGTGATGGGCAAAACAGGAGAGCATCCCCGACAAAAGCCTTCTGCAAACACACAAACATGAGAACACGCTAAAAGACAGACTCACACTTTACAAATAATCAGATAACGGCTGTGATTCAACACACGGGTCATTTAATGGAGAATAAATAACACACGATTTACATTATGATTTAACTCTGTTGTACGTTAAACAGATTGGATATAGTGTGTAAAAGCAGCTTTCTGACCTCGGAGCACACACACTGCTTTTAAAGTCCTTCTTCAGCCTTGTGCCAGAACAACCACGACTCTTCTAACAGCACTTGAACATTCTCTCTTTCCGGAAAAGAGATGGTAATTACTTGACAAATCACTGCCTCTTTTAAGTGCCAGATGAAAGAGTGTAAATGGGGGGAAATACGCAGGAAATAAAATAAAATCCCTTTTTTTTCTGTTTTCAGTTAAGTGGCCGGAGAGGGAGAACGGGAGATATTTAATGTTGCTTAAATATGCAGTGTGATTCCACCCGCTGATTAAATTATAGCAGATGAGATCTTCTGTTGGCTGGAAACTTGAAAAAGTCCAGAGCTGTTTAAAAATGCATCAAACATGGTGTTGGATTAGCTCTCTGTCTCTGTCTCTCACTGTCTCGCTGAGGAGGAGGAGGAGGAGGAGGAGGAGGAGGGGGAGGAGAGGGGAGGACCGGGCCGAGCAGAGGGGGGAGTAGAGGAGAGAAGACAGAATCAACTCTGCCACAAATGAGACTAATGCTGGTGCCTTTGACAGAGAGCAAATATGATAATGAAGAAGTCAAAGCGCACTTAATAATGAAACGAATGGAAAAGGAATTATTTGAATTAAGTCAACCCGCTGAAAAATGCGACAAAGCGTCCGCATGTGTGTGTGCGTGTGCTTGAGAGGGAGTGTTAATTAGTGTGTTTGCCAAATGGTCCAAGTGCGAGCCCACTGGGTCCTGTGCTCTGCACTTTTCGCCCTCTTCCTCCACTCTTCCCGCTCTCTCTTTCTCTTCCTCTCCGGAGCCAAGATGTGCATATGTTTTGGGCTGCTTTAATTTCTCCGCTCATAATTGGGCTGAACCGCAGGGAGCCCTCATCCGCTGGGACAAGACTGTAAACATGAGTTTACTCTCTCTTTCTTTCTCTCTGGGTGGGAGAGCTCACTCTCTCTCCCTCCCTCACACACACACACACACACACACACACACACACACACACACACACACTGAAAACACAATATAGCGAACTGATCAAACAAATAAACTACCAACCAGAATGACTAAAAGGGGCTTTACTCCCACCCTCTATTTCCAGTGATGAACAAAGAAACACAAACCGCTCAGAGCGCCGCTCCCGCTCACTCAGTGACAGAAAAAATAAATAAATAATCGAGCGCAAGAGAAAGTGTTTGAAGAGTCAGAGGCTTCTAGCTCACCACGTTGCATCAGAGGGCCAGTAGACATAGAGTACTTTCCTGCAGAGATGGGTAATGAAGGCGGGTGGGAAGTTATTCATAAGAATCTGACCGTGTAAGCACTTGTGTAGAGACATGATGTTTAATTTGTAGTTTGAGCAAAAGAAGTTTTTCAAGTCCGGCTGCAAATACGGCACAATAATGTCACACTTGAGTGGGCAAACAGGTCAAACCACCTCCATTGTGCTCTTTTGGGGAACAGCCAAAATGCAGCATGGGGCGTTAAGGGTTAACAGGCTGAATGAGCTTTGGAGCTGTAATAGGTTGTCCAAAAATGTACCGCTTATCTTATAGAGCATACTTCCATAATTTAGATGCCGTTTGCATGTGTGTGTGCGCATGTTTTGGTTTGTTTGTGTCTGTGTACTGCAGGTGTACAGACAGGGGGGCTGAGCACGCTCCTGTGTCTGTGTGTGTGTGTGTGTGTGTGTGTGTGTGTGTGTTAGTGTGTGTGTTCTTGTCTGTGTGTGCACATACTGTATGTGTGCAGACATGCTCCTGAGTTCAGAGGTAGTGACAGCTTTGACAGCTATACCTGCCAATGGCCAGATCCCGCCGATAACCCCTGCTGTCGCCACAAAGCCGACAGAAAGGCTCCAATTTCCCCCCCAGACACTGGGCCAGTTTGTGGAGGCAGAAAGAAGGGAGGGGGGGGCTGCTGGAGAGACAACCTCCAGCCATTCTCCACAATACACTCTCCTCATTCCACCCCACTAACACATGAATGGGGATCCAATTGATTCTTTTTCACCCGAGTCCATTTTCCCACCCGGCCTGACACAGAGAGAGGATTTTGTGCTCATCTGCCCTTCCTTGTGTACTTCATATCGGGGAGAAGACTTATAGAAAGGGAAGGTAAAAAGGGGGGATCTTTATCAGAAAGCGAATTAACGCTCAAAGTGCTCCATTTGGAAGGTATATCAGGCCAATCCATTAAAAGGGCCTTCAGAAAAGAGCCCGGCGCGGAGGACACCTTGAGAATGAACAGAAGACCTTGCTGAAACAGCACTCTTCACACACACAGGAGGAGAGAGAGAGGGAGAGAGAGAGAGAGAGAGAGAGTATAGGGGTTTGTGCCACGTGGGGCTGCATAATCACCTGGTTATACTTGTTACCTGAAGAAGACACAAACCACACAAAAAGACTTTCTTTAAAATGACAAAATCACTAATCAACGCAGAGCTTTTAATTCAAAAATATAAAATCAAACATTTGTTTCGATTTGTCTCGTTATTCCCTGCGAGTAAATAACTTTGTTTCCCTTTCAAGTATAAAGTCTCTCTGTCACACACACCGGCGATTTCCTCTCACTTGCTCTCCCATGCACACACACACACATGCACACACACACACACACCTGCTCCAGCAGTGAGTTTCATTAATCTTCTCCCAGGCCCTGTCCTCTGCGGGCTGACCCAGGTGAGGGAGGAGGGAGGCTGGGGTCAGAGGCTAGAGGAGTGCCCCTGTCTGGATGGGGGCCTCGTGAACATTAGCCCCTGGCCAGTGGGGTGGGGGAGCAGTGGAGGGACCACCCCATACTGTCTGCGAGAGGTCGGCCATAAGAAAAAGATAAGTGATTTCTGAGAGAATATAAAGGTGGAAGTCGCAGTAAAGACAAAAAGTGGATCATAATTTAACCATCAGCAGATTAAAAAAAGGAGGAATATAGTAAAAATACAGTGGTGCAGGCCGACTCTATTCAGCTCAGTGTTTTGCGCCGTTTGCTGCTAATATTAGCAGGTGCTGTGGACACTTTAGCTGCACTGCTTAAGTAGCGGCTAGTACTTATGCTTAGTTCTCAGCCGTCAACTTCAGTTTCAAAAGGGCTGCTTAAAATATTCATGCTTCCCATTTATAGCCACGTTTGAAAGTGTTTTCGAACCTTTTATTTTGCCTCCACTTACAATCTCGCCATCACAGTTTGAGTTTTGCTAAAACTAATCGTGGATGAGGTGTGCACGCGTTGGGTGAACGTGACAACATAACGGGCTGAAACAAAAATATTACTGGGAAGACAAAACTTACTGACCTACTTTTCAGTAGAAGAATATGTATTTTAATTTGAAATTCTGTAGTATTTTGATAATGTTATATGATTCAAAAAACTTTTTGGGGACTCCTCCACATACTGTACCACTAGATGGAGCTTCACAGTATGAGAATAGTGATGTAGAGAGTTTAATCATGCTTTTTGGCCCCTATCCCAATCAAGGTTATTCAGTACTGAGAATCAGCTGATATGGAATCTGATCTGAAATTTTAATATTACTCCTTAATACAGCTGTAGTCTTATATTATATTAAACTTAATAATGTTTAGTTTAGATAAGATGTGTTTGGAAGCTTAACAGTGCTCCATTAAGAAAAGACCACAGCCTGTATCACATCTGTCCTTTGATGGTCACCTATAGAGTTCTTCAGCGTTTTTATACCTGAGAATAAGGGAGTTTCAATAAAAAAAGTCAATGCTTCTCTTCATACCAAATATAAACAACATTAAGAGGTTAAAATGCACTCGAGATGCATATTATATCTGACAAGAATTGCTGAAAAAAAGACTGAAAATACTGAAGCCTCCCTAAAGCTGCACTCATACCACTTGTGATGTATGCACACTTTAAGAGTGGATATTTTCACTGAAACATTTATTTGTGTTGCTCCATTCTTTATTTCTTTTTAACACTGCACATTAGGGTTAGGTTTATAGTGTTATAAACGAGTGTCGATAGATGGTTTACAAATGTTTTTGGTTTTTTATGTATTGCAATTACTGGTCATTTAGAGGATGTACTGATTGGCCTTGATTTGTATCCTGCAGATCCGTTTTGGACACTCCTTTTTATGTCTTCATGGTAAAACATTTTAAGATTCAATGATAACAGAAAGTCAGAGAAGATGTGGTTTTGGCTCTTCCAGATCCAGGCTGTGCCACCGTGCACATCACCCCAGAGCTGACCTCATCCAAGCCTGCTGACGGGAAAACAGAGAACCGGCCCCAGGGGTGAGTCTGCCTTTATGCGCCTATATACGCTCCCCCTCTCCTCTCCAGGGGGAAGACCTCGAACAAGCGGCCCTTCTGTCTGGAGCACCTACCAAGAACAGAGACTCGACTCTTCCCCTGGCATTATCAAACAAGTCAATGAACAGGGAGGACACACAAAAGTTACTGAAAGTGAGTGAGCAAAGAGAGACAGGCAGGGGGGGGAAGGAGCCAGAAGAAAGAGCTCTCATTTGTATCGGCGTACATGCACAAGCCCACACTTACATGGGACTTGGCAGAATAGACTGAAGAGTCGTCAACAAGTACTTTATAAAACAGAAAAGCTTCCTCTCTCCTCACAACAACTCAACACTCCCTCCCTCTTCCACTCTGTCATGCTGCAATCTCATATTCACTGCAAGGTGTTGATAATCATGATGACAGTGATGATAATGATGATGATGATGATAAAGACTGCATGTGGTTTGTGTCAGACGGTGCAGAGCTGAGAAGCAGGACTGTCCTCTTAACCCAGGTTCAAACCCAGAAGTAAAATGTTAGACAATATTATAAAAAGAGCACATATAACTTAAAAGCACACACTCGTCTATTCCTCATTTCTACATCCCCTCCCATCTACCCACTCACACACGCACACACACACAGACTTGAAAGTGTCTGATATGCAAGACGTGTTGATCCTGTTTATAATGGCGAGTTTCCTGGTGTAAGCTGTTGGTCTCCCCTGGCGTTGGTCTCCCTCTTCTCTCCAGCCCCTCATCTCTAATGCATGAGCCAGCCAGAGAGACGGCCGAGGCCAAAGAACGAGCGCAAGGAAAAGCGAGGGAGCGAGAGCGGACAGAGGGAGAGGCTAACCCCGGCACTGCGGCGCAACACTTTCATATTCTAATAAACCCAACATGAATACACCAATACACAGAAAGGGAGGAAATTGCATTTCTAAAACTCTCTCTGTATCAAAGAGCATGCCGCTGAACATCTCTCATACACACACACAGACACACATAAACATGCAGCCCGGCGTTTTCCAAACTGGGGAAAAAAATGGACTAACACAAACATACACACACGTAAGCGCGCACGCACAGGGAAGGCTCAGAGGGATTACAGTCTGCTGACGACAGCAGTTGAATACACACACACAGGCATAAAAACACAGAAAACTTCTGAAGAGAAGTTCTGTTTGAGGAAGTTTGAGCTGGATGTCAGATGTGCGGAAACACTGGTTACCAATTACCCTGATCATCGACTAGGAATAAAGCAAGTATTTTAACTACATCTTGCAGTAGCTTGCTAGTAGTTCAACAACACTCATATTTGCATTGTGAGCCAAGTCGTTAACTTTCTTTTTGGCCATTTTTTGAGTGATTAACGAATCAAAATACAAACAATTTTAAGTGATAAATGAAACAGGCAACTTGAATATATACCATTAGGTGCTGGTTAGTGATAAGTACGGATTATTGCAATTTATTGGCAAATGTTTGGAGACTTTGTTGCATGCTATTTTAGAAGTTATCTGGTTTTAACTGAGTAATCCTGGTTGGTGCAATACCCCCACCTGGATCTGGAGGTGTCTGACTCATCAGGCTCGCTGTGTTATCTGTGTTACTGCTGTTACACGGCGTTCAAGCATACAGCGAGTACATTACTTGCCCACTGTGCCCACCACTGACTGAGAATAAGGATACTTGACCAAAAAGATGATTTGATGTCGAAGCTAAAAGCAAAAGCACCTGCTTGCCATATTTCTGATTTAAACCAATGCAAACAGGGAATTTGCTAACATTAATGAGGGAAAAGTAGTTGGTTACTTCACTGAGAAGTTGGAGGTGTGCAGCGTGTCACCTGCAGGTCTTCATCTAACAGCTGCTGCTAATGCCAACATTTCCTGTGGCTTACTACTAAGTAAACTCACGTTTCGTCAGTTTAAATGCTTTTAATGTGAAGCTGCAGCTGTAGGAAATGTTTCTTGTAAAAAAACCTAGTATGAGCATTTTTTCCTTTTTTTCGTATCACATGTAGATTGTCGATTTGATCACTTTCATAGAAAGTAGTTTGAACTACTTTATCTAAGTGGCTTCAGCTAACCAAACTAGATTTCTCTCTGGGGTAGCTTTGCTGTAGTTCAACTTCTTTCAGTTTGAAGGAATTGGTAGCTTGTCCAGCTCCTCTTCAAATGTAGCTTCATGAATACTGCTGATCATATCGATGCATCACTGACAGCATGTGCAGAACAAGTGACAGGTAACAGAGAGAGAGGGTGAGACAAAGAGCAGATCACAGGGCGCAGATCTGAAGCAGAGAGGCAAATATTGTGCAAAACACGTACGCCGAACTTCAACTCAAACGGGTGCCTCATTTCTGGCCTCATCTCTTTTAGAGCAAGCCATTTAATTTCAGGCCGCTGATACCCATCCCTCCTTTCACAAGAGTTAATATCCCATTCTCCCTCCTACTCTCTGCTGTGTGTGTGATGGAGTCTCAGTGACAGCCTGTAATGCAGGCCTGTATGCATTGATTATATGACACCCTCCATTCAGGTGTGCTATTAAAGTTCCCCTCCTCTCTTCCTTTCTGCTCTGCCGGCAGAATAATGTCCAATAATAAGAGGAGCAGGTGACTGGAGCCGAGGCAAGAGTCGAGGCCGGCCCAGACAGAAACACTAGTTTCTTGGGCAGGACTAGATGAAGATACGCCCATGTTATTCACCCAAGCACCGTGAGCCGTGGAGGAACAGGGTGGGGGGAATGCATAATTGCATTTAAATTACATGAAGGATGCTTTGACTTCCCCCTTGTCTGGCTACCACTCCCCCCTGCATATCTGCACACATGTAAAATCAACCCATCCCACCTTCTGTAGCTCCCCTCCCCCAATGCTCAGTAAGGACGCCCTTATGTCCGTCCCACACGAGCATACAGCAATACAGAACACAGAAAATATGCCTTTAATTAGTGTTCAGTAATGAGTCTGTCTCTGAGTGCAGCACTATGAGGAGGAACGAGAGCTCGATAAGGCGATTTATCACATTTCAAACAGGGAGCTCTTGAGGAAAGTTGTGTAAAAAATACACATGGAAAAGTCTTTTTTGAAAGGTGGGTAACAAACAACAAAGAGATGTGGATTAATTAATTACATTCATTAGATTAAACAATAATCAGAAGAAACAGAGAAAAACCACAAGAAAATAAAGGACCACGGCCAAATCAAAACTATAACTTTAATTAAGAAAGTCTGACCTACTTAAGAAAAATTTAACTGCACTCACCACCAAAAAAAACCTACAAACCCTTTTCCCAACTAAACTAGACAGAGATTTGTCTCTGTGTTTATACACAGCAGTACAAAAGGATGAAAGAAGGAAGTTCAACCTGTTCCAGTCCCCAGTGTAACTTCACAAGTGCATTTAACTCTAAACTTTGCACATTACAGCACCAAAAACAGAAGCAAACAGCCCTAAATAGAAGAATTGGTGCCATCTATAGCAGCCACAACCCAAACTGGAAACTCTGACTGGGCAACACAAGGTGAGGGAACCCAGGCTTATGTTGGTAGGTCAGTAAACAAGGCAAGGCATCTGCACAGGGGACGCAAATGTTATACCTCATGGTTTTATGTTGGAACTTCATTTGCACAGTTCGAGAAGATTTGAGCTCTGCAGACATATTTCCCTAATTTCACCACAGACATTTTAACATTTAAAGGATGGCACATACTGTATAGGTGACATCAGTTATCCCCCAAGCAAAGAACAAATCATGTCTACAATAGGATAAAATCCTTTGGGGAAAAGAATTTCAAATAATTTCTACAATTTAAAAAACTGTAATACGATCAGATCACGGGTTACCCTTTGACTGCCACCATTATCTTGGCACAGACGATTGAATCGATAAGAACATTAACATTTCCATGAGTTTAACACCAGAATCAAGGCTTAACACAGGTTTTCAGATTAGTAGTGTTAGATAATGATGCCTTCAAAATCTAACTGCAACTGTATAGTCGATCCTGTAGGTTGGGCTGTAGGTTGGTACACAAACCCATTATAGTAACTAAAATCAGGTCATATTCTACCAGCTGTACCAAGCCTCAGACAGACAACATCTTTAAGCCTTCTGGTCTCACCCACACAGTATTCCTGCTGTATAGCACAGCGGTCTACCTTCACCATCTCTGCCTTCTCTTTCTGTCTTTCTGGGAAGCTCCAGGCCGAGAATAGAGCTCAGAGCTCTATGGTTTACATAAACCACAATACCTTCTCAGCTCGGAGGGGGGAAGAAAGACACGAGCATCTGTTTTTGTTTGCATTTTATTCCAAAACATAAAATTGAATCAATCTTTTAATACTCTGGATTGTATAAACATGGGAGAGAACTGCTTGAATAAATATCAAGAATGAAAATGGATTTCTCGTCGACGACTATTATCTATGTGGTTTATTTATGAATACCACGGCTGGTGCCAAAATAGGCAAGACATAAAAAATACAGAGATAATGTGTTTAGCCTTTTTCATTTTCTTCTTTTTAAGTGAAAGAATAAATATTAGGATTTACATCACATTTACATTTTTATCAAAATCAAGTTGGGCGCCACAAAACCTGCATGCACCATTTTCCATCCTCGGTTGCCAGGACAACTGTGAAAATAACAAGAGCAACATGACACTGACATCTTTAACAGGAAAATCATTAAAAGCAACACGAGGGGCCAGATGATGCTGTCTGTGCCACAGTCAGTCTGTGACTGATAAACACCACGCTGGATCCATAAATAGACTAATAGCTCTTTCACTGCTCCCACTACAATGCACTCAGTCAGGACGGTTAGTGGGTGTTTTTGTAAAAATGATAGATAAAATCCTCTCAATCTTAGAGGCTCATCATCGTGGTGTGTAACATCAGACACAGTGTGAGATGCAAACATATGCGCGCACATCTAAACACAGCCCAGGGCCATCTATCGCTGGCCACACAGCACCCACCGACGCTTAACTACTTCTCATACACACATATATTCATAAGGTATTATGCAGAATAACAGTTTTATGGATTTTAAATGGCATTCATTTACGAACACTGTGGCTAGCCATCACATGGAAGGGCTATTTTATCCCCTCTTAATGTAGATCAGTCTTCTTGGGTGAGATGCAGAGGGAGGTCCAGGACATTAGGGAAGTTGGATCTGTCTTCAGCCGCTGATTAAACACTGGGCCGAGGTGAAGGAGTAGAAAGGGATCGCATCAGTTGGGACTCATGCACGAATGCATAATGGAACCATCACATGAATGCTAGGCCTCCATTAATATCCTTTGAGTGTGAGGAATCCCAGATAACAAGAAGCCTTTTCCGTCCATATTTCTTACCTCAGATTTTTACGAGCGGCGCTGCGGTTATTACCGCACACCGCACAGAGTGAAACAAACTTCACACAAGCGCACGGAGAAGCACAGCAGATCCTCCACAGCCCGGGAGATGACTTTCTATAGTCTGCGCACGCTCCAGTGTGTGTGTATGTATGTGTGTGACAGGTTTATAGGAGTCATTTATCCTGCTCAGCGGGCTAGTGTAGTGCGGAATGGTGGCCTGAGTGCCAGGCGTAGCTTATTGTTGTGTAGCCTTTATGGGCTACATTAAGTACAGCTGAGTGAGAGGGAAACATACAGTACAATACCCTGAGCTCACACATGTCATACACACAGAGATTAACTACCTCCCAGGGCCCAGGGCAGGCCTACATCCACTCAGCACAAGACCCTGGCACACTCCCTCCAACTGCAGACATGGGCGGAGGTGTGTGAGAACGTACGTAGGCACCGGAGCCGATCGCAAGAGTTCAAGGAAACGTTTGAAGGAATGAACATCGGATGATCCCCTGACACGCCACAGTCTCAGGAATCATTCTTATCAACTTGCTCGCTGTTTCAGTTAAAAGCGGCACAATCCAGATGGTGAGAGATCAGAGCAGGTCATTAAAAAGCCTCTCTCCCCACTCCTCTGATCAATCTGAGCAATAAAAACAACATGGATTACACATCACCACTGGACTGCTCATTATTGGCTTTACTTGAGAAAGACACAAATATGTGCACACACACACACACACACACACACACAAACAAAAACACACACATGCTCTCAGACAAACAGGTCCAACAGTCAGGCGATTTTGAAAAGCAGTTTTATTCTCTCACTTACCCACTTATAACACCCCCCCACCCCACCCCAGCTGCATGTCTGCTTTTTTGAAAGCTTCACAAGCGTCCCCTCTTCAACTGTGTTCCACAGTGTAAAAATAGAGGCCATTATATTGCCTAATGCCTACCTGCCAGCCCTCTGTGCTCCCTCCTGTACACGAAGGCTTTTACATGATGAGGTGGCTGACATGTTCCACACACACCATCCATTACCATATGTACACTGGATGAGACTCAGCCTGCGCAACTTATACTAATGCATGTTTGGTATGCCCTGTGGGGGTGGGAGCCACACGCGCACGTGTACGAACGCGCACGCACGCACACACATAACGCGCTCGAACAAAGAGATGCGCAAACTCTCTCCCATACAAATATAATGGCAGCGCTGTGATATGCCACTTGTATTAACAGCAGGATGCTTTTAAAGTAAATAAAAACATTATAGCTGGCTCTCGGGTGAGGCTTCTCAGAGGATCGCTCCATGTATGTGTGTGTTTGTGTGTCTGCGTGTGACTAGAAGAGGGGGGCAATCCTCTGTGCTGGGGCGGCGGTTCCTCCTCTAATTGCCCCTCTAGGTGCCTGTGTGCTGGAGAGCTGAACTGAGGGTAAACACAGATCTAGAGATGATTAATAGCCAGAGGTCAGGGCAGAGCACAAACAGGCAGAGAGGCTGAGACCTCACTCCAGCGTGCCCCGGACATCCAAAATCTACACACAAAACGCACACACTACACACCGGAAAAGTCATTTTTTTCAACCAGCAGATCGCTACATGTGTTCACACTCCAACATAAAAGTCAAAAAAGGGCCATCCGTCCTGGGTTCCTCTCAGCAGAGCAGGGGAGAGGAGTCGGAGATAAACGAAGACTGAGCAGGTCAGTCAGGGGTGAGGGTGAAAGGTAAAGTTGAAGGGTGAAGGGGAAGGGTGAGGGTCACGGTGTCGGCCCAGAGCACAAGTCCTTAACAAGCCGTGATCAATACGTGAGCAGGAGAGCCTGAGCTCCTGTTTCTCCTGCAGCTGTAGGTGGTCTCCCAAAGATTTTACACTGGAGCAGAGAGAGACACACACCCTGCTTCTATTACCTGCCCACTTTGTCTTCTCTGTCCCCTGACAAACACACACACACACACACACACACACACACACACACACACACACACTGTTCTTTCGCAGTGCGTCCCATGCACACATTTCTATCTCTCGCACCAATCTGCACGAAACACACACACACACACAGCACACACACAGCACATCCCCAGCTGAATGGAGTCAGGTTGGGCGGCCCTTCATTTTTCATGCAAACGGTAATTTAGTGAGACTGCCTATTGATTGAGCGCCGCTTGTCTCCCAAACAATGCCACTTCAATCAGCGGCCTGTGGGGGGAGGGGGGGCCAGGGGAGAGGGAGGAGATGGAGGGGAGAGGGAGAGGGGAGATGGGGGGGAGGGAGGGCTGCCGATAGCTGCAGTGACTGATTTAAGAGATGGATAAAAAGCAGATACGTCCCCCGCCCCTGTACTGATTAATGACAGTGGCCAGAGCAGCCCTGGACTATGCATCATGATTTAACCACCAGCCCCTCATCTAAAGATTAGCGTGCATGCACGCACACACACACACTGTAAAAAGCACCCACACACACAGTGTGTACTGTACCACACAGAGAGACAAGACACGGAAGGTGTGAAGGGAAGAAAGGGAAGTGAAGCAGTGAGAAAGACAAGTGAAAGGAGTTACAGTATGACTGTGTTGAGTTGATTTTACTGGCAGAAATCCGAGCTTTTCAAAAACTAAACTAACAGTAATAGAGACAGATGTTTCCAGTAGAGTCAAATGACATCACGCACACTGGGAAAGAATTTGTATTTACACACCAATCTAATTTTCTTGCCAGTCATGTGGCTAATTGTGTGCACCGTCAGCTGGAAATGGCAGAGAGTTCAGGGAGAGGAGTGCAGGTGTATCTTCAGGGGGGTCTGCTGCACTGGCCTCTCACACTAGTTAAACTGGAGCTATTAAAGCAGTGGAAACAGGCTGACAATAATTCTGATTATCAATTAATCTGCCAATTATTTTCTCATCAGGCAATTAGAGCTACAATGTCAGAAAGTAGTAAAATAATTCCCAGTTTCCAAGAGCCCAACTGAACACTGAACTGCAGCTCCCAGTCAGCACTGATGAAGTGACAGGTAGTTGTGATGTCGCTCCTCAGAGCTGCCCAGCAGTCAGCGATCAGAGCTAGCTTGTGTTTTAGCTCATCCTTCTCCTTCTTCTCCCCCATCATGCATCACACTTTCTTCAACCAGCTAGCAACATAGTAATTTTCGGCTATCCTAAGACTTGCTAGCAGGGATCTTCTTATTACTTTTTTTTTTTTTTAAAGCATAGTGCTAGGAGTGTTGCAATAAAGCTATGTCCACTGTGATATTATTATATTGATATTGTGTTAATAATACACATTTTGTTTGACCAAAAATAGACAAAAAAACACACAGTAAACAACATTAAAGATAGATCTGATAGCTAGTGTTTGTTTTTTATAATTTCTATAGATATCACAATAATATCATTAACAAAGCAAATGAACCTATGGACCAACATGCATCAATGGTCAAAAATACTCTCTGTGGCTAACAGATTAAAAGTAACCACTGACATCCTGAGTAAACAGGTATGTTTTTAGGTAACAAATGGGAAACAGCCTTGAAGAAAACCCTGAAGTGGGGTGGAGAGTACAAAGTAGGCAAATCAACCACGATAGCTATGTGCTGAGGCTTAGTCCTCAGCAGCACTCTGTCTATCTACAGCTGTTTTATCCATTAATTGGTTGTAGAATGAGTCTGAGGCATTAAGGCGTTAAAAAAAATTGTGAAAAGGTCTCTGCCACCTCGCACCTCAACATGTAACATGTACAAGAGAGCCCAGCTACAGTCCCGTCAGTCCCAGTGTTCCTAGTCTAGCCCATCACTGTTAGTCTAGTCTAATCCAGTCTGGACAAACCAGACAGAGCGGAGTCTAATGTCACAGTTTGTGCTCAAGTGCAGTGCAGAAACTTAGAGCGCCATGTAAAGTTGCACGGAGGAAAACACTGACTCTGGTCCATTAGTTGTGTTGGAAGCTGAGGAGGAGGAGGATCGGAGCCCCTCCCTGCAGCTGCTAAAATATTCATCAGACTCCCCAAGAGCATGTCTGCTAATAGTTACACATGGAGCTGGAGAAAGAAGTGAGAAGGAGGAGGAGGAGAGGAGAGGAGAGGGGTGGGAGCGAGGCAAGAGGAGGAGAAATTGGGGAGATGAGCGATGCTCCCTGTGTGCATGTCAGCTAATAGTCAAACATGAAGCACTAGGAGGGAGGGAAGAAAACAGGAGGAGAAAGAGAGGGAAGCGAGGAGAGGGGGTTGTTTAAATAGTCTGTGGCTGAAATCACAGGGGATGGACCACGCAAAAAAGCAAAAGTGAGGAGGAGAGAGAGAGGAAGAAGGAGGAAGGGAGAGAAAGATTGAGAGGGAGTAATCACTCCTCTTCCTCCTCCCATGCCATCACTCGCCCCTCCGAGCCGCATTCCAGATTGATTAAAAGCCCCTCTTGTAATTGTCAGATCTTGTAGGAACCATCTCTGTGTTTGAGTGTGTGTGCGTGAGAAGGGGGGGGGGGTCATCTTTGTAAGCAGCGTAGAAGAGAAACCCAATTTCAATCACGTCAACCAGTGTAGCAGCAGTCACTTCAATAGCCACCAGTCGCTACCACATCAATCAGAACTCCCACTCAAGCAAAGAAATATTGTTGTTGTGTTGTTGTTTTGTCTTCGCACACAGCGGCACAGGTAGCCCAGGCTCTATCTTTGCATCCTACTGAAAGGGAAAAAAAATCATACATGTGTGCATAAACACACACACATAGACACACACACAGACACACACACAGAGAGTCATTTCTCCAGTCATTAAAATGAGAAACGGCCGTTGGTGTGGAAGCTGTTGAAATACCATTAAGAAATGGAGACAAATGCAGTGGATCCCAGCCTGCTATGGCAACCTTACTACAGTAAATCAGACAGTGACGAATATTACCGAGACCGCGGCGCATGCATATGCACACGCACTCGCACACAACAAGAAGACGTGCACACGCTCATCTGCACACAAACTGCGCAAACAATCTGCGAGGCACCTTCCAAAAAAGCTCCTTTGGTGGATTAATGAGTAATTATCCTAATTAAATGTTTCCTGATCATCCGGTATGATACATGGATGATTATTATGTTCCGAGATGATTAAATGATAGTATAACAGAGCAGTCTGATATCATTTCAAAGAATTAATGAGCGTTTGTACAGAGGAGCCGAGTGGAAATAAGGCACAAATTAAAGATTGAATTAACTCTGATTTAATCAATTCGGGACTAATTGTAGAGCTGCAGTGATAGAAAACTTTGTGCCATTTAATCGCAGGTGGAGATGTGTGCACTGTTGAGTTCATTTTTAAATGCAGAATATTTACAGAAGTCTCAAAGATGGAAAAATGCATCCAGGGCAAACACATTCAGACTTTCTGCAGGGCAAAATCTCCACATCACATACAGTGCACTGTAACAGATAGCGACTGCAAGGCGGAAAAACTGTTTGTACCGTTAGATACACAGGACGCACTTATATGCTTATTATTTCAGTTCATTGGGTAGGCTGTCTTATAGGGCCGCAACTAACCATATTTTTCGTTATCGATTATTCTGCCGATTCAAGTCCATTTTATTTATGTAGCCCAAAATCACAAATCACATTGCCTCAGTGGGATTTACAATCTGCACTGTCACACCCACTGTCCTTTGACCCTTGATTCCAGTGAGGAAAAGGGACAAAATGACAGAAACCTCAGGAAGATTATGCAGTTCTTTTCATGATTATTATATTTATTGCTTTGTTTATTAAATGCAAAAGAAATAAAAATAAAACATTTAAAAATTAAGAAGTGAAAAACAAGTGACGTCTTCAAATTGTTTCTTTTGTCCAACCAACAGTCAAGAACCCCAAATATTCCTCATTTATGGATATTAATGACAAAGAAAAGCAGCAAATCCTCACATTTAAGAAGCAGGAACCTGAAAATCTTTGACATTTTTACTTGTAAAATGACTCAAATGAGTGTAATTAACAAAATATTGGGCAAATCATTTTCCTTGGATCAACTTATAAACTAAGACTGATCATTGTAGCTCTGCCGTCTAATCAGGAAGCTTTTCTGAGGCCAGAAATGCCTCGATGTACCGCGACAACAACTTTTCTTATGATCCTTTGAGGACATATCAGTTCTTATGACCAGTTGATTGTGTTACTTAGCCTAATGTAAACCAATAAATGGGGCTAACCTTGTAAGCAGGGTCGATGCTTATTTAAAAGCTCATTGATTAACAGTTGTGATTATTGATCATGCCATGTGGCCCCAGACAGGATTGACGGGTCTGATAGGTCAGGGTCCGGATTCACAGAAACAGACTGACAGACGGACGGGACAGGACAGGACGGGGACAGAGACGAGAGAAGGGTGGGCAGGCAGAGAATCTGATACACACTCACACTCGCACACACTCAGATACAGTCCCTCTTCTCAATCATGTACTAACTTGAAGAGATTACTTGGAGTATCAACTTATTATCTGAACAGTACTTGAACCTCTTCAATATTTTTGCCCTAACCCCTATCTCCCGCTCCGCCGCCTGATTCACTTCTCCATACAGTTCACGGTGCAGAGCAGAGTAGCTGCATGTGAAGGAGATAGTAAGCAGTAATATTCAATTATTGTATGCACGGCGTCCCCGTCCCGCCCTAAATTGATTTCTTACAGAACGGGAGGCATCGCTCAGCACTGACACACAGCCATGTTTCCCCCATCTACCACATCCCACGCAAATTACTCCTCCATCTGCTCTCCCTCACCGCATCGCGCCTTTACCCCTCTCCTCCCTTCTTTCCTCTCCTCTCCTCTCCTCTCCCCGTCAGACAACACAGCTATCTGCGGTTGGCATAGGGCCCCAGCTCCCATACAGTGCGTTTAATCTGTCTTTAATCTCTTTGCATTGTAATGGGAAATGGTTTTTGTGTTTTACTATTTGATTGGGGCTGTGAGCCCGCCCCTCACCACCGTGGGACTCGGGGTGTTTAGGAGTGGGAGGTGTTTTCAATTTTGCCCCAGCTCAAATTGTCTTTTATCAAAGAATTCATATCAGTAATATGATTCTACATATTAACCAGGCTGTTTGTGAGTGGCCTAATAGGAAAACAGCACGGAGGGGAGAGGAGGAGATAGAGCCGGAGAGGAAAATGAAAACTGGCTTCCACTCACAGAATCTTTCAAAAAAATTACGCTGAATTAAACGGCTGCTGAGAGACATTTTTCACTGTGAAAATGTTGAATGTGGCTCAGAGCAGTGCCTCTTTTCACCAGAAAAGTTTTCTCCCGTCAGGTTACACCATCATCATAAAGACCTTTACAATTGTACCTTTAATAAAGCCACACAGAGAGGGAATCGGTCTAATCAATACTTCATATAGTGGGGATTATTGTTTGTTCAGACTCAACATGGATTCAAAACATCCAGGCTCGATACTTCATGTAAAGCTACAATTGATTTGTTCATAAAAGCAGTGAAATCTTTGATGCTGGTGTCGGATTTATGAATTTCTTTCAGCGACGTCACTTTTTTTTTCATACGCACACTGTCACTTTTACAAAGAACAGGCCTGGGCTGCATTTTACAGCCTCTGATGGTTAAAATCAACAAAAATCCAAACATGCGTAAACACACATATAGGTATGCACACACACACACAGAGCCTCCTCTCTCCTATTCTAATTAAAGGGACCTCTCTGCCCTGGGTGTGTGTGTGATATTGACACTTAGCTCCGTACAATAAACTTTATTGGCAAGCCCTGCTTGATTACAGCACTAAACTAGAATAACAAGGAATATGGGAGGAGGGGACGTGGATTATATACTAAACAGACATTAGTGGGCTCTATTCAAATATCTGGTGCATTTTAATAGCGAGCCCTGAAAGGCCTCTGGTTCTGTGGGAAGACTCTGTGTGGGCACCAGTGGTGAGATGAAGCTGAAATATACTGAGCACAAATAAAAAATGACATGGGGTGAAATACAGCAAAGGTAGAAAAATAGAAAGAGAGGAGAAAAGAGATATATATCGAAGGATGGAGGAAGGGAAAGAGGGATGGATTTCCCGTCATTAATGATCTATGGAAAATCCTCTGTCTATTTTCAGATATACTGTTAATGGCTGCTCGCTGCCATTAAAATCGTTGCCGTCCTGAACTCAGCTATTCACGTATTGGCTGCTGCTTCATCTAATATTCATCTACTGGAGGTCAATGGCAGCGGTGGCATGCTTAATTTGTATACACAAATTAAGGGTGGAGAATAAGACTTTCAAATGAGCGGAGAGTTGAGGAGGGACAAATATAGAAGTTATAGATCTGTAACACCTCAACACACATTTGAGGTGACTTTTGTTGCCGTTTTTTACAAAACGTTCAACAAAATAATAAGTTTGTCTTTGAGTGTACTATCCTAACACATTTATAAAAGTCTCAGAGATGCGAGTTGTGTGATTGTATGAAGCAAAAATACGAATAAAGATGCAAAGAGGAAGAAAGAAAGAAAGAAAGAAAGAAAGAAAGAAAGAAAGAAAGAGAGAGTGCCTCTCATCAGCACCCTAACAACCCTGCTGAAAGGGGAAGCCTTTAAAAAGAGAACAGACTGCAATTATTGCTTCAACAATGGTGCCTCAAACAATACCTGGAGGCAAAGACTTTGCCTCATCCTGGACATCAAATTACCAAGTGACCAGGTGCTAAATCAATTAGGCTGAAATGGCAGGTGAGGCAGAGGGTGTGTGTTGCTCATTCACAAGCATTAACCTGATCTTACTCTCCTTACACTCCTGTGTTAAAACATAACAAGGAATCAGGAGGATTTCATCAAAAGATCCACTGAGCCTCGGTGAGTGTTGCGCTGTGCATCTACCCAACTGACCCGAGGCCTCCTGCAGAGGTCACCAAGTTTTAAAAGTCTCCCACCGTTATCAAAAAGTTTAACACAATGAAAAATGATTAGAAAATATGTGGGTGGAAAAAGTGCCTGTTTAAATAAATGCAAAATCCTTTATTCCATACATTCAGAGAAGCCTGAGATAACAGAGTTGTGACTCAAGAGCAAATGAACCGCAGCTGTCTGTCCCGCCGCTCCGACACTCACTGATGGGCTCCCTCTGCTCAGTCAGTTGAACTACAATGACCCCTACTGGTCTGAAAGGGTACTGGGTGAGCTGGTGCGCTCCTCAGACAAAGAGCTTGCACTTCATTGTGAACTTGTGGCTTTGGAGCAGCTCTGGATCCTCAACATAAAAAACACAATCAGGAGAAGAAATGACAGAAAAGTTTTCTCTCTTTTCCTTCTTGTGATATAAACTGTATTTTTTTCTGTCATGTTAAAACTCTCAGTCTAGTTTTATTTATTTTTTAAGTTTCTTTATTCATCTTCTTTGATTCACTTCCATCTTCAAATTCTTCTCCTCCCCCTCTTCACATCCTCCTCTTTTTTCCTCTCTCTCTCTCTAGAGGCCTTGGCACCCTTGGCAGGGCCTCTCCCGCTGGGTGTGTTGGCAGAGCTCCGTCTCCGATTCACCCACAGCGTGCCCTCTGGCTTTAACAGGCTGGCACAAGGACACGGAGCAGAGTTGAGAGAGGAGGGCAGGAAGCATGGAGCTACAGACTGATAGCGCCATATATTACTGAAGGGAAAGTTCGCACAGAATAGGCGAGCGGTGCGAGTTAAGTTATTTGAGGAGCAGGACGACGGTTTTAGGCCCGTGGTTTTTGTGAGCGAGGCAGAAAACGCGAGATTGGAGCGGCAGGAACTACTCCGTCTGGAGGAGAACATTAGAGTGAGACACACACACGCGGCCTCACCTTGAAGAACCACTGACCCCACACACCTTTATTGCATCTCCAATTAGAGGAGAGGGAGGGAGGACGGGAGGGATACAGAGAGGGAGAGACGGAAAGAGAGGAAGAAAGAGGGGGAGAGATGTATTTCATAAATGTAGTTCCATAAAGAGCACTGACCCAAATGGCATTCAGTAATTCTTCCCTGTGCCAGAGGAGGTGGGATAATCAGAAACTTCATCAAGCTCACTCCTTCCTTCTTTCCTTCCTTGCGTCTGCAACACCTCCTACCGTCCCACCCTCGGCTTGAACCTCTTAAACAAAAATCGCGTGTAATAACCGCATAACGTATACAGTGCATCCGGTACACGCATCAAAGAACATCCCTCTATCCCCTCTTCATCGCTTCATTTTAATTAAACAAGTTTCCTGCACTCAGAGTCTCACCATCCCTCATCTCTTTGATCTGTTCCCATCCGACTCACAGTAAGAGAAACAGCCCGTCTCCATCTTTGAGAAAGTTGTAAGTTTTTGATTCGGGAGACTTCCAAGCAGCAGCGGCGCAGCATCGATTTAACGTACACAAAAAAAGGCATCAGGAAAAAAAAAAAATGAGCGAAAACAGTTCCTTTGTCAAACACTACACTATAACTACAACCCCTTATGGTCCATGTGGGTCTACTGATAAAAGCAGAACAAATCCCTTTTTGAAACTGTTCAATAAATTCAAATCTGTCTTCATGACAAAGTCGGCAATACATATCAAATCTGTCACCGCTGTGTTGAGATGGATGTGGGAGGGCAGGAATCTGAAAGAAAATAATACAATTAAAGTGTGTCTCAAGCACCAAGTCTCCATTGATCCACTCGCTCTCTTTTCCAATACGCTATGGACTTAACATGGACTTATTCTTTCTTAAGCACAACTGGGACTGCTCCCTCCCCCCCGGGGCGCAGCACTCGCACAATACTTCAAAAGAACATTTTGTTTATATGTTCAATACCAGAAACATCAATAAAATTATCCAATCATTAATTTCCCATTCAATACAGATTTAATGCAGAGCCACGGAGTAGCCAGCTCATATCCAATGAGGACATCTATCCCCAATCGCTCAGCTCACACACACAACCGCACATATCAATGGGACTGTCCCTAAAACAGCAATTCCTCACATAGACTGACTCAATACTGTAGAGACGGGCAAAGGAGGAAAAGAGCAAATAAGGAGGATGGGAGTGGTAGGAGACAGGGATGTATTATTTCTTAAGAACCACTGTCAAGGTGAGAGTCTTGACATTGGGTGGTCAGGCAGAGCCGACAGAGAGACAATTTCTCCTTCTGGTGAGCTGTGTATTAATGTGGAAAGTCTGGTTTGGTCGTACAGGAGTGTGGAGGAAGCGTGTACAGTAGATTATTTAAGTTAAAGTAGAAGAACTGCAAGATAAAAAGACAACATTAGAAGTCAAAGTCTTGCAACTGACCCTGCCAGTGTTATAATATTACATATCATATTATTGGAGGGTTATTGCTGATGGACTAACATGTAAACATTTTTATTTTTTTAAACATTTTTATTTTGATTGCAAATTAAGATGAGGCTAACTTGAAAGGGGAAGTGCGACAATTTTATACAAGAAAGAAAAAAAGCTGGGCGTGTATTGGTATGGAAAAAAAGTATCGTTCAGGAACCATTATCGATGTCAAGGTATCGGTATCAACATTTTTTTAATGGTACCCAGCCCGACTGCCAGGTTGTTTGTATCTGCGGTTCTGCTTCATTGATTTTAATACATTGTGAGTGGAACAGTCTGTAAGTGTAATACTCAATACATATCTGAACAGATGAAAGTAGTAGAGAAAGAAGTACAATATTTCCCTCTAGTATAAAGTGGCATAAAATAGAAATACTTGAGTAAAATACCTCAAAATTTTACTTCAGCTGGTAATAAACAAGTTTTTTTACCATAACAAATATCATTTTCAAGTAAATGCACGATATAGTGACTATAGAAGACAGCCTGGTAGACCAGCGCTATATTTCTTTGTTTTTACGTCTCAGTTATAGATTAAATGAATGAATAAACTGATGTTTTGTGCTGTGTTGTTGGTAATTGAGACTTTGTCAATGCAACAGCAACTACCACACAACCACCTCGAGACACCATGGGGTGTGGAAGTTGTTTCCACTTCTACGCAGAGTACATGAGTAAATGTACTGACGTTCCAGGCAGTAAGGGACAAGTTTATGTTCCCAGATGAACATGGAGGGAACGGAGGGGCTGGGAAAGATGAAAACTCTTCAAAGTTTCACTCTGACTCCTGTAAGGAGCTCTTATGCGCTCAAATCAACGAGCTCGTTCGTGGTAAATTTCAAGATCAATGGCAGGTTCAACAGTTCCATGCTCGATGATAAAATCTATAGCTCTCTGTTGCATGTGATTAGGAAATGCGTGCAAATGCTATCAGTATCGAATATCATACAGGTAGTGAACCCGGCTGAACCCGCTCCAACGCGGTAACATATCAGATGGAGCTGTGAGTCGCGCGTGTGTGTTTAACATGTTGAAGCAGGCGAGATGACACGAGAGCCAGGGTTCACAGGTCAAGTAGAGTCAAACCAGGTAGGCGATTGGCTGATCAGGTCTGAGTGTAATGACTAATCAATGGTTGAATGCATTAGTCTAATCTAATGGGCCAGGTGGGAGAGGACAACGCTAGATGCATGGAACACATGATTGAGCACAACATGCAACAGCATTGCAATCAATAACACATAGAGTGGTGTAACCTCAGGGGGGGTCCCCACTACTGCAACGAGCTGCTCCACATGCATTTAGGAGGCGCTCCGTGTGCTTGTGTGTGTAAATATGTATGGTTGGTTGGTTAGGGGAGGACAGAAAAGGAACCAAGCTGTTTTAGTCTGATTGATTGGATTATGAAATGAAATGAGGGAAATCAAAGCCTTTTGTTTCACCTCAGTGAGTCGCTACTGCGTGTTTTTGCCCTCCTAACAGAGATGTACTAACAGAAAGAGTAAAAGTGGTTGAGGCGAATGTAAAAAGGAAAAATGTCGCTGAAAATGAAAATGCAAAATACAGGAAATGAATCACCTGTTTATACAATCAGGGGGGAAGGAGAGGTGAGACTTTCTTCATATTTCGATTTGTCCCAGGAGAACAGAAACCTTCTCTGTTTGTGTGATCTGACCTTCCAGCATCGCTCAGTGACGAGCATTATACGAACCTGTTTGTGGGTTAAAAGCATTGCTGAGCTCCCAGGTACTAATCTGTACATTACTGAGGTCATTCACATCTCTAACCCCTATCAGACGAATGTGTTTTAATGCAGAGTATGTAATGGAGAACGACAATATGACAGAAGAAACGAAACAAAGCCGGCAGAATCAGAGAAGTTCAGAGATTTTTTTCCTTAAGTTGGTGGAGATTTGACAATGACTATTAAAAGGTGGGAAAGCATTGATCAACTAACCATGAAGAGAGAGACAGAGAGAGAGAGAGAGAGAGAGAGAGAGAGAGAGAGAGATGACAAGTTAGGGACAAGAGCCAGTCAGAGCAGAGGACAGGCCTGGGTCAATACCTGCAGCACATGCTGCTGACACTGCAGCACTCTACACACACACACACACACACACGCACACACACACACACTTTCACATGTACACAAAAGATAGAGAGACATCAGACCAATCAGTCAGCCGATGTCAATATTCCAAGAGGAAGACAGAAAAGAGGAGAAAGAAAGTGTGTTTGTGTTTGTGGATAAGAGACAGACATCCTCCACAATTAAGGAACTTTTAACAGACTGAATTAAGTCGTCCAGATGGTGGTCATCGTTTCTTCTCTTCTCTCTGCCTAAAGGAAAAAATAACCAACTAAAATAAGCTAATATTTCACCTTCTGACATGTCTTGTACTGTCATTTTCAGCCAGGAGAACCAGGAAGACTCCAGTAAAAGCATAAAAGAGCACAGCGCTTAAAGGGTCAGTTCACCCAAATTGCACAAATGGAACATTTTCTCAATAACCTTTGCTATTTTCTAGCAGTGGACTCTTGGTTTAATTATCCATGGTAACAGGGACAGCGCTTCTGACAAAAACAGGTTGCCATTAAATACTTCAAATGTGACTTCACATCCACATAAACTGAATCAGCAACAACTTCTTTTTTTAAAGTAAAAAGTGGCAAAACTCAGTGTCTTAAATGTGAATATGAAGTGGTTGTTCTGCTCTTTATGATAGTAAACTGAGAAAACGAGCTCTCTAACAACATCACCTCTGTCTATGAGAACATGTGATGGACATTTTTGACTCTCTACTTTTACATATTTACACTTTTTATTCTATAGACCAGTGATTCTCAACCTCTTTCACGTCAAGGACCCCTAATCTGACACAGATTAGGCCACGGACCCCCATCTGATAAGAGAAAGTGTACTGCATGGCCCCAACAGTTATACATTCTGTCATTGTGATACTTGTGATGTGAAAATAAATATTCCCCCTTTTGGCTGGGGACCACCTAGAACCCTCTTAGGCACCCCTACTATAGACCAAACAATTAATCCATTAATGAAGTACATAATCAGAAGAAAAACGGAAATAATAATTAGTTGCAGTCCCAATCTTATCGCCTCAGTATGTGTGTACAGTATATGCGCACTAAAATGGAAAATCTGATGACTTTTCTTTTATTATCTGTCATGCTGCGGCCCTGAAATTCATCTCATCTTTGTTTACGTTGTCTGAACTACATATTTTCAGTTATCTGTCTATGAGCATGTAAGTGTCTATGCATGTGTGAGAGAGAAGAGAGGTCCGTGATAGGGGCCTCTCCATCTTTGAAATGAATTAGTGTGCGGTGCCTTATTGAGTGAGGTCCAGTGTTTAAGTGAAACTGATGAGAGATGTGTGAGCAGCGAGGACTGGGCTATAAGTATGTGGCTGGGGTCACAGGTTAATCCCTATTGATTTACTCCACCGTCTGCATATACAGCCACGCAGGAAGACGAGGAGGGAGAGGCCCGCTTTGGAAGCTATCACAGAGCACAAACGCAGGATAAAAATCGCCGCTCACACACGTACACGCACAGTCTCGGTTACCTGACACTGAGTGGGGTAAGGACGAGAAAATTAAGTATCATTTAATCTAAACAGGTAGTTAAACAGCCTCTACTTAGAAAGATTGCAGAGCATGACCTCCTGAAAGATCAATGAGAGATATGAGCATTGGCTTCGTTTGCACGTAATCGTACGATCAGGAGCGAGAAACACAAAGAGGTGCGTGTTTCAAAATGGGTTAAAGATTGGAAACACACACGAACATGCAGCCATATCTTGGATTTAAATGCTACAACCATATTGTGAGATCACCCCGAACAGACCAGACTACAGTGTGTTTGATGAGAAACCCAAATAATAACCAGACCAAGCTGTATTTATAAACAAGCTCACCCCAGAGGAGGAAAGGTGAAATATTACATTAATATGAACAACTATTAATAATAACCCCCTCCCTCCCCCCTTTCCTTTCTCTCCCCACCTCGCACCCCATCACTCCTTCTCTCTCCATCTCTATCTCCCTCCCTCTCTTTCCCTCTCTCTCTCCCTCTGCCTCTAATCCTATCATGCGGGCAATAAGTGTATGCACCATGAGCACATTTAATTTCTGCGGTTGGTTTTCAGCGAGCCCAGAGGTGAGCCTTAATAAGGATCAATGGCACTTTATCTGGGACAGCACCCACTTCACAGCATGCAAATTACACAGCAACCCTTAAAAAAAGAAATGGATTTAATTAAAAAATGTAGAACCACGGGCTCTGGAAATTCAATTAAAGGATTTATGCAAAGGTTGGCTAGCTTTTTGTGTTGCAGTTCCTGCTTATATAATGAGCTTTTCATATTAAAAATCAATAGGTAATCTGGGCTAGGGGATCGGCTGCTTATGTACATTTTTGAAATCAATTTGAAAAATAGTCCATCAGCTCCATGTCACAACAAAGAGGGGAGGGAGCGGTGTGTGTGTGTGTGTGTGTGTGTGTGTGTGTTTTTGTGGGTCGAGTTGGAGGGGGGGGTCAGTGAAGGAAAGCCGTAGGAGTGGATAGGTGAGGAAGGGGTGATAGGTTACATCTTTCTCCTCACTGAGGGTCACAGGAGAAAAGCTGTGAAGCTCTAAAGGTAAGAGAGATGGAGAGTGAAGGAGGCGAAGTGGAAGAGTCGAGGGTAAGTGAGTAAAGGATGTCTCTCTGGCCAGGTCAGTTTCTGGCTCTTTGGCCTGTTCTGATCCCTTCTATTAGAGAGAGAGAGTCCCTTGGCAACGAGGGTCTAGCTGGCTCTGACCTGTGGCTCTGGGGTAATTTAGCCCGGCCCCAACTCAGTTTCAGCCCAGACTCAGACAACCCAGGCTGGGGAGACGTCCTAATGGCCTCCCTGAGGTGTCTGGAGCTGGAAGGAGCAGAGAGGATGTGGTGGAAGCTTTAAGTAACGTTTCTTTGAAAAACAAGACAGTCAGAGAAAGACATCTTATAACAGAGGCGAAACTGATTTGCAGCGTTCATAAATGTATTTAAAAAAATTGTCGATTGTTAAAAAAAAAAGATCTTCTTCAACTTCTCCTGCCTTCCACGCGGATATTGTTCGTGCCTCCTTCACACTCATGTTGTATAACTGTACGCAGGCAGGAGGGGTGAATGACTGACTGCATACAGTAGCAGACTGTCAGCATTTGATTGGTTCTTTATTGATCCAGACACGCTCTCCATCACATCAACTCATCCACAATAAACCATTTACACAGTTTCCCTGTGCAATGGACCACATAACCAGGCCCCAGGCCATCTCTGTTCACCCACTGTGTGTGTGTGTGTGCGCGTGTATGTCTGTGCGTATGTATGTGCTAGTGTGTGTGTGTGTGTGTGTGTGTGTGTGTGTGTGTGTGTGTGTGTGTGTGTGTGTGTCTGAGCAGCGTGTGTTTTCTTTAATGAAATGGTATCTCCGTGGACAATAATCCCAGTAACAGGATTGGGCAGGAACACACATGTCAATACAGCCAAATGGGATTGTATGCTTTTATCCATCCCTACACCAACACATCTTCCTCTCCCTCTATGTCTCTCTCTCTCTCTCCCCCTCTCTGTTTCTCTCTCCCTCTCTCTCTCCCTCTCTCTCTCTCTCTCTCTCTCTCTCTCTCTCCCTCTCTCTCTCTCTCTCTCTTGCACATAGTGCAGCAGCACAGCAGGGAGTGTCTGACAGGAATCTCACATTCATCTAGCTCGTCCAAAATGATCTAAAACCCTTTCTCTAAAGGAAATCCGTTCATCATCACAGAGGTCCTCTCTGCGTCTGTTAACCTCGTAGCAGTTGGCATAATGTGTAATATTCTGTCTACACCACTGAGGTGAAAATCTACACAGTGTCTCCAGTCAGACTGGAGCTGACCCCCTCCTGTGTAGCTCCTAATCATCCAAGAGGACTCTATTACAAGGGCCTGGCAGCTCATCTAACCCCACTGAGGAGAAGGGGGGCTGGTGGGTAGATTGGGACCTCTGCTCCTCTTTCTTTCCACATGGTTGAGCACCACACACAACAGCAGAGCGCACACACACACACACACACAGAGACAGACAGGTTGCCTGGGTGTGCAGCAGAGCCACTGCGACTGTGTGCTACACCAGATAGCAGATAGAGCACCTGACCTCACGTCTGTCTGCAGGAGAGAAACTGATAAAGAACACTGAAGTAAAAGTGGCTGCCACGCTCACAGACAGCGCCAACCGTCCGACCTCACTGCACGTCTGTTTTATGGGAATGCTGATGTCTCCGTCGCAGGACCTGTCTCTGGGGTTAACCCCCGAGGTGCAGAGCTCCTGGTCACAGTAGGCAAAGGCTCAGCAGAGGAGGCACCGGCGGTCCCAATACTCCTGACTGAACAACCGTTTCTCTAATACAGCCCTGACTGCTGGTGCCTGGTCAAAAGTTCAGCCTGTGCATATGTAAAAAGGTGGCCTGGTGCCCGAGGCAGGATCCTGGGTAAAATAATCACGCTAAAACGCTAAGAAGCATGGGGACCAGGCGAGAGCGCTGATGAAACCGGCCCCTGGGGGAAGTGAGGTGTCTGATTGGACCGGCAGAGCCTCTTAGGCCTGCTCCCCACAACACCTCCCTCCCCTCTTTCTATCCATTACAGTGGATGATGAGGTAGTGGAGCCACTGCCCACACTGATCTCCATTCAGCTCAGCACTGTCTGCGCCTATAGTTAAGGTATAGATTAGATGAGTATAGGCTGAGCACAGCTGCTTGGAGCCTGAGGGTACGCCGATCTTGAGGGAGCAATCAGTCAGTCAACAAAATGTCACAGGGTCGGCGTTACAGCGCGACAGGACGGTGACAACTTCACAAAGGTTACAGCCCAACTAATAACTGCGACAGTCACTGAAATTCATTCTGCGCTGTTTGAATGTTTGGATTCAAAGTCTACTGTCTAATAAGCATACACTGTCAAAGGCCTGGAATCTTATCCTGAAGTACTATCCTACATCAAATAAATCAACTGAAATCGCCGTCAATCAAATTTTGAGCATTAAACAGAACTGTGATAACCACTGTCGCTCTCACTATGACGCACACACACATATACATCCAGGCGCATACTGTAACACGAACAGTACACACCACTGCAGGCCAGATCATTCAGCGCTGATAATCACACCAAAGGACACAGGGAAAACTCCCACTCTAAACACGCTGAATTAAAGAAACAGGAGTTCCAGGCCTGGTCGCACAATCTCTGATAAGTAGATCAAGGCACGGGGACATGATGTTAGTGAGAGATAGTTTGGCTGATTAAAATGTCATGGCTCTTTATAGATGCCTTTCTCAACTCAGCAAAATGGAATCAGCTCTGTACATCAATAGCGGAGTGGGCTGTGCTCCCTGCTAATAGAGAAGTTTCTTCGCCTTAAGTGGAAGTCACAACACAAAGAATGCAAAATCGAGTCAAAATATATTTTGGTAATGTGCGAGCAAAACAGCAAAGAGATAAAAGTGGCGGGCAAGAGTGATAAAATAAGAGAGCACGAAGCACAATTAATGAGGCAGCAAAGCATGAACACGATTGGCTGACCAAGTACAGGGCTTATGGCCTGACATGACATTTCCTCGCCTTTACTACAACAATCAAATTAAAGATTTAGGACCACATGTAGCTCCAGGTGTTTCAGCAGTCTCCGTATTGTGAATTCATGTGTGTGCGCGTGTGTGTGTGTGTGTGCTCGTCCATGTGTGTGTGTAGCGCAACTGTATATCACTCCACCTGTGCTCCTATAAATCAAACCTGTGTTTTAAATGAGAGGCTGGTTATTTGCGCAAGAACACACACGGGGGCTTTGTGATTGTTTTTTGGAGTCGACATTCTGCTTGTGTTTGCATCCCAGAACAATCTCCATGGATCCCGCAAGCGTACGCAAGCAATTAAAGCGATACCATCTTCATATCCCTGCAACCAATAACTGAAATAATATCACTGTTTTATTAAGCCCTTAATGTGGGGGCAGAAGGAGTGAGGAGTGGGATTTTAAAGAGGATACACTTTCAGGGGCCTTATCAAGCCCAGATTTAAATAAGAGCAAATGCTCAGCTTAAGGGTGCGCCTCTGTATCTGTGTGTGTGTCTGTGTGTGTGCATGTCTGTGTGTGGCCTTTATCAGACATGAGTTTTGGCTAATCGCTGTGTCAGCACACCAGAATTTAATTACTAGCTCTACCTTTGTCCTTTAATATTTACTAACATCTACACTACGTTTAATTAACCACGTGTAGGAAAGCCATAGCCTCTTTCTGGAGGAGGAACCGCTCCGCTAATTGCATCTGTGTGCTCGCATCCAAAACATTAACGCACCCTTACCATAGACACACACAAAACACAGAAGTGTTGTGCGCTCCTGGGGAACATTTCCAAATCAGCTGATTAAAAAGCACGTTTAACAAATTTTGGTCCGACTAAAATCGACACAGACCAGATTCAAAGACTGAAACAAGACAGCGAGTGATGAAAAAATTATATCAAAAGGTAAAAGAAAAAGAAAAAAAAAAAGAGTGTTTTGTGATATAAACGGTCAAACTGAGGAAATGTTCAGCTTGGCATTTTGTGAAAGGTGCTGAGGAGCGGATCCTCTCATCTCTCATCGTATGTCAGAGGGAGGAGAGACAAATGACGGCCTGAGGCCTTGTGTCTGTCAAACATGATGGATAAGAATGACGCTTCGCTAAAACTCCAGCACGCCGCCTTTCAACACATCACATTTTCCCTTCAGTGCAAACACTAAATTGATAAAGTATGCAGAGCAGCTAATGGAAAGATGTAATAGTCAAACTAAAGCATATATTAGGCGACGATGGAGCCTAAAGGGTAGAGTGGTGCTATCAATTGAAAAGTCTTGTAGAGCAGAGGACACAACTTAGACTAAAATAAATCACACTGTTGGATTTTATCGTTCATACCCAAAGTGTGTGAGGACATTAACCTCAGGCACCTAACATCACCTTATAGAAACACACACACATGCTACGAAGACTCTCATGCGGTGATTTATTATGCGCCCTCATGCAGATGCATCCTCACACACTGACAACAGTCGCCACTCTGAGCTGTTATTGCCTTGAGAGGAAACTTTATCAGTAAGCAGTATTATATATTATGATCTAATTGAATGCCATTGACAGCAGTAGTTACTGTAGATGTAATGCTTCATCAGCTTCAACTGCATATCAAAATTGTGTGACAGGCTGTGACAACTGAGGTACAATTGATAAAAAGGTCAATTTTAGTGACAGTTTTGCAAATTGCCACTGGATGCACACAGTCACAGTCTGATGAAGCCAACAGAAACTTCATCGCCCGCAATAAGCAGAAAGGGATGCATTCCCAAATTGGGCCAACCAAATTGACGCTCTCGGTTCTCCGGCTGCATCGAGAAATTTTGTCCACAAAATATCAGTTGCTTTGGTGCTCCATATTCCCACAAGACACCCCAGGGTGACGTTGCCATAAGCCTTCTCAAAATCCTTCAAAAAGATGTTGACTGGATGATTAACCTCCAATGACTCCTTTACTACCCTTGGAAGCTTGTCCACTGTTCCAAGTATCAGGAATCTACAAGGTTTCTCCTCAATCTGAGGTTTTACAATAAGCCCAAACATCCATACCCTCCTTTCTTTCCAGAAGAGGCTGAGCAGTTTGACATCCACGTAGCTGGAGCACACCCTTGAGTCCACTCCAGCAGTCGAATGGGCAAGGCTCTGCAACCTATAGAGGTTGTGTTCATTGGTTTGAGTTCCTCAAAGTGCTCCTTCCATCAGATGACAATATCTCCAGTTATGGTAAGCAGTTCTTCTACCCTCCTACCCACCTGCAGCTTGATCAAGACTCACGATACAACTACAGTTAAAGAAGTTGTTCACTGATCTTTGCCTAATGTCTGACATTTACATTTACGAGAGATGTTATACTAAAACTTGGTGTTCATTATGGGCAGTGTGTGACTGGCACAGAGGTCCAACAACAGAACAGCAGGTTTTCCTTGACTTGAAGTGCAAACCGAAGTGGGTGTGTCATATTATACAGATCATTGTATACTGTGCAAAGCCCTCTGTTGATGACGCATCCTTGATTACGCTGGTTCCACTCAGAACACCAGACACCAGCTGCCTTGCAAGACAGCACCTAGCTTCCAAGAATCTTGAACAGAACCAGTTCAAGAACCAGAGCTAATTTAGCAAAAAAGGGGCTCCAGTCACCCCTCTCCAGAGGTTTGTCAATCATTATCGAATCGTTCATCAATCATTAAATCTCATCTGAGTGGTTAATTCTCCAGTCAGTGCCCTTGACTAAGGCACTAGCCTCTAGCCTGATCCCTGGGATGGATTAAATGAAAAGAAACAGTTTCACTACGTTGTACATTGTATGATTGTATGTGATAAAATAAAATATTCTTCTAGTCCCCAGGCCCTGTCTGTTACCAAAACCAGGGACTAAAGGAAAGCTGGATACTCAGTACCTTCTTCTCTGCAACTCCCAGAAGAAGAGAGGCCACGCTCTCAAATAAAGAGGGAAACTGAAAAGCCAACAGCCAGAGGATCGTGAGTATCCTGACACTTGACCAGCTCCTGTCCCCATGGGTACCTCCTTAAAAGAGGAAGGTATGCAGTAGTTTTGTTCCAGAGCCAGTATAGTGTGTAGCCCACCTACACATACTTAATAGAGCAGTATCTCCGGCACCACCTTCTGCTCCATCCTCATCAGAGAACGGCTTTCCATGTAGCCTCTTACCAGGGACCAGTTTGCCAATACCAAAAACACAGCTCCCAGGGTCGTGGAGGCATGCTAACTCCCAACACCATCACCATCAGAGTAGAGTGTCATCTCTCTGAGGGGATCTGGTTTTATTGTTGCTTCAAAATTAAACTTGTAAACAGACAAAAACTTCAGGTCCCTCTGGCACAGCACCTGGCCTCCTCTCTTTGTATCAGCCTGTGAGGACATAATGTCTTTACAGTATCTCTGCTCTCAGACAGGTCTTTAGCCAGCCAGCTAATATGACTCCGAACTTAAGATAATGCATCTGAAGAAATCCTGGTAATAGGTTCTCCTGATGGGAATGGGGTACATGGTAAAAACATATTTGACAGAGAGCTTATTATTTCAGTACTGTGGAGTACATGACTGCATACGAGTAGAGACTTGAGTTTGTGCGGTGCATTTACTGTAACCTAATAGTCGCAGTACACAGGATCTGGAATATCGCCTACCCTTGTGAGAGGATAGGGGAACTGCCTCTCAGAGTTAAATAAACAGTGACAGGGGGAAGAGGAAAACAAAGCACAGAATATCTCTCTATCTGTGAAACCCAGACTCTCTCCCTGAGCCCTCAGCACTCAGCAGATCAACCCCTCTCCATCCTTTTCCTCTCCTCTCTCCCAGGAACGTGCCAAGACAAATATATAGGCTGAGTAAGGGACAGAGCAGAGTCTACAGAGCTACTTCTGGTGGAATAAGAATTAACCAGTGCATTCTGGTGGCTATTTGGTTCTGGAGTCTGTGCAGTCACGAGGTTATAAAACACTTTGTCAAACATGTTTGTTTCTCTTACCATAGACTTGGTGAAAGGTCTGGCCAGTGTGAAGAGAAAGGTCATCAGCCACCAGCTCTGGTGAATGGAGGTGTACATCATGTTCCCAGGATGCACTGCGTTGGAGGTGACACCATGAGGCGAGAGGCGGCGATGGAGCTCGTAGCTGAAGAGGATGTTACAGAGTTTGGCCCGATTGTAAGCCAGCATGGACCAGTAGTCCTTCTTTGCGGGAGACAGCAGGGCCAAGTCCACCTTGCCACACGAGTCTAACAGGTCTGTGAACCTGAAACACAGTCCAGGATCAAGAGAAGTTAGACTGTGTGAGTGTGTCTGTGTGTGTGTGTGTGTGTGTGTGTGTGTGTGTGTGTGTGTGTGTGTGTGTGTGTGTGTGTGTGTGTGTGTGTGTGTCTGTGGAGGCTTTTTCGACTGCCAGATGTGTGGTGCTGGCTGAATACAAATCAAAGACGTGACATGATGTTCTTTAATTGCCTGCGACAGAGCTGTTAAACTCCAGATGTTTGACAAGGCCCCTTAAACATTACACTACTCGTTGTGTTATTATGCAGTCACACAATCACATCACAATACACGGGCACGGAAAACCACACTCCCTGTGTGTGCTCTGTGTGTGTGAGAGAGAGAGAGAAAGAAAGAGAGAGCCGGGCTCCAAACTGGTGGAACACATCCTACATATTAATCCAGTCATTAGAAAACAACCAATCAAAATGTCACCTGGTTTCCTTGTTGTGATTTTACAAGCTCGCTGCCTCTTGTTTACTGTCGCCTTCCGCAACATCCTTGCTTGGCTAAATTACAACATCTGCAGGCTTTTCATTTCATGTGCTGCAACTTCATAACTACTTTAGCAAGTCGAGGTTGATAAATCAATTGCCTGAGCACCAAATGGAGGGGTCTTTTTTTTAAAATGTGTTCACACTGGTGCAGTGCCCGTTCAAATTGTGCCCGGTAGGAACGTGCCGATTGCTCGGCCTCTGGTATTTCCTCAAGAACCACTCACCCAAACTACTTCACAATCAACAGACTGTGTAGAGTTATTCAAACGTTATTAAAACTTACACACATACATATATATTATATGTATATATGCTTTTATTCTTGCCCAGGTCTTCGTCCCACTTTTACTGTAATTGACATGCCATACATCACTTGTTTTTAGCTTGTTTATTGATTTTAGGTTGCCAGGATCACACCTGGCCAGGGGACTACAGATGAAATCTAGCCTCTTGTTTGATTCCAGCATACAGTATTTACAGTAATGTTCATTGTGCACTGTCCCTGAGAACTAAACTGAATTAAAACTCTTCACCAGTGAGATTAAACTGAGGTTGACCTGTAAAAGCAGTTTACAGCCTTCCATTGGTTGATTCTGCTACGTGTCCATGCACCTATTCGCTAGTTTTACTGCCTCCGCCTCTGTTTTTTGTCCTGCATGCACTTGTTCTTCTCTTGGCCAGTTTAACTGAGAGTCACGTGCGTTTGTCCCCACTCAGCCAATCAGAGCACTGAAGCCCCACCCGGCTGTGATGTGATGGCTTTTATCAGACATCCTCAGACACAGAGTTAAACGGCTCACTGTTAGCTTGTTTATGCAAAGTTTATTTAATTGCACTTTCTCGGGTCCTCAACAACAAAACGGCCAAGTGTGAAGTTGCTCGGATAAACAGCTGTCGACAAGAAAGGACACCTGACTGCCTGTTTTATGTTGCAGCTATGCGTGTGTGCATCCAGTCATATTGGAGAGATCAAGATCCGCTAAATATTTTCTTTTAATCATATCTTTAACATTTATCATCCAAACAACTGCACACTTGACAAAGGTTCCTCATCAATACAACCACCAAGTGTGAAGCAGATCAGATAAATGGTTCTGGAGATATGCGAGGGAGATACAGTTAGATCTTATACTGAAGTTGTGCCTGGTTACAACTGAATGCAGCTTTAAGGGGATATTGCAATCAATGAATTATCCTGCAGGAATATTCGCTCAACCTTGCATAATGAAATATAGAGATTTTGGTTGTAAAAAAAACACCTCGTCTGTACATAAAAGTACGGAGCCAGAGCTGCAGCTCAGATCCATCAGAGGTAATTTCATTAAGGATATTATCTCCTTGTTTGACCAGATCTGATGCAGTACTGGGGCAAAGTAAACCTGTATTGGGCCAATTCCACAGTAAGCCCCTGTGGTGGAAACTGATAAAGTGTCCAGCCATTACCCATGTGTCCATCTCTCCCACCCCTGTCCCTTATAGGTCAATGCTTTACCAGAGGACAAGGGGCTTAGGGAATACAATATGCTGCCAGGTCAGGGGTCACACGCTGCTTGTGAGGGGAGGCTAAGTGAATAAACGGGAAATCGGCGCAAACTGAAAATAACTCAAACAAAAAAGGGAGCGACTTCAATAGATGTAATATAGGTCTGGAATGAGGTGGACAGAATGGGAAGATGTAATATGAGATATTGTCTATTTCCGCTCCTTCTTCCCCTCCCTCTGGTGCGTGTCCGTGTGTAACCGACTCTCTCTGGTCCTGCCTAAGCCCTCTTTGAAGGGGTTAAAGCCGCTGCTGCTTGTAGAGGAGAGAAGGAAAGGTGAGTGTGTGTGTCTGGGAGGTAGGAAAGGAGAGAGGGAGCGGACCTGACCATTCTTGTCCTTGCAATGTGTTTAAATCGGCCACATTTAGCCTGTCTGCCTGCTCCCGGAGCAGTTTTTACACCATCAAAACTTGTATGACCTCACCGTTCTTACAGCGTAGGAAAGTCTTGCATCAATCAACTGTTGTCAATACTCCCTTCATGACGTGCTTCCTTTCAATAAGCTTTTCCTACTCTCTCTTCCCTCTTACGTTTCCTTCAGCATGTAATAGCAGTGTGACCCCAAGTGAATCTGAGTGTCAAGCTGCTCCTGCCCTCTCATGCATGGCAGTCTGTATAACATAACTCATACGAGGCCCGCTGTAATAGTGCTGCTGTTTGATCTGCAAGAATAACTCTGCGTATGTTCTCCTTGTCTCAGGTCACTCTGCAGAGCTCCAATCAATCACTCTGCTTTGCCGTCTGACTGACTGAAGCCAGGATCAATGTCGCACACACACACACTCACTCAGTCAGTGACACTGAAACACATGGCTCAGGGCTCGGGCTCACAGATCACTGCGAGACATCATGCCTGTCTACTGTATGACAGGAAAAACAGACGCCTACGGAGAGGAGTTGCTTGACTAAAAGATAAGAGTTGGAAAACAATGGCAGACGGAGGGAAAAGACGGGAGAAAAGGGGCTGAGTCAGGGGGTCAGACAGAAAGGAGCAGACACTTGATCAAAGTAAATTTTAGCTGAAAAGTCCATCCATCATGTTGATGATACGTTTAATTCATGGTGACAGCGTGTGGAGGGAAATGAGTTTTCAGTGAGTGAGGCTGTCATGTTTGACAATATGCATTAAGTCTGATGTATCAGTTTGTAGCGAAAACTGGCCAGTGTAGCGGCTGTGACTGCACGACTGGAGCTGAAGAGTTGTCGGAGTAGACAGGGTACTTATGGGATATTACTGCTTAAAATCTACTCGTGTGACTTAAATATGGCTTAACTGTGATTGCTGGGAATACAACCAACAGCATAGTGCTCACATCAACAAGAACACTACATTCTGCCATTAAGAGAAGTTGGGCGTCATCAAAACGTTTACCTCTGGTACCTCCCACAGTCGAAAGACATGCAGGACAGGTTAACTGGCTACTCTAAATTGCCTGTAGGTGAATGTGAGTGTGAATGGTGGTTTGTCTCTATATGCCAGCCCTGTGATGAACTGGCAAGTTGTCCGGGGTGTACCCAGCCACTCGCTCGATGTCAGCTGGGATCGGCTTCAGCCCCCTCGCGACCCTGCACAGGATAAGCACTTGCAGATAATGGATGGATGGATAATTTTGAGCCCTGCAGAAAAGTATGGCACTGTAGCTAAACTGCAGGAATAAAAAGCGCTGCGTTTGCTGTATTGATGGAACACACTGGTTGACTGGAGGGTCAACTCGGTTATATCATTTCCATCACTAAGAATTTCAGCCAGATTACTGAACACACAAATTATCCCACAGTGAAACTCAAACTCATGCAAGTAACACTGGACAAAAATGTGCCTCACTGCTGGTGAACCTGCCATCAAACAACCACCATTGGTAATGAAAATCTATCTGACGTGAGTAAGGCACAAAGGTTGGCAACCAAAACCAACCAAATGAAATATACTGTTATCTTGAGGAAACTTGATGAACTGAACATTGTTGGAAACATTTGGGATAATGTAAGTGCACAACTCAACAAAATATATAGAAAGGTCTTTACTTTTTAATGCAGAAATGTAACATATTATACCTCCCAAAATATGCATTACTAGCAGTGGTAATCATCACGTCATGGAAACTAAAAACATAAGAAAGGCATCTATGTAAATGGGAAAAATAGATGAACTCATGTACAATGTGGCACAATGATTGGTCAGTTAAGGTAATTAAGCCTGGGAATTATCATGTTTTTCATACGTGTTCTGCAGACAGGTTAAAGGTACAGTACCCTGTGGATTGTTTTTCTTCCAGTAGCGCTGTGGAGCACTTTAGTTTCTCTCTTTTGCTAATGTTTTATGAGGAAGGAAATGGATTTAAAATGTTTGTTAGACCTCAAGGATGCAGACGGAGAGTGCTGTTAGCAACACTGAACATAAACTTTATTTGTTTGGAAGAAAACTCCACGGAGCACTTTTAAGTTTAGTGAATGTAAAAATGCACACAATTGGCCCAAATTATATTTTTCTTTGCACATTCCAACATTAGGACGATAGTCATGTGGTCTCAAATAATGCACAGGTCAGGCTTACTGTTTGTTGAAACAGACAAACAAATTTTATATCCTGCTGCAAATGCCTCATTTTAATAGTCTCCTCTTGAGGCACTAATAACAAGTCAACCTTGGAAAAAGATCAAATGTTTTACATGCCTAGTTTATTGTCTGTACCTGTGGGACTCAGAGGATACCACCACAACACGGGCGGGGGCCGAACGACGCAGCACATCCTGCAGGCACTGGACAAGCAGGAAGTGGCCTAGATGGCAGACCTGGAAGGTGGACTCCAGGCCGTCCTCCGTCAGGTTCCAGGGCTGAGTGCACACTCCTGCATTACACACCAGAATGTGCAGGGGCCTATGGAGGAAGGGGAGGAAGGCAGAAAATAAAACATGTTTGATTGTTTATTGATTACAAGTGAAACAGAGCTGCATAAAAAAGGGACTTTTCGAACCATATTAAGCTGAAGAGGAGGTAAGGAGAGACAGGGAGCAGAAATAAAAAGGATGGGATAGTGAGAAGCGTGGGCAGAGAAAGGAAACAGGGTGTCTTATTCCAGAGAGTGGAAGACTTTAGAGGTCTACAGAGACAGAGCATCAGTAATGCTGATATGATACAGAGGTTTCCAGTGCAAGTCCCAGTGGCTCGACAGGTACTGTAGATACCGAATACAGCTGGCGGGAATCCAAGTGCAACAACACATTGAAAAGCAATCTCCAACCGTTTCAACACACAAGGGTGGTGGAAGTAATAGGTGTTGATACAGGTTCTGTGTAACTGCTCTGAGTAACCAAACCCACCAACACATCGACTCAGAGAGGGCAGAGCAAGAGAGTGCCGATGAAAGGAAACACACACTCACAAGCACACAGTCACGATATAAAAAACAACTGACTTTAATAAAAATTTTAAAAAAAGCTACAGCACACACAGACACGTTTCCATTCTTGCAGACTTGGCGTGGGCGAGCGAGCAACACTCCCTTCTCGCGTGCCACTGAACGGAGATTGCCGGATTGGTCAGGGCAGTGAGAGATCCTTGTCGGTGACAGCGTCGCTCCAGCGAGCTCGAAACCACAGTAACACAGCCGAACAATCCAAACACACCCCACCAATTTTTAATTTCTTCCATTAGAATTAATTATGAGGCCGAAGGCAATTTGTGTACCCTGTGTTTAAGACTGCCTACTGGATTAATTAAAAACTGGATGCTGGAAAATTAATGTGTGAATTGTTATGCCTTTCTATAATGAGCCATCCCATGCTATTACATAGGAGTGTACTGTACGATCACCTTCAGGCCTCCGAACACACACAAGGTTCATTAAAGAGCACAAACCTAGTCACAAGTCAACTTAAGGAACGCCGACCTCAGCACATTATCAGCGGGGCACACACTAGCAGCGAGATATTCAAATTTTTATCCGAGACACAAAAAAGGTGAGGAAGTCTGAGTAAATTGCTTGGTAGAAGAAAAACATCTGTAAAAAAAACAACAAAAAAAATAAAAAAACAACCTTTGTGACCTACACTTAAACCTGATAAAACAAGATAGAGGAGTAAAACACCCGTTGTTTCTGTGATGTGGAGTTCTGCTCTGAAATGGCTCTCAGCTTTAAAGCGGGTTGTTTTTGGCCCAGTGTTCCCCTGTCTAATGGAGTGTGAAGTACAGTAACATTGTGCTACACAAGGCAAAACTCTTGGCTCTGTCACCTCACGCGTGAACTCTTGACCTAACTTTCCAACCTTTTACTGCGGCTGCTGTTTTGAACTACTTCCTCGTGTCACTCAAGATTTTTAAAATGTATTTGTGTCCTTTTTTTGTGACTTCACGCTGTAAAAGACAGATGGATAAACTCAAAGTCTATCAAAAATGTGTGATCAAAAACTCCAATAAACAACTTTTCACTGGCCGGTCGAGCGATTTCCCCCACGCAGCTCAGATGGGTCTCCTGTGAGTCTGCTTGTAATGTAAAAGGCCTGTTAATTCAACTGCCCACCAGTTAGTCCCTCTCTCATAAGCGCAGGTCTAATGAATGTCTTTAATAGGCCTATTGCCGAGTACCACAGTCCCTCTTTCCACATTAAGACCTCACACAACACTGTGTGCACTGTGCAATCTCAGCGCTGGTCAAACGAGGGTGTTAACTACCAAACAGGGAGACATCCGTTTATATATTTACTTTAAATAACCCCCCTGGGTATGACCCCTGACCTCTATGATAATGGGGGCCAGCAGGAAGAGATTGCCTGTGTGAGCTGGGCTCGGACTGCTGGTCATTAACACTGCACTTTATTGGCAACTGGCACTGGCATGTACTGTACAGTAGGTATGTGTGCACCGCTCATCCTGATCATGCTGCATACCTGTACAGCGTGCAAAAAACACAAAACGAGTGAGTGTTACAGTCACCAGAACGCAAAAGGATGGAACAAGGGAAGACTAATGTGATCTGGCTAGCATGTATCTACACAGACCACCTACCGAACATAATATGCTTGAAATTACAACCGGATAAATGCGTTTAAAAAAAAAAAAAAAAAAATCACAGGTGAAAACAAATTGCATGTGTTAATTACGGACCATTCAGTAGAAATTGTATTAGGGGCATTCTGTCAACGCGGTCCTCCATCAATTACGTCGCGATGAAATTGCACTGCATTCAACAATATCAATATCCAGGTAATTTCATTTCAAAGGACAGGCAATTAAAGCAGAATCGGGGTCAATGGAACACAAAGCAGCGTGAAAGCCACTGACTAAAGCACTTAAAAGCAAGGGAGTGAGAAACGAGAGAAGGAAAAGAGAAAGACTCTGATTACATTTCACCTGTCAATGACACGCTGCAGGAGCATTATTGTGCGTGTGTGTACGAATGTGTGTGTCTGTTTGTCTGTGTTTAAAGAACTGTACGGCGCATGTATGCACATATGCGTGCGTGTTGTGTGTGTGAGCACTGCTGTGTGTGTTATGCCTGAAGACATACGTGCAGTAATAGAGTGGTGGTAGACTCAGACAGCTGCCCAGTGCCATTCACAGCTCAGAGCTCCCAGCCTCCACTCTGCTCTGTTCGCCTTCTGATGAGAATTAATGTACTCTGACGTCCCCTGGGACTCCCCCACTCCCCCCCACCCCCCACCCTCAACGGCACAGCTAATGAAGAAATACAACCTTGCCAAAATACTGAGGTGAGGAGAGAGAGCGACACAGACAGGGAAAGACTGAGAGACAACATGAGAGAGGGAGGGAGGTAAACAAATTGCAAAAAAGGATATGCAAAAACACAAAAAAACAGACCAAGGCTTCTTGGACAGGAGGGTTTAAGAGAGGCCGGTGTACTTCAGTGTGGATGTAAGGCGTAGATGTAAGAAGTATAGGACAGAGAGTCAGGGGAAGCCACCGTGAGGTTTGGCTGTGACCCAAGACACGTGTCCTGGATGGCCATACCCTGCCCCAGGGCTGCTAGGGGCAATGACTGCCCTGCCTCTCCCCAAGGGGCTCCCCTGACACCCGCATACAGACAAACACACACACACACACACACACACACACACACTCCCCTCGCCTGGAGACCTGCGGGTGGATGAGCAGTATGGATGACAGAATACATGACCCCAAAAATAGCAACGGTGCGAGCGACCGCAGGACGCAAAACACATGCCGTAAAAGCTGACCACCACAAAATAAAAAAGTGCCATAAAGTCTTGTAGTGCGCTCGACCAATGTCAAGCAAATGGACACAAATACACACACTCACTCCTGGGAGCAGAAGAGTGTCCATATGGTGTCCATCAGAAAAGTTTGGATGTCCTTTAAGCATGGTGATGAATACAGTGATCGGCCTGAATGACGGAGCCTGTGTAGTCCTCTTTGTTTTTTATTTATTACGTCCGCCGAGGAGGTTTCGTTTTCACCTGTGTCTGTTTATTTGTTGGTTGGTTTGTCAGCAGGATTACACAAAAACTACCGAACGGATTTCCGCAAAACATGGAGGGAGGATGGCCCTCGGCCCAAAATAGACCCCATTACATCTTGGTGCAGGTCCGGATAAAGGGACGGATCCAGGAAGGTTTTCTGACTTTCTTTATTTAAAGGCGAGTGTTGGGCCGTGGCGGAAGTATGCACTCTACTATTTTGTTTCTTTATCCCTGTTTCCATTTCTTTATCTCTTTATGAGTAAGTAGAATGAAAAAGATTGACAGTTGAATGGGACTACAGAGAGACTGTCTCATGATTTGTCGGTTAGGTGTGTATATTAAATTCCCAAACCATTTTAAAACCAGCTCTACGCCTGTGTCTTTACAATGGAGACTCTCTCTTTTGGGAGACGTTGGGAACAAAAGAATGATTTGCAAATACTGGAATCAGGATTGTAGAGCTTTTAATTCTACTCACCTCTTATTCTACCAAAATTTAGGCAAATAATTTGAAAAAGGGCAGAAAATATTAGAGATAATAGGACATCCTGCATAGAAAATCAACAATTTGGTTTATACTCACAGTTTCTTGGCCTTGAAGGAGTCAGCAAACTCCCTGACGCTGCGGAAGGAGGCCAGGTCGCACATCATGGCTTCTACTCTTGCTTTGTGCTGCAGACACAAGAAACACAAGAGTACGACTGTTATAACCAGGAACAGGTTCATTAGTGTGGTTTTTGCAAACCGTTATCATCAGGTCCAGGTTTAAATTATTATAAAAAAGGTGTGAGGTTTCATCCCGTTTGAAGTGCGATTAAACATAAGGATCTAAACATCCCCCTGTGTGAATACTAAAGACGCCTGTGTATCCTGGAAGAGGGAGTGCTCCTCTGAGGTTTCCTCCTTTTTTCCCTTGTTAAAAGGATTTTTTGGGGAGTTTTTCCTTATCTGAATTGAGGGTCTCAAAGGAAAAAAGGATGTTGTATATTGTGCAGATGTAATGTCCATAATCTGTCATTTGAGCTATCTAAACAAGACTTTTATTTTCATTTATGCCGGTAAAAAATAAATTAAAAAGGGTGTTGACAAGCGGTCACACTCCTTTCCAAAGACTCCTAAAGAACTCCACAGCTTCCGATTGCATGTTCTCATTGCGTGTGTGTGTGTATGTGTGGCTCATCTTACACCATATGCTGGGAGACAGGGGGAGGATAGAAGAGGAGAAGAGAAAGATAAATGACTTAAGAAGTGAATGCATAGCTGCATTTACACACTGAGGAAGACAGGCTAAATATTCATCATCCTCTCCATCCCACTGTGGCATTGTGCTGCAGGGCAAAGGCCTCAGCAGAGACGCAGGCAGGCCTAAAGGAGCATATCTTTTTAATAAGCGTACGACCAAAGCGCGTCAACTCAGACTTTCTCTCTGTCTTTTTCCTCTGCCTCCTTCCTGCTTTTTCTCTACATCTTTATCAGTACAGGCCTCTCTCAACAGATAACCCAGGGTCCATCTCCCTTTAACATATGAGCTCACGCGGGACCTCGGTGTACGAGTGCGTGCAGCGTGAACCGAGGTGCACCGTGTTCCGCTCAGACTAAAACGGTCCATTAGACTCATCCCTCATGCTGGAGAGGGGAGAAGGAGTGAGATATTGCTCCCAGGACTCCCAGCTGGCCTCTAGCTTCAGTAGCACCAGGTATTCTTGACGCTACCTCTCCCCTTCGTCCTGCCTGCCATCCCCGAGGAACGCTGTCAGCTCATGTTACACACCGGAAGAGCGTTCAGCATTACGCTCCCATCCACCACCACCACCACTGCCACCACTGCTCCCCTGTCAGCCTTTTCCACTGATCTGATCTCCAGTCCGTGGGCGTCATATGGGAACGTCTTTCCTTAGGCGCGTCTGTCTCCGCAGAGCCAAGTGTACATGACACTCAGAGCAAGGACGCTCCATGGAGCAGCGAGCACAAAGAAAACAGGAAAGGGTTAAGAGCGCCTTCTGATGGAAATGTGATTCTTCAGGCATTTTACAGACACCTTAACAGCCCCTGGGCGTATTTATACATGCATACACAGGCACACACACACGCACAACAAATTCAATGTTGTGACTCAAGGGTAAAACCACGCTATCACGCCATTATCTATGCCTGAATTATTCTCTTGATGCTACTCTATACCATTATATGGATGCTATTACAAAGCATTAAAGGGCTGATTATGGCTATTATAGATATGATTATAGGGTACCTGCTTATATGATCTGCACACAGCAGTAATCACAGGTGAGAGGAGACAACTGTCTAATCTAATGGCTTGTATGTGCAGCATTCACACTCCTGCCCACTTTTACACACAGAAATGCGTGTAAAGCAAAAAGGGGTCAGCTGGTCACCAAGTAGTCTGATAAAAAAATGACCGATAAACTTTACGGTAAGCCTTCAAGTTGTACTTCAATTTTATTTTAAGGCAGGAAAAGTGAGACATTACTTCCAAACAAGGTCAAGGCAGGCAGCAGTGTGGTAATTAACAGGTCAGCGTAAGGCCTCCTCAACAGGGTAGCCCTCCATGTGTGTATGACCAGCAGAGAAGATGAGAGCAGGTGTCAGCTTGACGAACACATACCCCCTTCTCCAGAGACGGGGGGGTGCAGAACAGGGAAGGAGAGCTGGAGTAATGGGAGACCAGAGGGAGGATGGAGGGGGGGTTGAAGGGGGGCCACTGGAGCAAATCCAGCAGGGAGAAGGTGAGCAGCCTGCCCGCCTACCCTCCCCCTGCAGATTGAAGTCTTGCGAAGAAAATAAAGTTTATTGCCTGGAAAGAGGGGGAAAAAAGCATGTAAAAAGCATTAAAGCGATGGAGGTGAACAATTAGACAGATGGCCAGGTTTTGGAAGGAGAAGAGGAGAAAAAAAGGGGTAGAAAAAGAGAGGAAGAACGCACAGACGCAATCGTTCAGGGTTTTTACGAGGACCCTGACAACTCCTGGTCTCTTCAAGGGCGAAGGAAAAGTGAGAGGCAGCGAAGCCTCTCTGGTTAACTCCGGAGTAATCGCTGAGTGTGCAACACCACAGAGCTCGGCTCGGGGTGACAGAGCTCACCGCCCCCAGCTACACACAACCTATCGCTCCAGCTAAATGCAAAAGGCTAATTATGAATGAAACACACGTGTAAATAAGCTTGAAAAACTAGAAAGTGGGGCCACTGCGCGTCCATCTTCATGACCGAGCAAGAGCCACAAGATCGGGGCAAGAAATCAGCAAGGTCACCACGATGATAACTTTGGGCATCAGATCCATCAGCCCTCTAACTCCTGCCGCCACCTCTCACCTTTCCTCCAGCCGTCAACCCAATAGAACAGCTGTCTGTAACATGACGACGACCTTTACAACTTTCAGGAGGAAGAAGGGAACCGAGGATGGAGAGAAGTGATTGATCGAAGGAAGTTGGCCTCTGCAGAGGTTCCCCTCATCTCTCCTGGTGTTTTCCACGTGTGCCGGGGGGAGTGACATGTGGTCATTGCTGTGGAGAAAAATGGAGGAGGAGCGGGGGGATGGAGAGGGGGAGAGCCCTAATACAATTATAACTGGGGCCATCCAATCCAATAAAATGAAGAGGTATTAGAGCAGGGGAGCCCCATCCTGTTCAATAAGACACTGGACCACTCTACTAACTCTTAAAACACACACATGTAGGCATACCCGCACGCACACACACAGGTACACACACTTCGCTGACCCCTTTAATAGCATAGCAGCCACCCCTAATGGACGCAAGCAAGTGGAACCGCCAAATAATACACTGTCTTAATGCACTAGGCTCAATCTCATCCCCCCCTCTCTCTCCCTTATCCTTCTCAGCCTTCCCTCTCACACTTTAACCCCTGTTTCCATCTTCCCTCACCTCCTGCTTCCCCCTCGCCACCTCGACTCCTCTTATAGATCACCAATGCGGGGACAACACTTACGAAATCAAAAGTAGCCCCATATATATGAAACACTTACCCTGCAGACCCCGGTTAACACCCCAGGCATGGAGAGGGATGGTTAAAGAGTGACTGAGGAAAGACAAAAAGTGTACCAGCTCTGCTCCCGCTGAATATGAGATATCAATATAAGGCAGCAGCAACAGCAGCACTAAATGACTGTATTTTAACCAGCAGGTGCGGAGGTAAGGTGTTGTAATGGCGGTGAAAGTGAATGAGCAAAGACACCATGTGAAAAGGGCACCTTATAAAAGCAATTAGAGAAATGACTTTGAGCCCCTCTTCTTGCTCCGTAGATTAGAACAGGCCTCGGAGGGAGGAACACAGAGGAACTCACAGATCTCTGTGACCTTGTCCGCAACACGCCACACTAAATTGGTCATCAGCTTTTAAGACTGTATTTTATCATAGATATATATTTTTAGCAAAAAAGAAAAAGAGAAAAGGGAGGAGGGGGTGGATGGAAACTGTGGAATGTGCCGGTCGTATATCATCCTGTCACAATTATGACGTTTGTTCATAAATACCAACCAATTTCCTCTCCACCTGGCTAAGTCACATGCGCTCGCGCTTACGCACGCGCCATACACCCAACAAAGAAATATGGACACACACCACGTGCGGCTGAACGCACATGCACGCCGCAAATAAAGAAACAGACACATCTGGCTGGGCGCCCTACCACAGGTCTGAGAATTGACCTCCACTCACAGACAAAGAGACTGAGCGCACGCTCAAACATGCATTCGAGCACCTAACACACAAATGAATGCGCGCGCTCTGCACATTTCAATCGCGCGCAAACAAACAAACAAATGCGCACGCACATACACGTCCAGTCGCTCGCTGACATGCACACACACTGCAATTAATAGGGAGGCAGGTCTCTGGTGAGGAAGAGAAAGTGCCTGTTCAGCACATACAGGCAGAATATGCAATTTCCTCCAGTTAAGTCTGTATTAAATTGATTTCTTCTTTCTCTGACACGGACTGGGTTTTTCCCCCCCTAATGAAAGCTGGATAATCTACAGGTTTTCCCTTTCCTGAAATCAAGTTACAAATCAAGCAATTGCAGGGGCAGATATGGGAAAGGTGAAGGAAGGACATGAGATGATTTTCCAGATGAGAAACATGGAGAATGAGGCACAAACGTGCTGATACTCTCAACACGGACATCAGGGGCACCTCTCTTGCACGCACAAACGCACACACACACACACACACACACACACACACACAGAGTAAAGGCCAGGCCTCAGTTAAGTGCTTGCTGACATCTTCGTTCAGTGAGGTACTAAGGCTACTGCAGGCCATGTTAGTAAACACAGCATTAATGAGTGTAATTAATGAAACACATTAATTAGTAAGCACTTCAATCAGTTAATCACTCAGTCAAACCTGACAAGGAGTCATGTGGAGGCGGCAGAGAAACACTGAGCATGCTGAGAAAAACAGGAAGAAGAAAGAAGGGGAAATAATTACAGAGATCCTGTGGTTTTTATTTTAATTTATTTACTTCAGGCAAGAGAAAGTAGTGATACCATCATATATAAATACTCCATTCCAGCTGTTCTATTAAAAACAGACTTAAGCTAATGTGTTATTGAGTTCTAACAGCAATTTGTACTTTAAATAAAGTACTCATTATGCATTACTGCATTTTGTATTACAGAGTTATTAATCCTGATGCATTACCATGCAAGCAGAATTTTTATATAACAGCTGCTTGAAATGACGCAATCTTAAGTACTTTATATACTGCTGTATAGTGACGCGTTATATTTCATATGCCCATTATAGTTTTTTTTATCATAAAGGGGCACTATGTAGTTTTGGAGAAGAAATTTAAACTAAGAATTTTAATATTTACAATATTAATGAGGTAATAATACAAACTCAAAACATATTTATTTTTTCCATAACTGAATAAACAAGAGTTTGTTTGTTTATTTAGTCAATGAAGATCTTTCCCTTCTGATTAAAGTTTCTTCCCCAAAACTACGTACTGAACCTTTAATCTGTAACTTTAGACTTTAATGGGCAAAATACATTTTGTGAAATAAGTGCATTACTTCCCTGTAATCTATAGGAGAACAATTATCCAACTTTATCAAATGGAAATACTCAAAAAAACGAGAAGTACAGTAATTAAGTAAATGTACTTTTCACCACAACATATTTAGAGAAGAGCGTCAATCAAAAAAATCATGCAAAAAGTATAATTATTACATTAAAATTTAAACAAATTAAATAAAAAATGACAACATGACAGTAAGTATAACATTATCATGTCAAAATCATGATCATTTTAACATGTTTCACATTGTAATATTCATTATTGTTGTTTTATTTCAACTAAAATTTAATTCATAAATTGGGAGAACAATATGAACAACAATAAGGATGTCGCCAAAAAAAATCTTATCAAAAGCAAAACATTTAAAGGAGAGGTGAAACGTGAGTGTGGTAGTCAGTTTACACACACTCATATAGAGACTTTATATTGCGGGTGAAATCAAACCTGTGACTGTCTTGCTATTAAGAATTTCTTTACCTTTCAGAAGAGACAAAGACAGGTCAGAGAGAGAGAAAAATAACGATGGAGAGACGGAAAAAGAAAGAGAGAGAGCGAGTGTGAGAGGCCGACACGCAGAGAAAGAGAGAGAGAGAGAGACAGAGATGGGAAATGAAAAGGACAGGGCGGTCATCATAATTGCAGAGTTTGCTTTTCGGATGCAGACAGACCAGGGCCATGGGGCCTGAGGCAGATATCAGATTCCACACAAACGCACACATACACGCGCACATACAAACTTACACATGCACCCATACATACCAACACACACACAAGATATTCCACAAGCCAGCCTGTGTTATTTTTCATCAAGGCAAAGGACGGCAAAATCATTTTTTAAAGTGTTGTGTGTTCTGTAATGGATAAAAGTGTGAGTTGAGACGGTGACATCCAGCTTTCAATCCTAACAATGTTATTTTATAAACCTGTTTCTTTCTATCTATCAGTGTGTGTGTGTGTGTGTGTGTGTGTGCGTGTGTGTGTGTGTGTGTGTGTGTGTGTGTGTGTGTGTGTGTGTGTGTGTGTGTGTCCACATTACTGCTTCTACTTCAATTCTTCAACCTTTTTTCGTCCAGCGAGAGGCCTGATCAGATTTACATTAAAAAGTGATGGAGATTTAAATAATGTGTCTATGTTCTCAGAAAGACATTAAGAGATTTTCATCTTACTCTCCTCTTCCTCTCTCTGTCTCTCTTCCTCTCCATTTCCTCACCCTCTCCTGCTCCTATCTCCCCCCCTCATCTCACCCACTCCATCTCCGCCAGATTCGCAGACAGTGCACATTTTCCTGCATGTCTTCAGTGTAACCGATACCCCTAACAACCAGGATTTTAATGCGATCCATATTGCTCCCTAATATTTCAGATCTCAGAATAAGCACTGGCAATTACATATTTACACCCAGCTTATTTTGCAATTCTGCGCGGGGACTTTAGTGTCGGGCTGAACGGCACACGCAGACTTAGATGCTGATTATGTTGTGGTTTAGATAACAATAAAGTCGCGGAAAAACTCCTAGACCCTGTGCACTTATACTCCATACACAACTTTCTATTTGGGGGCGTCAGCAATAAAGCTCAACACTCGCTCAAGTACAAAATAATGTGTTCTTTTCAAGTGCGGCAGTAATGTGATTGCTTTATCTAAACCTGCTAGTTTTACACTGTTTAATTCCTCCTGAAACACTCGTGCCTCGTATCATCTCGCTATCCGGAGGGGCTGGGAAGGAACCAAACACACTCGCAAGACATGCACGCGTTTACACGTGTGTACACTGTTGTAGTGAACACACAATCGCTGTGCAGAGATGATAAATTAAGCTCCTTTGATTTGGTTACCCGAGCTCTTTTTGTATCAGCTTTATAAAAACATAACATAATTGAATAAGAAAAGAATCTGGCAATTAAGAAACATGGAGGCCTTTGATGTGAGTAAGTGCATAATAGGCCTTTTGATGAGGGAGTGGTTTACACTCCGCAGGGTCTGGCGTGCACTTTGATTAAAAGCTCTTTTGTTTGGCAATATTCTAAACTGCTTACCATTTTCCAGTGTCACAATAGTTTAGCTTGGAAATACAAGAGATTTTGACTTTTTTCTCTCTGCTCTGTGGGATAACGTCTCTGATATTCAATGGCACAGATGTGAATCCACAATACAAGTTGAACAAATGAGTGAATGGAAGAGCGACCTGAAGATAAAGTGATCAAGAGGGGGGAAATAAAAGAGGGGAAATCAAAGGGTTACAAGTGGCATAATCTGAGAAAAACAATAATTGTTATTGTAAGATATGGTGGTAATTAGGGCTGTGGGAGCCTGAATGTAGTTTATTTGATATTTGATTCATTAGCATTTAATAATTTAAGTGATTGATTGTTGTTTCCTAGTAATTGCACTAATTGCCAATTATTCTGTGCCACCTTTTCCTGTGTTGGATGAAGACGAAGGGAATCGTCAGAATGTCAAGCCAACCCTACAAGAGCTGCAACTGATTATTATTTTCATTGACATTTAATCTGTCGATTAATTTCTTGATTAGTCGATCAGATGTTCGGTTTATTAAATGTCAGCAAATTGTAAAAAAAATTCAATCAGTGTTTCCCAAAGCCCAAAACGACGTCCTCAAATGTCTTGTTTTGTCCACAACCCAAATATATTCAGCTTACTGTCACAGAGCAGAAGAAACCAGACAATATTCACATTTAGGAAACTGTTATATTATATATTATTATTTCTTTAAAAAAATACTCAAACCAGTTAATCAATTATCAAAATACTCGGTGATTCATTTAGATGACAGCCGAACAATTAATCAATACATCGTCGGAGCTCTTATGGTAATTTTCATGTTCATAAACACATTCATTACCGCCAACTGTAGTTGTTCGAGCACCGTTTACATGATCTACCCTGTCTGTTGATAAGGTCATGTGGTTTTGCATTCTGTTACAGCGTTACGCGCATTTGAATAATAGGATTCTCATCATGCATCTTTAGCCCCTTGTCGCCTGATAATAGCCTGAAAGAATCTCGTTGAGCGCCGTAATAAATGCACCATGTGACCTCGGCAAAGGTCGGGGGTCAGCGAGCCGCAGATTGTCAACGGAGCGCCGGCCTGACAGAGAATAAATGACGCCTTGTAAACAAATTGAGTTATTGCTTTAATTCATGCAGTCTGATTAAATTTGCAGAGAGAAGAGTCCTTCACAGGGGAGCAGAGGAGCAAAGGAATGACAGCGAGGAGGAAGGGAAGAAGAAGAAGAGGTGGACGGCGCGACGTGGACACGCACCTTCTCCCTCCATCCCGCGACATCTTTGGCTCCACTGAAGGAGAGTAACCACATTAAACAATCCCGATCATCTCACAGGACCGTGCAGACAGCGAGTCTTCCTTTTGTCTATCGGCTAAATGTAATAAGGTTGTGTTAAATTGAGTTGGGCCGGGCCACCGGGCTGACTTACTGCCCTGGCACGAAGTGAGTGACAATAAGCAGGAGACAGATCTGAATTTCATAAACTGATACACAGTCTACAGTTTGTCTGTTGCATAAACAATTTAAGAAGTTTAGGTAAGCAAGAAAGAAAAGAAAATGTGCACAGGAGTAAAACCAGACAGAGCCTAATTAGGCAGCAGCTGGGGACTGAGGATGCTTAAATCTGAAGAAATCTTTGAAGAAATTTGTGTAAGCTTATTGTAATGGGCAAATGGGAAAGCCCGTCTCCTACGGTAGATCCCATGAACCTAAAAAACCCTGAATGAAACATCAGTATTAAGTTTGGTCTATCACCCAAAGCTGCATTAGGTCTCTCCTCAGTTTGCTCCTTAATTCCATCCGAGTAATCCCACATTATTGCCCTCTAACAGTACCCTAAACGGAGAATAAAAAGTTTGCTCCCCTCTAGCAGTGTATTACCAGGAAACAACAGGCCCTCTCCTCATTAAGTTATAGATATAAATGCTCCAAAGCATGAAATTACCCCCGAGCCTCCCTCTCCAAATAACCTGGTTTGCAAACAAATGATCCGAGCACAAGCAGTAAAAGGCAGATTATTAAAATAATAGGAGGGATTTAAATTTGCATCCACAGAACAATTCAGCAAAGGACTGTGCAATTACTCCTCCCCCTCCTCCTCCCCTGTTCACTCCACCTTTCTACTGGCGAGCCGAGTCCCTCGCACTTTATTGTGTCCATCTGTTCTTTCTAAGAAACAGAGTTTGGTATCTTCAGATGTGTCTGTATGTCTGTGTGTTCAAGTGGTCAAACACAGGAGTACACAATTCATCTGGTAGCGTCTGGTTATTGTTTACCTCAATCAAAACCACTATCTATTTACATGCTCATACGTTCTTATTCCCCTCGGCCCACACCCTTATTTCTCTACCCTTATCTTACACTATGATAAATATCTAACTTTATACTGAGACAATAACAGTCCCTCCTCCTATGGTGGAGTAAATGGGGAGCGATGAGAGAGGGAGGTGAACAGGAACGGACAAGGCAAAGGGTGCTCAGGTCTGCATTACCTCTGAGTTATGGCCTCCATTTGCATCTCAATCAGCCTCTTTGGAGAGCCCACCACCTTGGTAACCGCCCCATCACACCACAGCCACCCCGGGTAATCAGGGAGATTTAGTGGGACTGGCAGCCTACCGTGGGCACCCCCTGGCTGGGGCTCGCAGCTCATTCCCAGCCCCTGGTCTCGCTAAGGGCCCTCTGGGCCACATCCAAACACAGGAGAATGGCAGCACTTAACAAGACTGAGGAAGACCAAAATAGATGAGCAGCAGGAACAGGCCATAAAACAGAGGGAAAACAAAGCACCCGAGTGATTGTAATAGATGTTCCAGTGTAGATGTCTGCATACGGTTCTGTTATTGCTGCCTCATTATAGCAGGAGAAAAAAAAAAGAAAACAAAGTTGAACTTGTGACCTTAGGTGAGAACATTTTATCTCAGAGTTGATGATGGCACTGACACCATCCCACTGCTCCCCTGCAGCAAAAACAGGCTCACTCCAACATGTAATGGGAGGAAGTGCACCCACAAACACAAACACGCACACACGCGCACACGGCTGCATGGTGTGATTTGCAGATAGTGAATGCTCCACTTGAGAGTTGCCTCTCTAGTTAGCGCTGTCTCATGGCCGAACCCTGCTAAGGTATTATTACCTACACTCAGCCCTATTGATATTGTGACTCCAGCATCTGTTCACCTCCTTGTTACCGCCTGGACTCCAGCACAGCGTCCTATCTGCCTGTGAGCATGGCGTGTGTGTGTCTGTTCCTGTTTGTTTGTGCGTGTATCCCAGACCTCTGGGGTAGAGAGTAGTCACTGTGCACAGTAGAAAGCGAGAGGCTGAGGAGGCTAATGGAGAAACCCTCGACACACCAGGGGCCTAATCAACTGCGAAGGACGCCTACCCTTAGCTCCAAATCTCTAACACGAACACACTCCGGCCTCTCTTCCTCCCTCTAATCTCACTGATACTCTAAACTCCACACTGCCTACACCGATGCCACGTTGCACTTTGTAAGCAAAGCTTGTGGAAAAACAACAATAAAAGAGAGGGCAAGACTGGAAAGCAAACTTAAGCTGCAAACACAGATGGCTCAGGTGCGCAGAGGAAAACAAAAAGATAACAGGAGGAGAGTGAGGACCGAAGATGGAGAGACTCCGAATGAGGAGCTGAGCTTCAGCTATCAGAATCAAATATTAGTGGGGAGAAAAAACTGGGGAGTGGGCAACATTAATCAAAGTGTTCACCTAGTGGGCAGCCATATGGCAGATCAGCACGCCAACAGTGCAAACTTGCTGATCTTCAGTAACGGGGTGCAATTAATTCCACTGGCTGCATTCATCTCTCCCTCACACACTGAAGGAAGGGAGGTAAAAGACGGGGAGAGAACAGAGGAGGGTTTGTTATGACTCTTTACTCTTCCTCCTCAACTCTTTCTTCTCTTTCTCTCGAAGCAGAGGAATCAAACCCGGGTGATGAATGAGGTGGACACAAGGGCCTCAGGTAGCTGCTGTGCCGACGGTGGGGGGAGTGATGGAGGGTGGGACAAGAAAAAGTGGAGAAATTAGGAAGCTGGGAGAGGAGGAGACAGCGGTGGGGAGGGGATGAGTTTATTCGCAGAACTGGGCAGGGTGTGTGAAAGGCCTTAAAATCTATATTTATGTGTTTATTTTCCCCACCAGCTTTCAATATCAGATTGCATTCCCTAAAGTTTACAGAGGAAAGTGTACCAACAGCATCACCAAAATGACAAAGTCAGAATGCCGTGCTATTTATATCAAACCACCCTAATGAGTGTATGGCACGCACAATACCACTGGTCAAAAAATAGCCTCATAAATCCCATTATCTGGCCCACATAATAGCTATTTATATGCAAGGCTGTGCATATAAAACACTGTGTCTATGAACGCTTTCCAACTCTCCCGAAAATCATTGTAGTGCCCATAAAATCCTTAAAAGGTGGCAGAAAAACTTTGTGTTATTTGCATGAATTTGTCGACAGAGTTAGAATGAAAGTTTGCACTCTTGGCATCAACTGAGGCACCAAAAAAATAATAAATGATTAACACAATCTCAGTAGATCTGAGCAGAAGTCTCTCTGTAGAGATTAAACCAAATACAGTGTTTTTATCAGATATCAATTCATTAAAATGTAAATTAAAAGAGCAAACATGATGATGATAAGTGACGTCTCGACCTCACTATGAATCATTTCTTCTTCAGCTGGATAAAGAAAGAAAGCTTTTATGGGAAAAGATGGTCGGTGTTTGAGAGTTCACTTGGTGAAGTAGACGCAACCTGACCACACACACAAACACACACACACTCTCTCAAACCTCTTTTGGTTTCATGTAAAATTAGCGTCTCCCCTGGCTCTTAACACAAGCTCATCTCCATTAGCCGCAACCTAGTAAAACTGACTCCTGCAAATGAGTTGTGGATATGCGTTCCCTCGGCCCTCTCATCTTTCCCATCCATACAAATATACTGCTATCTCACGTCCATATCTCCATAAGTCAGGTCATCCCATAGGCCTAGTCACCATACCACCCATACCAATATCATAAATGACTGTGGGGGAAGCCTTCATTAGGGTAGCAATGCCCCTCCACCCCCCTAATCAGGGCATTTTTTTCTTTGTGCGCATTGGGATGCTGCTTTATGGCCCAAATGGGGCTCCGTTAATGAGGAAGTACACATGTCTCCATTTCCTGTCTCGCCAGGTCGGCAGTTCCTGTATTTGGTCCTATTATAATCACGAGGCTTTTTTAATGAGCTGTATTCATCTTGGTCATGCATCTAACACCATGTAGACATATAAAATAACAGGGTAAATTAAAGGACATCAGATCTAATAACACTCCAGTCACCAGAGTAAAATATTGAGTATTTTATGTTTCTGCAAAACATGCATAGGTTCAAATTTGCATGTCATGTGCACCATATTGACATTTCTACAGTTTGTGTCATATGACGTTCACATTACATGTATATGAGCTGACTTTAATGTCAGCAGGTGGAGGGAATGGTGGTAGTGTTGCAGCTGGGCGAGACTGCTACCACGCCAGAGACCACTGTTGGAGCCAGCATTGCAATATTTGTGAGCATGAACCACTCAATATTTTTAATAAGACGTCCAGCCATGTTCATGGCAAAAAAAATCCAGTATCTTTAACGAGAAGTGTGAAACCACTGGATATTTTTAACAAGATTTCAGGACATTTTCCAGCAATGTCTGTGCCAACAAAACCAGATATTTTTGTAAAGACATTGAGAAGATTTCCAGCCTAGTTAGTGGAAACAAAATCTGGTACATTTAACAAGACGGCAGCCATGCCGGAGTCCACTACACCAGAAATTTACACATTTGTAAGCGTGAAACATGCTGGATGTTTTCAATGAGACATCCGGACATTTTACAGCCATGTTTGTGGAAATGAAAGTGTATATTTTTGACGAGATGTGTCCCAAATTTTTAACAAGACATCCAGACAATTTCCAGCTGTGTTTGTGGCGACCCAGATAAGCCAATTGAGCCTAAAGAAATGTTAAGTTTCAGGATAAAGGAATGTAATGTTGCAAGATAGAGAAAAAGTTTCAACATATCGGTGGTTTACATTGCCAACATTTATTTTGGTGATGCAGCTTATCACCAACCTTTGGAGATGTGAGGAGATAAATTACAAAATGAGTGTCAGGAAAGATATTTAGATGTCTTCATCCCTTACAAACGGGTGCTGGACTATTCAGTGCACTCCAAGCAACATGAGTTTAAACCCACGTGATGACAGCTGAATCATTGCAATGTCACAGTAAATTCTGTTACAGCGTCCCCACAAACTCCACTTGCTTTTTCACCTTCTTCTCCCATCCCCTCTCCACACCTCTGATCTTTCCCTGTCCCCGTCTTTCTTTCTCTCCATCATCCCCTCTTCACTCCCAGGCCTCGTTGACATTAACCTGGAGCACTCGCATTTTCCCATGGTTCTCCATGTTGCTCTCCACATGTCAGAGCGGGAGGCTTTATGGCCCACATCCATCAGCGTCGCATGCCAGGATTTATGGGTGATGGAGTCCAAACCTGATCGCTCTGAATCAGTCTTGCTGCAGACGACCCCTGGGCCGCTGTGGGATGTAATGGATGAGCATCCTTGCCCCCCACCCCCACCTTCCTTCACTCTCTTCTCCTTCCACCTCCCTCCTCACCCAGACGCTGCACTCCTCACTTCATCTCTCATGATTTTTCCTGCCCTCTGCCCATCAGTCCAGTCCTCTCCCTTGCCCTGGCTGGCTCGTCTTGGTCAATCATTTAAACCTAATGGAGATTTGGCTACCAAAAATTAATGAGGAAGACTCACTCAAGGAAATATCCAACTGCACATGCACCAACATACACTCACGCAGACATAAGCTCATCACTCATTGCTCTGTGTAGGGTTTTATTTGGGCTAATTTATCATGACACTGTATTAATAGGCAGCAGTGCCCTTCAGAGGAGAGATGAGAGGCACCAATTAACACTGTTCACTGCCACACGCAGACCTGTAGGAATGACAAAGGTCTGTCAAATTACTCTGTCCTGTAGCAGCTCTCTGTGTTACAGAACATCACTGCAAATGACGAGGGAGACGGAGCTCAGTGCACCATCACACTGAGCTGAATTAGATCGAATATATTTTCCAGACATTCTGAAGCTTTGTACTTCTCCGCCTGCTCTCTGAAATCCAGTCCACTAAGCATCGCATGACGGTTACTGTTCCTACGATTGTCAATCTTTCTGTTCTCGCAATGCACATTTGCAGAGTATGACTATAACAGGGGCAGACGTACATTTTGAAATCTTTTGACATTTCTAAAACAATGGGGTTGACAGAGGTAAACAAAAGCAGAATGTAAACTGGAATGTAACCCCACAAAGTAATTTAGCATGACACAGTCCTTGGTCTTTATAATAAACCTCGGTTACCACTGCAGGTAGCAAGCTAGTTAGCTGGACATGGTAATATTTTCATTTTACTTAAAGCCAGACTAACACAGCGTCTGTTCGATAAACTTATGCTTGAGTACTTTTGCTCTTGGAAAGGCTATAACTCTCTTACCACAGCCCTATGAACACCACTTGGGCATGTGGAGATTTCCTAAGCTTGACAGGACTGACATGCACAGATATCATTGCTATGCTATTATTGGACATTTGTTGTTAAGAGAAGCAGCTTTTGCAAACAGCCAATTAATTAAACAGTGCTTAAAAGTTAACTGTCCATTCAGAAAAAATAACCCAATCCACCTGATAGCACTGGTGGAACAACAAAAAGCTCAAAGTTTGAAACATCATATCATCCAACACTCATCAATCAGCTGAGTCCCTGCGGTCCACGGTACATACACTACAGTGCTGTGACTGAGGGACTTAGAGGTTAAAGGTCAAACTGTGGTCACTGGTTTACAGCAGCTGTTATTACAGTTATTTGATATATTTACCCAGCCTGCTCACCTTCTCACCTGCCTCTATATAGAGCTGGTTATCTAAAAGCTGTACAATAAACACACACCCACACACACACGCTCATTTCTCAGCTGGAACATGTGAAATAATATTGCCCTGCGGCCCCCCAAACAGGTCTGTACCCTAATAAAGGCTTTACACCATGAAAGAAACACAGTGGGGCAGCTCCGACACCTCTGAGCCTCCCTCAACACACAAACACACACACATCCACACACACACACAGGGGCTGTGCCTGGTCACAGGTCAGGAGAGCCTGTAGCTCTCTGTGGTCCAGGGGAGCAGAGCCGCTTGAACCTGTAATATGCTCCTCTCTCCCCTGGTGCCACTTGTTGGGGTTTTAGTGCAGGGGAAATTACACCTGCTCTCTAGCCTGAGACCGGCACTGACGCACACACACACAGACCACTGAGAGCTTGAGATTACACACTCAAACACGCACACATACACAGGTACACCTGAGAGGAGGGAGCATCACATGTGTGGGTGTGCATGTGTGATGTTGCTTTTATACCCCAACATCAGTGATCAACACAACATTTTATAGGAGTGCTTCACACACCATTAAAACACTGGTACCGTTTTCAAAGTATGAGCAGCTCAAATAGCAATAACAGATTAACAGCCCTGCGACCATTCACCAGCTCAGTGCATGAAAAGAATCGAGACCGTGACCGTCCAAACACAGTACGCAGGGCGTGAAAATAAAATAAAACAGAGATTTATTCACTTCTTCTACACAAGATCAATCTCGTGCGACAAAGTTGTGTAAGATTGGGACGCATTATGCTGCTAATACTGTTCTGTAGGCCTCGTCATTTGCCAATGTGTAGGCTTAATCACTGGTCGGATGGGGAGGCCGCTTCATCATCGAAAATGTTCGGCTAAAATGAACACAACATCTAGCCTACTCTGCAAGTCAAATGTGAGCTGAGAGATAATCATTGATATGGGGCGGCAGGAGAGAATGAAACTAATAAAAAGGCAGTGTATCAAAGTATCGCAGTTAAGCATTAGTCACGTGAGGGCAACTACGCCACAACTCTGCTGTTCTCTAAATGAATCCCCCTCGTCCCATGCTTGATTTATGGACCTGTAAAAACACACGTTGTTTTTAATCTACTGCTGCCTGAATCTGCCCCTCTAATGAAATGTGGATCTGTGTGTGTGCGCGTCTGTGTGTGTCCCAACAGTTAGCGTGTGTGTGTGTGTGTGTGTGTGTGTGTGTGTGTGTGTGTGGTGTGTGTTTGATAATGATGTATGGGCTGAGGTCTGATTCTTTGAGCATGACTTCTCTCTCTGATAAATATGCATTCAGTTACACAGACTGATTAAGCTGTAAACCAGTGTTAACTCTGTGTCAAAGCACATCCAAACACACACATATACATACGTACATGTGTCCACCACACAGATGCATGCACACAACTTCCCAGAAATAATAATGATAGCAGTGCCTGGGGCAGGATTGTTTGGATGCCTGGAGCGGTTCACTGATATCATTTCCATGAAACCTGACTGCAGAGGATATCCTATAAACACAAGACAAGGCTCGGAGACACAGCCATATCAGCAAAAGCCACAGAGTTACACAGTCAAGAGTGATTTGCAAAGTCCTGCACTAAAATCATATACACTGATGGGGAAGTAAACATAATACAAATAAAACCCTACATAAACTGTGTGCACTACTGTTCAAAAGTTTTGAATCATCTGCCATAAAAGCTTGATATGGCACAGTCAGATCGCTGAGAGGACAACTAGAAGGTCCTCTTCATTAACAGATAATATTTCATATGAAGGGTTCGCAGAAAAAACTTTGTATACGGAGAACAAAACAATTTAAAATGGTTCAACCAAACTGACAACTGAAAGGAAAGAAAGAGACAAAGTTACCTCCGGGCAACAGTTAAACAAGAATATAAGAAAGAAAGGGGGAAAAAAATATGTAGCTTAGCATCAAAATCTGTGCAGATTTAAATAGAAACTGGTTCCTGTTTCAGTGTCAAGTGAACAATTATAACTATAACAAACGGGAATTTACAAGAGTGTTGCTTTAGCAAAGATATTCTTAATAATACACAATAGATAGAGAAGGTTAGTCTAAGCCAGGGGAGCCCAAACTTTTCTCCTTGGAGTGCCAAAACTGAAACTTAAAAGTGGGCCAGGGGCCACAAGAGCTACTGCATAGCTTGTGGAAAGTGTCACTTTGCCCACCGTACTCAGATTATGTAAAATAGGTACATATTTAAAGAGCATTTCTAGGTTACAAAAACTGAAACCATAAACAGCATAATTTAAAAAGGTGAAGGTTAGCGCTATTGGAATATCAGCTTTTAAATGTCACATTTTGTTTTGAAAAGGCCCGTTTTCATCATCATTTTGTGTTTGCCAATAAACACTTCCATTCTTATAACGCTCACAAGCACAACATCACGATACCACACGTTTCTTTCAGAGAGAGCCCTCGACTACAGAGAGCTCTGCGGCTGTTATTCTTGATCGGGCTGACATTGAAATTTGTGACTTACAGTGTCAGAGTGGTCGGACGTGGCAGCCGTTGACTTGTTGTGACGCACTTGTCTGTTCATTAGCCGACAATCTCTCCCGTCCTTTACAACAAAAACAATCTGACAACAGGGTACATGCGTGCACACTTTCCCCTTTCTCACATGTGAAACACAAGCAGACGTGGACATGTAGGGCACTGGATGCATACACGCACACACACTCATTAAGTTCCCTTCTCATGTCTGAATATACTCTTGGTGCTTTATGAAAGATGACGAGAGACAGCATCAGACAATTTAAATCTCACAGAGACATCAAACACAGAATTACATCTAATTAGCCTACTGCATCTCCTATGAACTTTATCACAGCATCTGAGAGCCTGTGCTCATTTCATACTGCGCTAAAGATGCTAAAAGAGCTCGGGGTAATATCAGATAAATGTTATAGCCACTTGCCAGATGGTTTTCCGCATTCAACATTACTATGTTTGCTTGTTTGGCAGACGTCGACTGAGCCTGAGTCTATTTGGCTGCAGCTTATTACAACTGGCGCATCTCCTGATTTAAAACATTACAGTGTGTGCTGGACTTGTCTCTCTGTGGTCAGCACTTCTCAGACTTCAATAAAAACATTCTGGGCTGGCAGAGAGAGAAAGAGGGGAGAGGAAGAGTGAAAGAGATCCAAGCAACCTCTCACCTCTCTCATCATAAGAAGCCCTCGTCCCAGGGCTATGAGCCCTCCTTCAGAGGGGCGAGTGAAAGAGTGAGGGATGAGAGTCTGTCAGGTTCAAACAACAAAGATGGGCCGCCTTACACATCCTTCCTCAACCTGTCCCCTTCAGTGGCAGTGACATCACTTAAATCATTTAAATCCTCCCCAACATGACCTATGGCAAGTGACCCGTCATTCTAACGCTCACACCTCCGTGTGAGACGACTGCGGAACTGCTTATTTAGCAGAAAATACCACCCGGCTAACTACGTGATTTATTCAAAATTATTCCTCCGCGGTGCTCCTTCACACAGAGCGTTCGCCCATAGTTCACTGTGGTCCAGGCAATTAGGAGCAGGCCACACCTCTTCAGGAGACAGAGCACCTGGCTATTGCAGACAGACATAAGGAGGAGGAGAGCCGAGCGGCGCACAGCTTTTCACGACGGGCTGGAATAACTAAGCAGCGCGGTGAGGGAGAGTGAGGGAGTGAGGAATGCAAGCCAGGCACTTTAGGATTCATTTAGGTTCCCCCATCTCCCTGGTCACTTTATTAGCAGTCTGGGAAGAGTGATGCATGTCCCAAAGCTATGCAAAATGCATAATCAAGCATTTAAATACACACCATGTGAATGGCCAATGTGCATGCACGTGCACGTACGTGTGCACGCGTACTGTACTTGTATGAGTGTATTACATAGATACACACACACACACAAAATGCTTACCACTGTAAAACCTCAAGGTATTACTCTTACGTACTCTTACAAGTTTATACTAACAGTCTATACTTCACAAAGCCTCCTTTAGTATTCCCTCAAGCTGCATTGTAACCGTCACCTGTGCAATGTAAAGACGTCCTCAGTGGTACATTACAGTAAATCCTATTGTAGTTGCCGAGCTTTGTGCCGTCGCTCGTTGGAGGAATCAGAGTTGGATAAATTTGAGGAGAAAGGGGGTTTCCTCATCACATTTACATATCCTCATACCATCCATCCTCTGCTCTCTTCAAGCCAATGTAGACTGTAGTCGGGGGACGTGGGACCTTTTTTATTCCCAGTCTACAGACAGGATGCAGGTAGGAGAACAAAGAAATAAGTAAGTAAATATAGAGAGATGAGAAGGACTCCCTGGAGAGGCAAATGCGTGCCACTAATATGGGAGGAAACAGAGCGATTTGCACAACGCGCCTCATCCAGGAAATAAGGGAGAGACGCCACTCCCTCAATGATTCAGTGGATGCACCTGAGATTGTAGGAGAGCACTGGGAGAGCGGGGAGAAGGGGGAGGCGCAGGTATAATGTCGGTAGAGTCTGGGGACAATCTGGAAAGGGGCTCTAGGGCTGCTTAAGCACAAGCTTCGACACCACCAACAACAATCTCCACAGGATTTATCTGAGCTTTAACAGCAGTGTGTCAGCAAATAAAATGACTTTTGCTTATGCTTTTTAATGAAAGAAAGTGCTCCATGTGAGACATCCTAAAGCGCCATAAAAAAGGTATGTATGTTTTAATTAAAACTGTTGAGAGAAAATTGCTGTTTAGGTATTAGTTTTTTTTTCCCACAAGGAACTAAAGTTTCAAATCCTGCAAGATATTAGGCCTAAAAATGATGAACCATGATCTACTGGGCTTCCTGGCAGCAGAGAAGACCTGCTCACTGACCTGGGAAATGGGCTGCGATTTCCTTAATCATTTTCAGAGAGGACAGAACAGGGGAAAAAGTGTTACGAAATCTTTTGAGGCCTTTCTGAAATATGTAAAAAAAATAAATAAAAAGAAAGACGGAGCCACGGAGCGAGGGAGGAGAGGGGAAGAGTGACTAAAAGAGCAGCATCCTGAGGCCCTGGAGGGGGCTGCAACCGGCCAGGTCAGCATTTCACATGTGTCACTTCCTGTTGGCCTCAGCGGGAGGAGCGTGGCATGGCACGGTGGCCAGCGGGGCACAGGGCCTGTCAGACTGACACAGGAGGTTATGCACCGGGCAAACGGGCAAACGCAGGCACACATGCATCCACAAACACACACACACACACCACTTTTTCGATGCAAACAAGTGTGATTCGGGTTAAATGTAGAGCGAGGGTGACACAGGTCGGGGTCTGAATGCATGCATGTGGCCTAATGAACACGGTCGTGCAAGAAAGTAGAAATGTGGGACTCATCGAGAACTTTGCCGTCTCATGCTGCTGTATGTAGGCCATGATGCATAAACATGACATTCTCATTATAAATCATCGGCTATGAGAAGGGAAAAGCCGATGTGAACTATCTGGAAGGTATGGGAACACAAATTCATGTGCCGGCATCCTCAAGAAGAGGCTGCCTTCTTTCTGTCTGTCTTTAAAGACCTTTTTCACCTCTTCCACCTGAAATAGCAGACGCTTGGAGAGGAACATGGTGTCATTGAGAACCAGCGTATCTACAGTACCTGGGTAAATTATTTATATATACATTCCTATAGATCTAAAGGCTTGGAATGGCAAGGAATGGAGAAGGTAGAGGTTTGTGGCTAAGAAGTATGAGCATATTCTCTGTCTGGTTTTCATATCTAGCAGAGGCATTGTCTGTCTGTCTATCTGTCGGGTCTGCCGGCCCATGTGAGTGACCGCTGCTTATCGGCTCTCAGTCTGCCTGTCTCGCTGTGCCTCTCCAGCCCGTGTTAATGTTGCTGTTTGACATTGCAAGCAGCAGGCTTTTTTTTCTTTCCTTCCCAGCAGCCTCAGTGGACACTGAGCTTTAGCCTAATTGGTTCCAGAGCAGACCCTGACAGAACTCTCCTCAGCGGCACACAGCCATATTAATACCCCCCCGCCACACACACACACACACACACAAAAACAAGCACAGCAATCAGTGACTAGGTCGCTAATTAACGCCCTTACAAAGCATCTCATTAGCATGTGTTGTAGAGAGGGGCAGTGGGGGAAATAAGCATTTTGGATTAAAAAAAGGGAAAGAAATTACAAAATAAGATCATGTATGGCCGTGTGTGTGTGTGTGTGTGTGTGTGTGTGTGTGTGTGTGTGTGTGTACGTATTGTATTCTACTCAGGGGCCAAGGGCCTTGGTTGGCCCACCGAGTAGTGGGTTGCATCTCAGGGGAGTCCATTACAGCTCGCTGAGGGAGACTTTGGAGTCAAAGATAAGCAGAATTTTAAAGGCAATCAGGAAAAACGCGGGCAACACTTTGGTTGTTAACCAGCAACTTAACCTGCCTACACTGTGAGCAGAATGGGAGATGGATGGGTAAGGGGCTGTGGGGGAAATAGCTAAGTTAAGTCATAGTTAAGGCGCAGGCCGAGAGCTGCAGAGTTTAAAGACTTGCACAGCAGGAAACAGAATTAACTGAAGGGCTCTATATGGCGTAGGGATGTGCACAGTTAGTCAAAAGTCACACTGGTCAGTTAAACTTATTGATATAATTTTATTAAAGAGGCTCTGTGACAATTTATTAACTTTTTTATCTGCCGTATATTAGTGGACGTTTCTCCCAGACAAGCCTGTGGACGATTTGTTGAAGTTGTTTAATGCTGCCAGACTGTGGATTTCTATGTGAAGGAGTCCGGTCGAAAGAATTTCACTTTACACATGTTTTCGAGGGCCTTGTCTCAGTGCCTCTCTCCGCCACGCGAACAGAGCAACAGAAGCTAAAGTTAGTTTAGAAATGGAGTCTAAAAACGTGCAATCAGATAACATGTAGACATAATTTGAACAGAAATATCACGTCTTCGTCTCAAAATCTGCTTTATAAAATGCTGGGCATCTATTACAATGTTAACTGTTGTGTGTAAGACATATGCCTGTACAGTATGTGCTTTTCGTTGAATATTGTTTCCGAGTCATGTTTTGTAGGATAATGTGCAATGCTCATAATGCACGTTGCAAAGTGGCACACATTTCAGAGGTGTTTTCAATATGATTTAGTTGTTTTCACCCCTCTCCGTTTGTTTGTTGGTTGGTTTGTCAGCAGGATTACATAAAAACTACTGAACGGATTGGTGGGGAAATTGGTCTTGGCCCAAAATAGACCCCATTAGCTTTTGGTGATTACAGGGATGGATGCAGGGAGTTTTTCTCCCTTTCTTGAACATTGCAAGATGCAGTTTTTCCACACGTTTCTACAGCGATAATGCATGCATCTTGATGGAAAAAAATCTTATTTTGGTGGCTGGTATCTATGAGTGAATGCAATTTGATGCAGATCCAAACACAAATCTGGATCTAGATGATTTAAATATGTTTTATTTGATATTGGATGAGGCTTGATTGAATTAAGGTGCCAAAGGGGACTGCTGGGCCTTGGCGGAGGTCTGCGCTCTACTGAGTGCCATTCTAGTTGAAGTATGTGATTAACGGTTTCAAATGGCTCCATCTTTATAATGTATGCAATATTATTTCAGACAATGTTTAACCCTTTAGATTGAATTGTGCTCAATTTTGACTGTTTTCTGAATGTTTACTTACTTACAGGGTAGTTAGTCATTAGAGAACGTCATTAATATGACAATAGTAAAACACAAAATATAGATGAGTAGGCGAACATGAATCAAATCTATCTGCCTTGTTTCTTTTTGGTGCAAATCTGTTACCATGCCTCACTCTCAGCATTTTTCTCTAACAGTCTGCCCATTTCTCCCAGCACCCATCTGCTGCTTAATCCCCTCCTGGTTTTACTGTGGCTTCATCACCGCCTGTAAAAACAGCCCCCTTTGAACCCTATAAAGGCAACCAGCATCGGGCTTATTGTAAAACACAATCATAAGGTAAATGTTTATCCCCTCTCCGCCACTCTAAACTCCCCTAATGAGCCTGCTGGAGGGGTTTCACCTCACAGCTCGCATAGAGGCGGAGAAAACAACACATTCTGCTCGGATTAGGCCTGCGGTGGGGATGCAGCTAAAGTCCCATCATGAAAACAATGTCCAGCATAAACACAGCGAGGAACTAATTTCATGATAGAAGGTCAGCAAAAACACTAACAGGTAATACAATCTCTAAGGCGCCTCACATTAAGCATGAATGTTTTACTTTCACTTAGTTGAAGATGAAGTAGAAATACAGGATGGATTTTTTTCTTCTGTAGATTGTATTGTTCTTTTAGTACTGTTCCTGCCAGAGCACGCTGTGATTGGCTGAGAAGGATAAGCCCTCTGACCCCGCTCTTCCTAACAGCCAGTGGCTGTTCTGACCTGCCCATTATCCACCGGTGACCCCACTATTATACCCACTGTCAGTACACGGCGCTATGCTGTACGGCACCGCCCGGCGCTGCTGCGGATGAGCCATCACTCTCACCTCTGGGCAGGCCCACACAGCCAGAGACGCACAGAGAGAGTTAGAGAAAGACAGAGTTCAGAGTAATAGTAAGCAGGTAGTTAGAGGTCAGGGGTCCCGTGCAATCGGGACAGCAGTTCCACTCCTGGCAGCCAGAGCGGAACTCTGAGAGGGACCGGGAAGTAGATATGATGACCTTTTGTACAGAGGACCCCAAAATATACCCTCTTATCAAAATGACCTTAACGCAGGAGCATGGGAAGGCGAGCGGAGTCCATCCATCATCTTAAAGATTAATCCTCCTCTCTATTCTTCTCCTGAATCTATTAATAATGTCGCCAGAGGGGAGAATTTGCGGCAAAGATTTATTCTGATATTGTGACTTTTATTCAGTAGCCTATAACAGGGGGATTCCTTGAGAAGGAAATATGGAGTGAGCTTAAGGAATGCTAATTCACTATTCGTGCGACGCCTGAACTGTACCGGACTCTATCATTTAATTTGCTGACAATCTGCACATGCCACATGCCACAAATAGGGAAGATTATCATTTACACAGCAGAGGTCAGCAATCATTTCATCTGTACAATGTTGTTTATTTGCAAACATTTAAAAGGTATACTATGCAGGATTTTTCCTAAAAATTGATGTATAGACTGATACAAAAACAGTCCTTCTCAATCTTCAACTATGATCGACTACAACTGCGTGGTGGTGTCTGTATCTGCACAGACCCTGCACTCTGGATGTCACAGATGCTGGAGAAAGGTAGTTGATTGAATAAAAAAAAAAAAAAAAATCCTGCATAGTACGCCTTTAACAACATCCTGGATGATTCTGTGGCAGTCGTGAAGTTTGAAAATCAATCACGACTGCAAAATCTGCTGCTTGGATCAGAGCTTTTCCTCACTCATTTAGACAAAGCAGCTGCATTAATAGATCTGTACACTGGATTTCACACCGTGGAGCGGCACTGACAGCCCCAGGGGCATACTTCAATTAGAGACTGAGGGTGAGTTTAAACACTGCAGATCTACTCTCGCTCAAAGGCGTTTGTCTCCCTCTCTCCCCCTCTCTCTCTCGCTCCCCCTCTTTTTTTCTCCCTCTCCCTCCATATCTGCGCCGAGCACTCGCTCTCCTTCTTCTTCAAGTCCTGCTCTCTGTAATCAACCCAGTGCTAATGGCTTATTCTTTCTGCTCCAGCACCCACATTTCACTTGTTTATTTTCCCACACTCGTAAATCTGGGGACGCGTCACAAGCGCGGCGATATTAGAGCAATAATCTCAGGTAATTATCAGATGCCCTCTCTCACTTTTCTCTCTCTCCTTCCCTCCCTTAACTCTCTCTCTCTCTCTCTCTCTCTCTCTCTCTCTCTCTCTCTTTCTCGCTCTCGCTTTACGCAGAGACACCAATACAGAAGTTTCTTTACGTTTCCTGGGAAGCGTGCAGGCAGTTTCTGAGAACCTGAACATCAACCATATGGATTTCTTTCAGCCGATACCAATAAACAATAATAACCTGCTTCTAATGGCAGATCATCTTTGTATTTTAAAAAAGTAGTTAATGCACAACTGAGGGTATGAAAGAAAGATGTTTTGAGCAAAGATGGATAATTTAATATTTCATAGCTGTAATAAGATGTGTTGTGTTAAAACTCAGACTTTTCCCCTCCTCCACTCTATAATTTCATCCTGGCAGATAAAAAAACAATTACATAAATTTCCTGTATCAGGCCGACATATATCGTGCATCTCTACTTTTTTCATGTTGAAAAAGGTTTCTCTTTAGCTGGGTAGAGATATTTGGTTACTGAAAAACCATCGAGAAGTTGAAAAAGAAAGGAAAACCTCAAGAAGAGGGAAGGATCTCACTTCAAGCACAAAAATAAACTAGGTCTCGTTAGTACTAAGAATAGAGGATAAGCTACTCTAATCAGGCTTTGGCTACACAAACAATATTTTTGTGCAGAAACAATTTATTGTTGCTTTTGGTCTCCTTACAGTATGGTTAGGTTGCAAAAGCATCGATACTTAAATACATAATAATATAAATAATAAAACGATACGGTATTGCAAGTACCGGAGCAATAAAAAAAAAAACAGATCAACCATCAGTTTTTCAACCCAAGGCTGCATAGACATTACCATTATTACAAATGTGTTGGTACAGTATGTGTTCAGTGACTTCTTCTGTAACAGCCCACTGTGAAAGTTTTTTATTAAAAAAGAAAAATAGACCTTTTTTTTGTGCGACTTTTTGCAGTGGTATCTAAAGAGGGGAAAGAGTTTACATGATTTACTGCTCAAAAAACACATCAGTTCTCTCATACTGTCCAGTGCTGCACCACTGTATTCCCCGTGTCTGAAATGATGTTTTAGCGCTCGTCTCCTGAAGGCCCGCCTCCCGAATACCTAGTCTGTGTGTTTTCAGCTTCCAGTTAGCTTTACTTCTCCTGTGAATATAGGCATAAATTATGCAAATGTGTAACATGGTGAGGTAGTGTGATGTCACAAAGTCACGGAACTACGGGACTACTGACGAGGCATTTCAGGAGTGGGAGTCAGTGTTTTCTGTGGGAGAGAGGAGCATCTCTTGGATGTGGCTTTTTAACTTTCAAGATCTTTTACATGCACAGAACACATAACGCACTGAAGGAAAGGAAAAAAAATTAAAAAGCATAATCGGTCTCCTTTAATATTAGTATTGTATTAAAGTCTACAATTCTGGTATTGTGAAAAACATTACCAGGCTTATAATCCCTAAATTTCAAGTGAACTTGATGGATTCTTGAAGGTTCGACCTCTACTTACCCACTCCTCCTGTATGGAGATGACTGCCTTTCCGGCCCGGGACAGATTTCGACACGCCAGGATCACGTGGGCACCGTGCAGCGCAAAAGACCTGGCTGTCTCAAAGCCTGAGACATGACCGGAGAGACAGACAGGCAGGCAGACAGACAGACAAAGACACGAAGAGAAAAAAAAAAGAGTGAGAGCGAGCAATGCTTCAAAGATTAGTTTTATTCTGAAGATAACTTTGATTCTCAGGGGTTGAATCTAATGGAGCGGTGGGGGTGGGGGCTGGTGGGGGTGCAAGTTAAAATCCCTATCAATTTTCCATATAATTTCTTTCATTGAGTAACCCAGTGGTCTAGTAGAGGAAGTTAATCATTTCTCTCTGAAGTGATGAAACTGATTGAATTATTGTGGTTCAAGACTTCTGCCTCTCGTCTTAGATAAAGTTTTGGATCTGACCGCCGGCTCTCGAGTAGGTGTCGCCGCTCATACTGGGATGGAGGAAGGGAGGCTGCTTGTTAATTATGTTGGTAATTATACAGTGACGGCAGTAATTATGACAACATGGCTCATAATGAAAGGACTCGAATGAACAATCGGACAGACATGACATTCAAACCTCGGTGTGATATTCAGCACATCAAACGGCCTCTGATAAGGACATTCCTCCCATGAAACGAGGGTCCGCAGATACACGCAGAATTTATCAGTACGAGACTACTTCATGGCTCCATCCAAATCATGTAGTCACGATAAAACTGACAAAAAGCGAAGATAGAAGGGAGAGAAGTTCATTTCTAAATTACAAGTCTAAATGGGTCATTTCAACCCATAGGTTGAATTAATTTATGAGATTCACTTTTTTTCTCTTCACCGTATTTTTATTTCCTTTGACATTTACTAGCCTTCAAAGTGTCAGGGAAAAGTTCAACAGCGCACAGCGGCGTCACATCTTTCAGTCCCAATTCTGCAATAAATACAAACCACAGGCAGACACACACCTTTGCACAGACAGCGTGAGAGTGTCCTGATTGACAAACTGACGGGCTCAATAACTGATTGCGGCAAAGAGGGTCTGAGAGGCAGAGTGTATCAGAGGGTGGATTAATATGAACTGTAATTAGATTATATGTCTTAATCTGATTTTCATTAAGAGCAAAACTGGGAGGCCTAATTGTGAGGAGAGTGTTCAGGACTAATATCTATTAAAACTCAAAATTGGAGTCGGATTGGAAGCCCTCTCTGACAAGTGAAGCATGGAATTAAATTATATGACACCTTATTAGGTGTAATGGAGGGGACTGTGGCGCCGTGAGCGGAGATCATTTTCGCACACAGGAAATGGAAATGAAAATAAAAACAATATGACATAAAAAGGACAAAACCGAGCAGTGTGACTCCCAGAGTAAATGTGCGTTTTGAATTCACAGGTGGATCAGCAGGCTTTAGGAAACACATGTCATAAAAGCTAAATGTCTGCATGTGTCTTGTACAACAGTTATTCAAAATTAATATAACAAATAATCCGTACACAGAGACAGATCAACCCAAATTCACAGATTTTAAAACACGCCGTCTTTCAAAGGTTTTTTTTCCGGCCTTTATAAATTGGACAAGAGTACTGGCTGCTGGTAAACAACAACACCTCACACTCACTTGTTGTGTGTACAAACCATGAAAGTGAAATTAATCGACGCCAGTGTTTTCCATAATGGAGAACAAATTAGAATATGGCAGCGACAACAGCAGCGGCACCCGAGCCATGTATTTCCAATGACAAATAACAAGGGCTTGACATTAATTGTGAAATAACGAGAGTGGCGTTGCTGTAACAGAGACTCCCCGCCCTCTCACCCATGTTGCCGGTAGAGAGGGCCGCACTGAAATGAGTTCCTGGTCAGGTGTACAACAAAGAGAGCCTGTTTCGGCGGTGTATGCTGATGGTGGTACATGACAAGAGGTCAGAGAGGGGTTTTTTTTGCTCCGGTGGATCGACAGACGCCATAAGCTGTTTTACAACACACACAAGGCCCGCTGATTACGCCGGGATGTAATGATCTTTCAGGCTAATCGTGGTGAAAACAGACAAATGAGTCCGTGCATGATCAGAGCATTTTTAAAAAGCTGGGAGATGAAGATGACACAATTCAGCCAGGTTAAAGCAGATTGTGTGCTTGTTCAATCTAAAAGATTTACAACATAGCAAATATACAGTACATGGCTCAGCTATTGTTGAAGATTTGTTTTACTGTAATGTATAAAATGCATAAAAAATTGTGTAAAATGTCCATTAAGCAGTGAATGCTCTTCATGGTACATTAGGATCCCGGCCCTCCTGATATCCCCCAATAATGAGTGTGATTTAGTGATTTCACGCTTTGTTTGTCCTCCCTGGCCCGCCGCCCCTCTCTGGATCCCCCTCGTACACAGGTGTATTGGCTCAATGTAATGAGATCATTACCAGCCTCGTCAGTAAACGTGTTTATTTGGCAAACGGAGCTGCCTGCTCCTTCTCTTGATCTGCATCCAAAGAGGCATTTAACTAAAATAAGCTCCGCAGTACAATTGGGCAAACAGAAGTCAATTCAGATCATTACAAGACCTGTGGGTAAACATGTCGAGTTCCCACAATCCCTCTCCTCAACAGAGCTGAGTTTGTGCTCCAAAGAACACAAGAGCAACACAGATCATGGACAGACTCCACATCAGCCCGCCCCAGTGAATTATAAGCCCTTTTTAATGGTAGTGAATAACATAAAAATATGTTGTGTGTTATATTTCTGAAGCAATGAATAAATATGATAAATATGGGACTTTTAATTACACTGTTTATGTCTGTGTGTCTCCGGCAAGTTTAATTTGGTCTAGTTTACCTGATTTATGCATCAAAATGTGTCATTTTGGTGTTTATACATTTGTAGATTTATTGAACGTGATGCAGATCGTGAGCAAGCTGTAGTCACCCTTCATCTGGTCCAATGATGCCACTGCAATGTCTCTCTAAATTACACCCTTTCAACCCAGAATCATATCTCATCCCATTCCAACTCTAAGGCTGAAGTCCCACACTACTTACTAGCATATTAACTGTAATTGTAAGTGTGAAATGTATGAATTATACAGCATTATATATTATCTATTATATTATCCCCACAACAGAATAGAAAAAAGTAGTGTCCGTGGCATGTAAACTGACGATACAAGGAAAAGGAGTAGAGCTGTCACACGCAAGTAAGGACATTTTACGATCACTATGTGCACAATAAATGCCTGGATCGGCAGCTACACTCTGCAGTGCAACGCGTTTCAAGTTTGGCACTCTGCCTCATGCATCAAACGCTCAATGCTGACGTGTCTCTAAAAATATAAATAAAAAGCAGGAAGTGATGTGATTAATTTGTCATAGCAAAAAAATCGGAAATACAAAACAATAACAGGATCTTACACTACAGATAAAAAAAATGTGATATGTGGTACGTAGACTTTTTTTGTTGTCCTGCTCCTGTCATTTCTGTCTCCTTTCACTTGTGCTTTATGTGTTTTCCTGTTTCCCTCTTGTCTTCCTGTGCTCCTTCTCCCTCCACACCTGCCCTGATTACATCACCCCCCTCACCTGTGCTTCTCCGCCTCTCTTCACCTGCACCTCATCCCCTCCTCAGTTTAGTCTGTATTAAAGTCCAGTCATCCGTTTAATCTTTGTTGACCTCTTCCTGTGGTTTATTTTAAATAAAAGTTCTGCCATTGCATTTGGGCCCTCTAAGCTCTTTGAGTGACAATTAATCTTTCAGCCATTTTTCAACATTTGCTGCTTCCAGCTTCTTTTTTCTTCTTTTTCATGTCACGTATGATCGTAAATAAAGGCATTTTTCGACTGTTGCTTGGACAAAAGAAGCACTGTGAAGACATCACTTTGGCCACTGGGAAATTGTGATGAGCAGTTATCAAAGTGGTTTGAAATTTTATAGACTAAACGATTAACAGTGAAAATAATCAGAAGAGTAATTGATTATGAAAATAATCATTAATTGCAGCCCTACGTTTTATAGATACAAACATCACAGCCAACTTTACACCCGAGTGACACGGCCTGACTCCTGCCTGTCTCAGTGATGAGTGCACCTGTTCCCGCTGCTGCTGCTGCTGCACATTTCTTGTCCCAAGAAGTAGAAAACGACACAACCCCCCCTACTCTTTCTGACTTTTAAGATCCCCTCTAATTCCCCTCCATTAGTCCAAGAGGAGGGAGATGTCACCCCAAAAGTGGGATGTATGGTTAGTAATTACAGCCCAAGGTTGAGCTGTTCCAGGCGAGAGCACTGGAGTGGTTCTATTACCCCTCCCTGTCCCCTTCTGCCTCCTTCCAACACCCCCACTGCTGTCTCACCATCCATGCAGCCCTATCTAGTACCCCCTCTCCCCAACCCCCCTTCTCTTCTTCTGACCCTCTGTGTCAACCTCCAACTCCCTACACAATCTCTCATCATGGCCTCACGTCGCACTGGTCACCCCTGGTCCTCATGCAGCCGGCCTCACCTGACCACCTCACACACACACGCAGCGGCCGGGAAACTTGATAAACACACACATCCACCAGGATAAACACAGACCCCGGACACACATATCTCCTGAGCATTGGGGCTATTTTCATCACTGTCATCAAAATCTCCCCCATCATGTAACTTTCATCCCCTCATCATGTGCAGACTGTAAACTCGATAGGTCTATAAACTACTTGACTACACACAATAACCCAGTACCCTTTCATTTTATTTTACCTACAGCCTTTAAGCACATATATGTATTCCATCCTCTCTCTCTAACCACTTCACTTCTATTATATTAGAGCTGTAATCATTATTGAACCCTTCTGGCCTCCAGCATAATACTCTTTGCATGTTACACCACTTTGAGTCTGCATAGCAAATTTCATCCAAGGTTAATAAAGTTAAATAATTTGACTAACCAACCATAACTGGTTCTCATTACGTAGCCAATAAACACATTCATCAGAGAGGACATGAAATGCCCGTTGAAAGAAAATAAAGCTCTCCTTCGATTTCCTCGGCGGCTCGGTTCACGAGCTGACACGGAGGAGGAGACGGAGCAGGACGCAGGCCGGCTGCCCCCCCAGCGGACACTCACACACACACACACACACACACACACAAAATACTATCAGACTCCTGAATATAAACACAGATGCACTCTGGATGTCATCTAAACCACACACAGCCACTCAGAGATGCTCAGAGACACACACACACAGAGACACAGGCACCGCATGCCACCCTCACCAGGAACATCTTTTTATCCATCTAATTCCTCCCACTATGAATAATGCATTTCCCTCCTTACCGAGGCTCGGGTTTAACGCATCGCTGCGCGGGTCTTTAAGGGGGTCCTTATTCATAAACAGCAGTGCAGTAAATACCAGAGCTTTGCAGCCAATTTAATGGCAGTTATGCTTAACAAATCTGCCTCAATCTAATGATCAGCCACAAAGCTAGGCTATGGGTTTAATCTGCACACAGAGGCTCCCCCAGCTCTGCGACTCACTGAATATGCTTAGGGATCTCTCCATCCAGAGAGAGGAGAGCACCGGCCTGACACTTAATCCTCCCAACACAACACCGGGATCAACACAAACATAGAACAATGTTAGTCTTTCATGAATAAGAATAACATTCAAAGTCCTAAAACACTGCAGAGACGATGCATACAGATACCGAAACATTATGAAGCGCTCCTTTTCCAAATCCTAGCTATTCCCCCGTCTGGGCTGCCTGAGTCTTTCACTGCTTCTTATTCCAGCGTTGACCCTGCACCTAAACAAGAATATCATGTTGAATTTGGAGCATGATGCATTTAGACTGAATAGAGCTTTGTGACTGGGGGTACTGCTCTACAACAAGACACAGTGCAGAATGGCCAAAAAAGTTTGAATAAAATCCTAATCAAGTAAAAAAAACTGCAAGTGTAGAATAATATAAGTTGTGTGGAGACACAAATTTTATTGTTTTATTGTAACTGTCAATATTTCTGTAAGCGTTAATCTCGAAAATAGAAAAAACAGCTATCATTAAAACTGAAATCTCCCCTAAACACGGGGTTGCTACTGTTCTGGGATTAAAATAGCACAGGAAAGATAGCAGAGCCTACCTGATAGCTGAGCCTTCCTGAATTTATTTGAGTGAGTCAGAGGGTCAATCTGTTATTTCTGACCGCTACTCAACATACATTCTGCTGACAACATGGCACCTGCTATAAGGGAGACTGACGCTGCTCCCCAGGTAGGGGGACACATGTATGTCGTTACACATAGGTCCCAAAGGAGACGTCGCAGGGGCAAAGATGACTGCATTTGCTAGGAGAGCACAGTACAAATATAGTCTTGCATTGACAGAGAAAAGTATTTTAGGAAAGTGCTTACACTTTCAAAATTTGTTATTATGTTAACAAATGTCGTACACTCGTATTTTTCTCTGAACCCAGTGGGTGCCAGACATACCACGACAATGGCCCTTTAAGGACAACCGTTCCATGGACCCCTGGCCAGTAAATAACCTGAGAGTTAGTTGATAGGAGGGGAATTAGAGCCAGAGCAGGAGTATGTAATGGGGATGGATAGGAGGCTCAGGCCCGGGTCAAAGCCGCTTAGGAATCAATGCAGAGGTACAGGTGTACAACCACAGGTCTATAAGAGTAAGAAAACCTTTAAAGAGAGAGGGGGGGAGAGAGAGAAGGAGAGAAGTAGAAATAGAGGGAAAACAAACTGCGATCATTCATTTCCATTATCACAATTAAAAACACCACTCAGGTCGGTACTGGTTTTTAATTTACAAAAGAAAGCAGAGAGAGGAAGACTAATGTGAACCGAGCGCAGCGATCACATCGGCAAGACAGACCACATTACTGTCTCGCCTCCCAGCATTATTGCAATGGAGCTTCAAGTCTGCATGGCCACACAGGCAGACACTATGACATTTCACGCATAAATAAACTCATATAGGTGCTTTTCATGTTCGTGTGCATTTAAAACTAAATCAAAGAGCTGAAATGTAAATGCGCTAATTAAATAATATCCCACCATTGCTAATAAAAATGTCACAACTCCTGTGGAGGAAATAAGCGCTGAAGAAAATGGAAATAGCCTTGACACTTGGATTAAAACACTATTGATGCCATTAAAATGCTAAGTGGGTCCAACCAATTGGCATAACCACATTTCACTAGTGGAATGTCAAAGGAGCACACGAGTAGTAGCAATTACTATTAGAATATAGTCAATTATGGCTGCTGCATATTTAATATGTGGTAAAGCAAAACAAAGGTTATGTTAATATGAGTTTATTAAGCATCCACGCACTATAAAAATGTTTGTGCGTTGGAGCTTTTTGATGCATTCTTTTGAGAGAAGCTGCTTTTTTTTTTCAGATGAACAAATTTTCATTTGCTGAATGCATCGCAGCAAATTTTAAATGTGGATTATCTTTTTCATTATATAGTTTTTTTAACTAAGGAAAACAGGCACATGTGAGGCAGTTAATATGACAACGTTTTAAACCTCAACACCAACAACATTGTGGACCTCCTGTGCCCTCTAGTGGTGAAAACTATTACCCCCTTTCCCTATATATTTATTGCTCACCACTTTTAATCAAAAGAAGAACAATTTTTTTTATTTTCATTTTTTTTCTGAGAGTGTCGTGATGTTGACAGTTTGCTTTCACCCTTTTCCTTCTCAAAGGTTCGTTAAGATAATGATGGAGTTATAGGGACTGGCAGAGAATCTGTTTCAGTCAACACTACTTGATAAAACTCTTTATTTATTTTAAAAAAATAAATAGTAATAATAATAAACCCTAATTACAAATGCCTCGCTTAGATTTGATGCATGTTTTGGTCATTTTTCTGCTGAAAAATTATAAAATTCTCTTTTATATAACTTCACGTCAGAAGGCATGCCTGTAGTTATTCAAAAACTGAATTATTTCAAGTTTAAATGCAGCTGCTTATTTAAGCAACTATCTCTACACAAGCACTCGGTATGCAACCACAACATTCTTCCAGTCTTAAGCAAAGTAATTTTTATACTTGGCCAGTGTTAAACTTTTGTTTTTGTTCTAGCTTGTTCGATTCATCACTTTCTGCTTTATGCGTTGGCTTTTGTTAATTGCATTATATGTATCCTGGGTCTAAACAATAACTGAACGTTTATCTTCTTTGATGTTACACGATTGTGCTGTGAATGTGAATTAGTTGTGTAATTTTTACACTGCAAAAGAAACAGACAAAAATGTCTAAGTTTGTTTCAGTTGAGAAGTTTTCCAGAAACAAGGAATGTACTGTATATTTGTGTTTGTAAACTGTATGTTAATATTATTTTACTGTTTAAAGTGCAACAATTTGAAATCATACAAAAGATTTGTATAAATTCGGTATGATGCATCTATGAATATGATTATAAAGAGACAGATAGATGGAAGAACATCAAGGTCAGGAAGGCATTTAAGTTCACAAGCATCTTTGTTCAGCGATGGTCCCCAGACTGCTGTAAATCTATGTACTACAGTGCTGCTGTGCAGCATCTCGTAATACACACACACACAGCAATTACACTGCTGTGACTTTCCTTGGGACAAAGGATTTGAATATAAAGACAATTAAAGATTTTATGTTTATTTGATTTCCCTCCCTGTCATTATCTATCCCGAACAAAGCAGCAAGTCTGAACAAATGGCCACTACTTGTGCTAATTTAAACTAAAGGAAAGAGGAAATACATTTGTTTCCAGACCATTATATAGTGAGCCATGCATTTGCTGGCTACAAATGGACACCATTCATTACAGTTAACAATGACATCCAATTCAGCCCAGCTAATGAACTTCAATACAATCATGTTCGGTATTAAGGAGTGATTTGTTGAGTCTAAGTGTATCATTTTGGAGGCTAATGTTGATGAATGCCTGGTTGTTGAGAGATGGAGAGACACTCTTGTCACCCGTCTACTACAGCGTGATACCACAACACCATCTAGTGGCATCATCATGGAAACACACTTAACTGCATATTGATGATTTCTAACATGATATTATTAAATTAGTACAACAGTTTAGGATTTTATGAAACTCACCAATGCCAGAGTTGCCTCCAGTAATGAGGATAACCTTGTCAGAGAGGTCACGACCCTGCAGGATCTCGAGAGCAGCCGTATTTCCATCATAACGTTTTGGCTTGACGATCACATCCTCAACTGTAAACGCCTGTCGCGGGTCAAAGTATGTGGTCCGCTTGTTAATGTGGCTGAAAGTGACAGAGGAAAATAGGATGTTATAGAGGAGATGTTGTCCCGAATATGTATCGTCTAGCTTTGCCTGTGAGGCCAAAAGAGGCTCATTTGTTTCATCTGGTTCAATCATCGATCTACTTACTCAACATAAATGATCTGCCCTTTTTCATCAGTTTCTTGCTCCCAACCATACGGTAAATCTGTGGGGAAAAACAGACATCATTTTTCTTTAACAGCCTGAATGCAAAGAAAAACAAAATGAATAGCTTTGCTATAAGCTACAATACTTATTCAATACTTTCACAGACAAAGTAACTCACAAAACAAGTAACAAGGCATTCAACAAGGGAAATTTCAAACTGAGTAATTGCTCAGCTAAGGTTAAAACAGCATTAGAGACTGCAGTAAACCATTTTGAGTGAGCCTCACACACATAGAAATACATGTAGGACACTGGAAAAACAATTGAATAAAGCAAACCTCCAGCACAACGTTTCTTCTTTCCTGTCTTGGGATGTTCCCACTGTGTCTTCATCTCATCATGGCTGTTGGTGCACAGAGACAAAAGAAGATTAGAAAAATTACCCTGGCTGTGTCCCTTACTTTACTTCATTCATTCATCTACATATAAACTGTACTGAGAACAGCACATATTGATCAGAGTAGATTTGATTTTAATGTGCCAGATTTAGCCTGAAGGCTCATTTTCACCCGCCATCTCCTGGTTGGTTGATGTTGCACATGAAAAGACACAACAATACAATACATAGCAAACATGTTGCAGTTAAAGGAGACATGACACATATTAACAAAAGAAAACAAATGGAGAGGGGTACACAAACCAGCTTCAAACATGTCTTATATATCAATGACAGACACTGACCCCCTCACAAACTATCAATAGTAGCAGCAGTGTTATTTACTCACAGAGTAGCTACTCTACACACAAGGCTACATCATATCAATGACAGACACTGACGTACAGAATAAAATGAAATGTTAAGCTAATATTTTGGCACTGTTGTGTCTCACCACAGGTTGTGTCTTCTTCCTGTGCCCCCACAAGCAACCTACTGCACTGTCCCATCACCCATCACTGTCCCAGCATCACAACCTCTGAGCTACAGCACGACAGCTACTGCTAACTACTGTAACTTCAACATGAGTCTCGCTACCAGTCATAACAAAACGTTTAACATTAAGCAGGCTATCTTTGTAGCACCAAAACAAACAGTTAAGCGAGCTATGTACATTTTCTAATTCACGCTAGCTTAAATAAACCGGTGTAGCTAGCAAGCCGTGTTAGCTGGCTAAAACTCCTAAACACTGACAGTTAGCGTTACTAGAGGTATCACACTTACTTTGCATAGTAGACCCAACCATCTTTCGTAGATCTCTCTTCCCAGCCGGGAGGTAACTCATCCTCGCTGTCTGTATCGTCCATACCTGCGTATTTTAGAGCCGCCATAACTCACTTTATTTCACGTAAACGACGGCGCTTCAAACACTTAACCGGTTCTGGATATCTGCTCCGAAGGATGAATGCGAGCTGTCAAAAATCACACACACAGCGTTTCCCGGCACTTCCGCAACAACACGGTGACGCGTGCCGAATAGCCTTCTGGGAAATTGAGGCAGGGGAGGCCTGTACAGTGGGCTGGCACAGCAAGGTCAACGTCAACCAAAGAGGTCAGATACAATAAAGCCTGTCTTCAAAAAGTTATTATATCACTTATACACTACTTTTATGGCTGTGATAATAAATAACAGGCCGGTTAGCGTAATCATTGACTAGCCTAAAGTTCAATAATGGACTACAAGTCAACACACAAAGTCACATTGCGCATATTTGCTGTATTTATTTGTTCATAATAAGGTACTTTATATTATACTTATAGCATAGTTAAATTGGAAGATACAAGTCATGAGCTGTCACTGTGATGGTGGCCTGTGTGACCTGACACTGTCCTGCACAGCTGCTCCTCATTAGCAAATCAGCTCTTCTGTATGCAAAGGCAGCAGTGTTCCCTTGTTCCTGCTCCTGTACCTGCCTGTAAACCTGTTAGGCTACCTGTTGCAGGTGTCCTGCCTGTCCGCTGATGGCTGCACAACTATTATGGAATAGGGCATCAGTATAATGTAATAAAAGATCATTAGTTTCAAAATGATAATAGCAGATCCATCCTGGAAACTGATTACCAGCATACCACCTGTGCTATTCACTGCCAGTGTGTACAGTAGAAAGAAGGAGAACATGAGTAACTTCCCCATCAGCCACTGGTCCTTTCTTTGTACTGAAACTGTTAAAACCTCTATTCAAACATTATTTAAATAGGCGTGTCTAACAGAAGACATTTTGACGTGACATGATGGAAAAAAGATGGCTGAATTTCATTTAGCTGCTTCAGTTCCAGGGTTTCCTGGCATTGTGCATGCAGCCTCACTTTCATGGGACACTTGAGAGGAAACCATTATTAATGTTATCAGAAACACCTGTGCTTTTTCTACTATCGGAAAAGGGTGTGTTAATTCATTCTTTCATATGTTTATACTATTCTTAACTTTTTTTGTATCCTTAGATTGTACGTGTGAGTAAATCTTTGTGCCTATGTATTTTTGCAAACCAGCTTTCTTAAAATTACTTAAAGGAAGAATGAAGTATTTTATATTTATTTACTGAATTTGTTTCTTTATTATTAGTCATTCTGTTAAACCACTGATGTTTACTTGCAAACCGAGAAAATTAGTCATAACAGCTGACATATGGTATAAAAATGTTATGCTTTTTTAAAGTTTAATGTGGTTGTAAAGCAGAAAGTTGTGCAGTGAGGGCCACATAAGCATATACAAAGAAGCTTTATCCAGTTTCTGCTTTATGGCTCGCTGCTTGCCCCCTCACAAACTATCAATAGTAGCAGCATTGTTATGTACTCACACAGTAGCTGCTCTGCACACAAGGCTACTTTCTTGAATTCCACTCTTGTGCCACTCCTGTTTGCTATTGATGTGGTTCAACTGCTGCTTTAAGTGAGCAGGTTCTGTTATTACTGTGGAGGACAGGGAAGAGTGGGTTTACTTTGGCTATTTTACGGCTTCTGGGAAAAACTTGAAAGACAGTATGAGACACTTGCATACTGACTTTGAAGAATCTGCTGACACTTGTTCAACCATGCAACTGGTTTAATATGATCAACTGCCAAGACGCTAACTTTCATTTTACTCATTGCAAAACAGACTCTTCCTTCAGTTCCAGTTTGGCACATAGCACCCCTCGTTTATTCTCTACTTCCCCAAAAATGTGAAGCAGTCAAGTTGCAGATGTACCAAAACATTAGGATCTACTGTGAGCTAGTTGACCCTGTCATGATGGCACCGTTTCAAAAATGCAGGATGTTTCAGGCAGTGCAAATGGTGCAGGGCTGAACTGTGGTTACCTGGCAAACAACTCTCCCCCAAGCAAGCGAAACAGTACTGAACTTTGACGTAGAATGAACTTTGTCACACTTCAGGCTCTTGGCTTCTGGAGCTTAGGTAGACAGCCACTGTAGTGACAAATGTGGGACACGCAAGAGAGGAGAGCATGATGGCTCCGGCTGTTAATCTGTTGCTTCTCCACACGGCAGCCGCTCACCCAGTCACTGACCGTGAGTTGTGACATTCAGCTGTTGTGGTGTTTCCATCATGGAGCTTCTTCACAGCACCCCTGCGTCAAAGACACAGGAAAGATGTTGTTGATGAAATCATCTTGACTCATGATCCACTTTTGAGCTCTTTCCTGTTCCTTTAACTAAACCACAGTCTTTATTAACCGATAGACTTTGCTCACTTGAGATTGTCATGAGGTCATGAATGAACTCTCTCTCTCAATGAGCGATCTGTTTAAATGCTAACAAAGAAACTGCATGTAACTTAAAGCAACCAGGTGTTGTGTTCAAATGTTAAGTACTAATGCTACAGTTACTCAAGTACTGTGTGTAAGTACAATTTCAAGGCATTCATACTTAAAGCAACATTATGTAACTTTTAACAACTTCAAAATCATTTCGACGGTACAGTGTCTTATGACACTGAATGGTGAATGGTGTCTCTGTCTCAGCCGCTCCGCCCCCCCATCACTTGTTTCTGCACAATGTAACTTCAGTGAGAGGGTTAAGATACTCGAGATACAAATTTTCAACACGTAACATTGTTATGACGTATGAGTTTTGTTTGTAGTTAGCGCCTATATTACATCTGACAAATTGTTACAGACCTGGGATTAGTGTTTATAAGTGTATATTACGTTACACTTATACTCTACAAGATTTCAGAGAGGGGAATGTTTGACTTTTTATGCCAATACATTTATCTGATACTGGGGTTGCAATGGTATGAGATCTTCCAGGAACGATAACCATCTCCGAAAATATCACAGTTTCACGGTGTCAACATGTATGGTATTACAAAATTATTATTATTATAATTATTATTATCATTTACAATGACCCTCAACAGGATGAACAGAAGCGTTTCTTAGTTGAACAAACACTATTAACATTTTTAATATATATTTCAGACATGAACCTTGAAATTAACTAGAAATATTTTTCTCTGATTAACATTTCCATACAAAACATGTGAGCTTAAATAAAATACGGTGCATTGTTGTAGTCTAAAAGTCATTCAAATCAGCTCCATCTCCACCAGCTCTAACATTATAACAACCGGTTATAATAATCAAACATTGTTCAATGTAATAGAGGCCTTTTTGCTGCATAATCAGTGCTTTGCCTTTGAAACATTAGGCATCATTTAGTGTATGTTTTCCTAACTTTGATAGTGAATGCATCATTTACTATCATCATTATTTGTATCTTTAATTAAGAAATCAGAAACCTTCTTTGAGAAGATTTATTATGGAAGGTCAACTCAGTGCATCACGAGAAAGAGCAGGAGTGTGAGTGTCTTTCCAAGTCACCTGGAGCTGATACATCTACCCCAAAGGTGTGTGTAACAACAGCGAGATCCATGTGTCATAAGGATAAGCAGGATCCATTGAGCGCACCGACGCTCCCCTCCCCTGTGTGCGCGGAGCTTCACCCCGGCCACGGCGCATGCCCCTCGGCAGCAGAAGGGGGAGGGGCTAGGAGGTGGGCCGACCAACTGTAGGCAAGTGTGTGTTTGTGTCTCCTCTCAGCAGAGACACACACACACACACTAACGTGAGGCGTGCTCGCAAACGGTTTTTTTTTTTTATTATGCCATTGAAAGTTTTGTTTTTGTCGCCTTGAGATTGTTTCGATGTTACACTGTGTGTATTAAAACATTCCGCTTGTACAACGCAAATATTTATTGGCCCAAAGCTGCCGACTTCGTTTCTTCTAAAGAGTGTCCGCTTCCCCTCCCCTCGATGAAGCGCTGCGATGCCCTCTGATTTTATATCCCTCCTTAGCTCGGATCTCGACCTCAATTCCCCCAAATCTCTATACTCAAAAGGTAAGATTTCTACTAAATGAATGTTACTGTGACGACACTAACCCGTTTCGTCCTGCTTTCGCGGGAAGCGGAATGAATGTCTTAATGGCTCATGTTAAGCTGCTAGCTAGCAGTAGTTAGCTTCTTTTCTGCTGTTAGCCAGCCTAGCTAGCTTAGTTAGTTAGCTGCATTTGGCTTGTGCACTGGTGGCGACTACCTGGGCTGGTTAGCTGTCCATGTCACAATGCGTGGACGAGCACGATAACGCCAGGTCGGCTCATCTAATTACGCCGAGTGACACGTGAGATCATATCAAAGCGACTGGGATTGACATTATTCAGTAGGCTGGTGGCTCGCATTATATTAGATGCATGTTATTAGCTAGCCCACGGCTACGTGAGGTCGCTCACCAGCCACCACATTGTTCAGGCGTTTTGACGTCTGAAGTCTTGGTCGGATTCTGCAGAGGTGTGTGCGTGTGTGTGTGTGTCAGCATGCATGTTCATATCGCGAGAGAAGGGCAAAATGTAGTGCACGCGTGTTGTTTTGTTTATCCCTCCCTGTTTAGTATTTCTGGAGTGACCGTTCTGCTGTAGTAGTGGTTTTATTATGTGGACCTGGGCCAGAGCAGTCCTCCACACAGTCTCTGGTTTCACAGAAAGAATGTAGTTACAGGCACTTCAGAAGCTCGGGGCATGGCACTCTCCCCGTCAGGATGCAGGGTCACTGGGGGCCAGGGCCACTAACTTGCCAACATTTATTCTGCCCTGTTGTGGTCAGCTGGGTCGGTGCATCTGTAGTGGCTTTCAGCAGCACTTAGTAGGTTAATTTCCTTCCTGTTAGCAAGTGGATTAACTTCATGTGTTGAGGAAATTGTCTGTCAGTCTGCTACTCAATACTGTGTATTGTTTATTCATGACTAAACCTTGTATGTTGTTTTTGTGCACTGCTCTTGAGGTGGTAATCTGAGAAGGCGTGCAACTATGCATTTGCTTTGGATGTCAGTGGACAGTAGGGCTGATCTTAGACGTAGTCCACATTTTGATCTGCCGTTGTTTATAAATTGCATATAAACCCGATATGATCCTTACCTGCCTGGTCCCACGTCCGTCACCCTGATATGTATAGGATGCTCATGAGTTAGCAGAAAGCATTGCTCTGTGACCCTGAAATGCTCCCTTGAGCCGGCCATATGGCCACACTGTATCACATGGTGACTGTTTATTTATATCCCAGTAATTGGGTGTATGCTCATGTTGGGGTCTAGATAGCAGACCTGCTCATCAAAGAGCTACTAGGAGAGCTCATGTGTATCAGACTGAAAATGAGAGAAGGGTCAGCTGGGCCAAGGTGCATTTTGGCCTGCCAGGACACATCGCATGTAGTTCATGTTTTTTCTGGCTCTAAATGTGGCAAATGTGAAACTCAATAGTGACCTACTGAACCCTGATGTTTATAAAGTGGAACATAAATATTATTAATAGCAATATAATATCTGTTTTGTGTCAGGTTCTTGAATATGTACGTAAGGAAGTGCTTCTGGGACTTTTTTCTTTGCAGTCTGTTACTACAACAAATGAGTTTGCGCCCACTATGTTGGTGACACCGGGGCTCTGAATATGAGGTAGTCATACATATTAAGAAAAATAGTTTTCATTAGTCACATAAATGTCACCCAAAACAGATATGATCCCTGCACGGTGTGGTTACAAATGGATACCACTTAAATGCAGGGAACCTTGTGATTGAGTTCAGCTTTGATTAAGGTTCCCAGATTTTCATAACAAAAAGATTCCTAATGTGTTGTTAATTTTCGATGTTCATACCTTATCCAGCCACATTTACTTTAGTATGTTTGTTGACATCCAACATTAGAAAAAGTCTTGTTTATTTATTTCCATAATAATATATTAATGCAACAGAAATATGCCAAATTATAGGCTGAGATGTGTGTGAGAAAATAAGCTTATCTTCCGATATTCAGCGGGAGAAAAACTGAAACTTGCCAAAGGGGTTATTTATTCGGCATCATGAATATTTGCTTTTCCCTCAACATAATGTGATTTTGCATTCTGTGAGTTTTATTGCAGAAATATTTTATCTTTGCATGAAACAGCCTGAATACTAACTCACCCTGCTCCCTCTTTCAAGTGTTTTCATTGAGATGGCTAAAAAAAAATCCTAAATGACAGCTCAGTCTCAGACAGCGGAGAGAAAAGAAAATCTTTCATCAGCTTATTAGTGTGAGAAACTTGAGCTGGTGCATCAGTGAGTGCAATTAGATCTCATTGTGTGAGACAGACGGACGCACAGGACATACATTGGAACGCCATGTAAATTTGTCCCGACCATAAAATATCGAGTGTACAAACAGTTGAACAGCTTTCTGAGGGATAATTTCCTCGGTAGAAAGTCATTTCAAAAGTATTTACTGTGCATTGTTAGATTGTTAGTCAGTTCAGAGAAAGTTGACTTTGTCTCTGGGAAGTTCTTGCTGTGATTTGACCGTGAGCCCCACAAATGAAACTCTTCACCTCCATTGTATTGGCGTGCAGCAGAAATCTAAGAGGTGGACAGAAAAACAGGATAAATAAAACTCAAACCACGTGCTTGGAAAAGTGCCTCTTGCACTGTGTGAACAAATCCCAGTGAATCAGCCCTTTTAAGAGAAATACAAGGCATTTGTTTTTTGTCATTCATTTTGTACATTATGAGAACAACCCTGGTGAGACCAGAATAAATCATGCTGCACATGAAATCTAGGTTTATTTTTGTTCTGTTTTACTGTTGTTGGATTGTGTTTGAACTGAGTATTCATTGATGCTTTCATATCGGTGCATGCATTCATTAGGGCTCCATTTACTGTCAATCACCTGAGGCATATGAGAAGAAATAAAAATCCCTTCCGGGTATAATCCTTTAAAAGCATTCTTATTGACACATCCTTGTCTGTTAGTCTTTGTTTATTCGGTGAGCTACTACAATAGTTAATTTCAGGCTAGGGTGACTGCCACTAAGCTTGTGTTTTAGAAAGGTCTAAAAGTAAAGGAAATGTAAACCAAGAAGGATGTGGTGGAAGTATTGAATAATATCTTGCGTGGAAACCACTGATCTGGTGTATTCATCTGATCCTCATAAGCAGGCGTACAGAGAATTAAATAGATTATCCAACCATTCCTCACAAGTATAAATCAGTTTCAAGGTAAACAGAGATGGTGTAAATAGCCAAAAATGGCCTTCTTTGTGGTTTGAGTGCAGTGAGTAGCTCCTTTGTCTGTTAGCTGGCTTGAGCATATTGTTATGTGTTCGAGAGTGTAATTAAAGCAGCCATTATTGGGCACTGAGATACATTCTTGGTCTGAATATTTTTTCATTTGCAACAAAAACATCGGCCTCATGAATTGTCTATTCATCTGTCATCCCCCGTCTTAGTCCCAAGCCAGCTGCAAAGAATAAAAATGGACTGGCGGCCTTGCCATTTGGCAAAACCTTTAAGGCATGTGTAATGTGAGCAGTGCATAACTATGAGATGAGGTAATTTAATTGTTCTAAGTGTAGGTTAAAGTCAGTCCGCCCCCTGGCTGGCTAGTGTGTTACAGCCTTCTTTTGGGCATAAGATTGCAGAGCTGTGCACATAAATGTGCACAGATGTCATCTGACTTCTATGAAAGTGAATTAAGACCATCACCAAAATCCATTGCCTGAACATTATCAGTGTCCAGTATTCATTTGGGAACAACAGGAATTCAGCTTTCTTTTCTTTTGTGTGTTTGGTCTGTTGTACTGCAAGGATGAGCGGTGGCCTAGAGGAAGGGGCTCTGGTAGTGGTGAATGTTTTCATGGTTCATGTTTTTTATCAAAACTTGGGGAAGGTATTGTTTGAATTTTATTTTTAATTTTTATTGATTCTCACTTTTGATTCCATTGTAGCAAAAAGTTCATCTGAGTTTTTACTTTGACTTTCGTTGTTCCATGAAAATAAATCAAGACAAAGTGATGTGCAGAAAGAGTCCACTACAGGTGGTGACTTACAGCACAAGGTCAACTCACACTCAACTAAAGCACATGATTACCTGCTGCCACTTTTAGCAAACAGAAGCTGTTACTCGTCTCTGTTCTAGGTAGGTCTTTAGGTCTCACAGATCTAATGTTAAGCTTGCCATGCTTTTCCTTTGCGGTTGGATGACTGAACAACACACTCGGGCTAGAGGACCGCTCAACATTTATTTAGATTGATGTCGTGCTGCTCAAATGTTTGGCTAAATTTGATGTGCAACCTGACATAGAGCTTATTATTATTACTATAGCTATTGTTATTATTATTCCCACATGCATTGCCCTTTGTTTTCTTGTTTTATTTTAGAAAGTGAAGACATACTTCTGAGCGTTTACCGCAGTCCATCTCCCACACTGATGTCATGTTGTTAACCATGCATGCTATCTAAACAACTGACACCATGTTGTGTTTATGTGTGACGTGGACAGGTTCTGGCAAATAGCCACGTCCTTGCAAATATGTAGCCTTTGTTTGCAATAATAAAGGTTACAGCCCGAGTGATCCTTGATTCTTACGGCTGATGCACAGCTTTTGCAATGGTCCCGCGTTATAAAACACTTGTGACAAAGATATGAAACAGAGGCAGGATAATTAACAGTTTAATAACAATGAACTTGAACAATGAATGAAGCAATGAAGCAGTAAATTAAGCTTTGCATTATTATCTCTAAAACAAGAGATTCTTGGCATTTTGCATTTGAGTTTGGTTCCCAACCCTAATCAAAGACACTTTTTGAGTCCCAAACATAATGTGAGGGTAGAATGGATTATCAAAAACCATCAAGTACCAGAAGTGAAGTCTTATTCTTCTTGTGTACTGTATTTAACAAAATCAGTTAACACATGCATTTGAGATTTTTGGCTTTTTTTTTTAGGGAAATGTTTTAATACTCAGGAAAGCATGTTATCAAAAGTACTGTTTGATGCTGGTAGTAAAACCCAAGTGTCGCACTGGTATCAGTATCAGAAAATCCCCTAGCTGTGTTGATTTTTTAATTTCCCACCACCACAAGCTGCGCCACAGTGTGTATCTACAAACAAAAACTATTTTGCATGCTGTTCACTCCATGGGCAGTCAGGCGCACGAGTAAATTCAAAACACTGAATGAAATCCAGACAGTACATTTACATACCTAAACAATATGAAAGATTGAGCATCAGTGTACAGTATATTAATCAAGTTGTGCTTGCACTCAGTATCAGCCGTATGTGTTTCAGATAATTAGACTAAACAGTATATTTAACTATAATAAAACTTATCAGTGCATATGTAAACAAATATACTGAATGTGTCGGAGGCAAACACATTCACCTCTATCATCGACTCTCATAGTTGATAAGCTTCATGGGAGTCCCCACCCATATTGACACTATAAAATGCCCCTGATCTTGATTCATTTCATGAGCAAAAACAACAGAAAAAATGTGTTGTAGGCTTAGACTTAAAAATAGATTTCTCTGTGATGTGCAAGCACCCGGGAGAGCGAGTGACTTTATCACATAGCGATGTGGTTTAACCCGGCATTGACTTATACAATCTGGTCAGTGCACGTCATCTAACCCGGCCATGGGACCCTCCTCCCAACCTGACTCAGAAGATGTTGCAGTTCAATGAACAGGCATTTCTGTCATCTTTGTGTGAATGGTGAGGACCTTGGTTCTTTTCCTTGCATATGAATGGGTGAGTCCAGGCGAGTTGAACACACATTCAGCAGACTCACGTCATGCACTCATAGGGGATGAGTGAAAGGGGTAATAGTCAAGACTGAGGTCATGTCGAGTTGACAGTCAGTCTGTAATACACCCGTGCACAAAGACTCTCTCTCTTCACACCATGAACAGAGCACAGCGGACACAGATGGAGTGTTATCATGAAGATCATGGACACTTTGCTGTTTGCTTTGAGGCCACATTTTAAGTTTTATTATATGGGCTGTTGTCCAAGCTTTATAGAGAGCTTTTGTTTGGCAATCTATTTTAAAAGTTGAGCAAATACACTGTTGTGATTTGTGTGGTTTAAAGGGACAGTTCACTCAAAGTGACAATAACACAGATCACATTGTGAATAGTTCAACTGAGAGACACTTTTCTACTATCACATCTCTTTCTATATTTGGACTGATGAGAAATGTAATTTTTGCCACTTCACGTGCCACAGACCTAATGCCGCTCCGCTCTGCTGTAATGGGATTTGCTGCAGGCAGTCTCTTGAAGCCCTCTGGCTGGATAAACAAGTTTTATTGTATTATTTTTGAGGGAACTATCTTCTAAAGACAGATTCACTCGGAATAAGCGTAACAGCATGGAGCTACCCTTCATCTCAACGCTTGCAATTCTTGCTGTCTGTGTGAACTAGAGCACTGTGTTAGTTATTCGGTTGAACTGTGGTGACTTTGTGTTGTCACTCACTAGGCAGCATTACTGACGTCACAGAAGTGGGAGATCATGTGTCTTCAGTTTCACCATTCTGCTGGTGCTAAGTCATAGCTGAGTGTCAGATGACTACTACACACGCTGGGTGCCGGTGGTGCACAGCTGAAATATCCATGTCAGGGTGTTGATGGATCACTGTTTCTTAGCAACCAGACTACCTTGTCGTGTTTTTATCTGCCACCAAAATGCAGTTCGCTCCAGTGGAGCTGCAGTGGTTGGTTACAGTCTTCTAGGAATCACCTTCACATTGAATATCAAGGAATGTCTCGGTGGGTCTTATTACGCAAAGCCCCATGGGAGGCTAATTTAGCTTATCATAAGATAGCCTGAGTTGTGTTCATGTTGACAGCAGGTTTTCTTTTTGCATATGTGCAGGAAAAACCTGATCATGAGACCCATGTCATCCCAGTTCAGGACTCCAGTTTTGTTGTTACTACCAGGATTACATTAGAAATGAACTATTGACACTATTACATTTCTGGGAAAAATTATTACATTAACAAGAGGTTACACATCATATACTACAGTAATGAGGATTGAATGGTCGGATGAATCACACTGATGATGTGGTGTACGAATGAATGCAGGATGAATCATGAATTCCTGTTCCTCAAAATTTAGCAAATGATCAAGTCAGTATAACTTTGTGTAATTAGTTCACACTTAAAGGAGCAATATGAAAGATATGGCCAGAATTTAAGTTAAAACTTTAGAAAAGATAAACTAACATTATCCACAGAATGTGAATAAACTGCAGTTTCATGTCAAGGACGTCTTTGTGTTGTGTTGCAGAGATGTTTATTGAAGCTAGCTTGCTAATCAGTAAGCTCTTGCCCTTCCTGTGTTATAATACCACTTTGTACCACAAGAGGCAACAGGCATCAGAACGGCTGCCCTTAAATCTATCAGAAAGTTTTAACTTGTCAGAGGTTTCGAGTCCCTTGGTCTTATAATAATAAACAAATCTGCTTTGTGTTTTTCAGAAGCTAATTTATCTTCTCCTGCTCCTCCTTTATGACAGAGTCAGTATATGACCTCCTCCCCAAAGAGCTCCAGCTCCAGCCGTCGTCCACCCAGACAGACCCACCCACCATGAGCCAGAAGAGTGGGGGAGAGGCGGGACCTCCCCCCTCTGCAGCCTTGGCCTCAGGTGAGTTAACTGCTGAGTACATGAAAACCATGATCTGGGATCAGTTTCCCTTTGCCAAACTATTCCCCAACATGGTAGGGGCGTACAAACCAATGTGGCCTTGTATCAGTGTCTGGGGGCAACTTCACCCTTTCACCAGTTTCTGAGACAATTTGTATTTATGACTGTTGGAGAGGATAACGACTAGTAAGAGTATTTATTTTTCAGCAAAGGGATTTAAGTACTGCTGGCATGACAAGGCACTGTCATATTAGATTTCAGGGGTTGTGCTGGTTGCATAAAGCTATGGTGGTAGCAGTTGATGGGTGGGGGCAGAGAATTGAAGCTGATTTTTACAGTTGAACTCGAGCTGTATTTATATGTATTTTTGGATTTTTGAGTCGGTTAAGCCTGTCTGTTTTAGGTGAACCGGTTAGGTGCTTTGGATGTTTGTGCGACAAACATCTTTTCTTATAATCCTAGCTGCAGCATGGGGAGAGGCGTTGCTTACCTCGACTTTGTGTGTTTATTCAGCCACACAGCAACTGCTTTAAGTGCCTGAAGCTCTTCACCTAACAGCTCTACTTTATAAAACTAACTGACAGAAAAGAGAGAGAGTTTTCAAAACTTGCTGATTACAGTATAACGATTTGGATATGCTTTTTTAATCATTTAATATCTAGCTAATAGTTTACTAACAAAGGGAAGAAAATAAACCAGAAAATATGCACATTTAAGAAGCCAATGGATCAATCATCAAAATAGTTGACAATTAATTGATTAGTTGACAAATAACCGATTAACCACCTCAGTTGTTGCAGCTCTGTAACATTTGCCATGCTGGTGGCATTAAGAATCTCATGCTGTGCTTCCACTGCATGGCTCAGCTTGGCTGGGCTTGACTCGCTGTTTTTTGGTTTCCCAGGGTCAAAAGTTGAGGATAGCACCTGGTAAATTTTTTGATATCACTTTGGTAGAGGTTGTAAAAGAGCTCAGTAAAGTAAAAACGCTACAGGCCACTGATTAATCAGAAAATCGGCACTTAAGCGACACAGAGCAGTTAGTCATCTCATCGCCTGCACTCTGATGTAGGATTTCCCATTTCTTTTTTTGCTTTTTGTGTCAGCAGTCTGAAACGTATGTCTCTTTGCAAGGACAAACAGCCATCCCTTCGATACACTCCATTGTTCTTTTGTTTCTGTTGCGTTGAAGACGATGTCGTGGCAGTCTCACTGGCGCCGCTACTGCAATCAGCTAAAAATCCAACCTATGTTGAGTGGGCACCATCTGCAGTGGAAAACAAAATTGAGGAAAGTGTCTGGTATCAAAAGGGAGTCGAGAATAGCCATGCAGTAGAAGCGCAGCTTCTGTTGCTTCTATGTAATGAAAGTCATACACAGTCCTCTTTTCTTGGAAAGATATATCATGAGTAACAGCTCGAAGTAATGTTGAGTTTGCATTAACAGCATGCTAACATTGCCTGTTCTTTTTCATTTCACTCATTTTTTCCACAGCTCTTTCCCCTGTCATGCTTGTGCTTAATGCTTTTTTTTTTCACTTGGCTTTTTAGGCAGTTAGAAATATATTTAAATGCTGTGAGGCACCAGTGCTGCGGATCCAGATGTAGTCCTTTGGCTTCAGCAGTCATCTCAGACTTCCCTTATGCTACGCCAAAATTATATTCCTGTGTCTGTTTTAGCACTTTCTCTCAGTGTCAGTGTGGTTAGGTTTTGTTTTTAAATGCCTTAAGTGCCTTAAGCAGAAACAGCCTATTCACACTCATACAACAGTCGGTCATCTGATAATTTATTGAGGTTTCAAACTGTTTGAGCTTTACAGATAAATGATTCATCTTCTCCCATGTTTCAATAGCAGCTGATATTTTCAGTACTTATGAATGGTCTGTCTCTTTATGAAACAGTGAAGTTGCCCCTAGCAATCGTTGGACTGTCTTTAAATAAAATTAAACGACACCGGTCTGATCTTGGATCATGGTTAAAGGAGGCCAACTTCAGCTGTAACTGTAAAGGATTCTAGTCTAGAGTTTCATCTAGACAGCAAACTAACTTGTCAACAGTCATGTTGAAGAGAGCGCTTTTGTTAACGCTACCTTTTAACTATCCTGTCTGAACCAGCTGGCCCTAAGCAGTGCTGATCAAAAGCATGACTACTGTAATGTCCTTCAGATCATCATTAACCAAACACACATGCTTAAAAAGTGTCTTTAAATGATCAGCTTCAAAAGTTACTCCTTCCTTCAGTGTATTAACTCATCCAATTTACTGATTGACAGAAGTTGAATCTTGAATGATCAGCTCTCTTGTTGCTCATTGGCTGTCTCGTTTTTATTGCAGGAAGTTCCCTCTGAGGCAGGGAGTGTCTGCATATAAAATGGTCTGCAGTTCACTGCTCCATAGGTCAGAGGCTTGTTTATTCTGTCTCCATGGCTACGCTCAGTCCCAACCAAATCTTCCAATTGGCATGCGCAAACTACTGTTTACTAGTGAATGCACATTGCACAAACTGTACTGTAACCCTGGCAAATTTAATTTGGCGCCACATTACCAGCTTGCAAATTTGGCTGTACAAGAAAAGTTTGACCAGATTTTTTTATGTTTCTTTCTGGCAATGTGTATGTAACAATTTGTAGCTTGCTTTTGTTTTTGTAAACAAAGCATGTCAGTTTTGTCACATTGATTTTAATTGAGAAAGGTTTTGTAGGAATCAAAACATTGTGGGACCTATAGTACCCTTCTCAACTTTAACTTCAGAATATTTGATCAATGCTTGACAGCTCTCGCATGCACAGTGAGAGCATATAACCCACAACAGTCTGTTGAAATTAGAGTTGGGAAGAGGGGAAATCAATACAAATCATGCACAAATTCAGCTGCTTGAATGGGACTGCTAGCCTGCTCTGTGCTGAACATTTGTACTAACTTATGTATCTGTATATGCTACTACAGATGCCACCTCCTCCACCTCCAGCCCCTCGGCCTCCTCCTCCCTGGCCATGGGAGTCCCATCCACTGGCTCCTCTACCTCATCCTCAGACCATCTCAAGGTTCCCCAGCACGTCCACTCCAGCGGAGGGGATGGAGCTGGAGCTTCAGAGATGCAAAATGTGGAGGGTGCTGTATCTGCCCCGACCAGAGGCAACAGTGGAGCAAACACTGCAGCAGGAGACATAGGGTCAGGAGTGTTGTCAGGGCTAGGAGTCCAGCAGCCTCAGAACACACCATCAAAGCGGAGGCCTGTGTTGAGCATATCCCCGCCACCTGAGGATCTATTTGATGACAGCCAGATGTCTTGCCAAGAGGAGCCCACTGTGTCTGCTCCAACGGGTCCTGATTCAGAGCATAGCAGCAGCATGTGGGCCGATGACTCCGTCTCCAACTTCAGCTTGATCAGCTCCATCTCCTACAACGACAACACAGAGGTGCCACGCAAATCTAGAAAACGCACCCCTCGCCAGCGGCCTGGCCCCAAGCCTGCTCCTCCGGAGGACAGCATGGATGTGTTTGATGCTGACAGCGCCAAGGCTCCTCATTTTGTCCTCTCCCAGCTGAGCACAGACAAGACCACTCCCATAGCCAGGTGGGCTGACCCTTGTCCAATGCACATTCTGTCAGCATTTTGACTCGAGAGTAGCTCTGTCCCTCTGTAGGGATGCAGTAAAGGTCATTTAATTCAGTTTTGTCTGGGGTAATTTAATTTCTGAAAGTCATATTAATGTCATCATGTGATTTTTGTTGCCCGGCAGCTCTCTTGAGTCAGGGACTGCAGTGAAGGGTGGGTCATTGTCTACTCAGTTCCCCCAGAGGAGTGATGGAAAGGAGCTGAAGATCCTGGTGCAGCCAGAGACCCAGCACAGAGCTCGCTATCTGACCGAGGGCAGCAGAGGTTCTGTCAAAGACCGCACACAGCAGGGATTCCCCACTGTCAAGGTTTGACAAAGAAAACCACCGACTGCTTCTTGACACCTAACCTTGACAACCTAACCTAAAAAAAAATATAACACCTAATTTTGAATTTACTGGATAAGGCCAAAAGTGTGAAGTACCGTGTGCTACAAGAGAATTTTCATGAAGCATTTACTTATAACTAACTCATGAGTCTGTTCTGGGATACATCAAAAGGTTAATTTTTTAAATGGGTAACTTCTGTGTTCTACATGGTACATTATGTTCAACATTAGACCCAAGAAATTTGACCTGTTACTGATAAATTTGGGCAGGGAAGTATCATTCATTAATCAGGAGCTCAACCCTCGACTGCTCAACTGGGGCAGCTCAGCTGCCAACAGATAAAACTGTCTTAAGCAGCGTCCAGTTGTTATTGTGTACAAAGTGTGAAGCACTCAATGAAACATGTATGATGCCAACAGTAAAGATGCTAGAGAATCATGAGCTTCCTCTGTGATATAATCGAAGACAGGAGAAAATAGATCCGACTCTTTCTGGCAACCCTGGCATGCTTCCACACATTACATTGCAGATTGCACTTTTCAGTATACAAGGTTTTTGTGGCACTCTCGTTGCTTAGCATGGATGCTTCAGGAAGAAAGCTTCACTCTGTACGCATTTCAGGATTTCTCGATGACGATAATTTTAACTTAAAACATCTGTATTGTTTAATAGTGTTATGTTTTCTATTATTACTTAAAGTCAAGTTTTTACACACAATGTCTTCTTTCTTGTCCTCAGTTGGAGGGTGTGAGTGAACCAGTTGTGCTGCAGGTGTTTGTAGCGAATGATGCTGGCAGAGTGAAGCCTCACGGTTTCTACCAGGCGTGCAGAGTGACGGGACGCAACACTACTGCCTGCAAGGAGGTGGACATTGAGGGCACCACTGTTATTGAGATCCCCCTGGAGCCCAGCAGTGACATGACACTTGCGTAAGGGGTTATGGTGTTTTGTGGATGATTCAGGATCAGTTGCTACTTACAGTACTTTGTGTGCTAGTCATGTATTCCTCATACTGTGTTGTTTCTACAGGGTGGACTGTGTCGGAATTTTGAAGCTGCGTAATGCAGATGTGGAGGCCCGTATTGGTGTGGCAGGGTCCAAGAAGAAGAGCACACGTGCCAGGCTGGCCTTCAGAGTCGGCATCCCCCAACCTGATGGATCAACCCTTACTCTACAAGTTCCCTCATCGTCCATCCTCTGCAGTGAGTAGTTCAGGCACAACATCAGTCTAAACCTAACGGTTATCATGAGGCTAAATGCTGGGGAACCATGTGTTTTTTTCTTTCATCCAACATAGTATTTAGGATGATAGTCGTAGATGTTTTGGTCTCTTCAGATGATAGAAATGTCTGTTTTTTGTAACAGTCTCTGGTAAACGCTAACCCAGATGTCGTGTGAGTTTTGATTCCTTGGCTCTTCTGTCATTTTCCAGCCCAGCCAGCAGGAGTGCCAGAGATCCTGAAGAAGAGTCTTCACAGCTGCTCAGTGAGAGGAGGAGAGGAAGTTTTTATCATTGGAAAGAACTTCCTCAAAGGAACCAAAGTTGTTTTTCAGGAGAACATTGCAGGTGCTGTGACCAGCTTGGTGTTGTCTGTGTTGCATCACACTGTAATTGTTGTGAATATCGGTTTCTGCATGTAAATCTCTGCTGGATGGTTGAATAAATATGGAATATTATATGTTTTATTCGTAGATGATAATTCCTGGCAAGCTGAAGCAAAGATTGACATGGACCTTTTCCATCAGGTAAACACAACTGAATGATATGTATACTCTTATTTTTTCCATGAATAATATTATCTGCTGTGTCAAACCTGCCTGCTTTTGTTGACCAAACTCTTTTGAGATTTTACTGAAGATGTGATTGTCCTTTTGGATTTCTGTTTTCCAGAACCATTTGATAGTGACAGTCCCTCCATTCCACAACCTGTCAATCACTTCTCCAGTTTCTGTGGGAATCTTTGTGATGACCAATGCTGGTAGATCCCATGACGCCCAGACCTTCACCTATACTCCAGACTCAGGTACAGCCACTAGTTACTGTTCACATTTGAATCAGTACTGGTAGCTAACAATAGCTTTTTTCCGTACTGTACGGTCTCTGTACAAATGGGATGATTTGGAAATGATCACAATACTTTGGGACCTGTTTACAAGAATATGGTCGAGTTTGCTGATAACAATTCCATAATCCTTCTTTATAGAATTTTTCCACAATGCCTATGCAGAAATGAATGGGTTATTGTGATGATTTTAGCATCTAATTATGAAAAAGCTGTTGTGAAAGAACAAGAAAATAATGACAGTTGTAGGCCTCTGTAGTATAACAAAGGAAAATAAGAAAAAATAGAAAATTCCTGCTTAAAAAAAACATCAGTGGCGCAAGAATGCAGTTCTTGTCAGCTCCTACGCACTATGCGATTTAAGCCAATGTTGATTCAGAGTTGATAGTAGCACCTAAATGTACAATGAAGCCCCTCCGTCTGTCCCGTCTGTCCTGTGTGTCCCTGTGTGTATGACACAAACACAGGAACACAGAAGCAGCGTGACTGTAAATGACACCAAAATGCAGTAGACTATTTTGGTACAAACACTACCTGCAGTTATGGCTGATAGCCTTCCAGGATTTAATCCCCAAATGGAAAATATACCCGCATTTAGCGCTTGACAGGTGTTGATTTCGACCCTGCGTGACTTCAACAAGCTTCATTGGTGACATAGTCTCTCTCTTCATCTCTTTATACTCTAAATTACTCTCTCACTCACTCAGATGTACTCTCAGGTAACGAAATTTGGTACTGATTGATTTAACATGGATTGATACTTAGTTGTACCAATGTAATTTGGTTGGTACCATTAAAAGTACTGAGTTTAGTGCCCAGCCCTAGTTGTATAAGTCAACATTATGACTTTTTGACACAGGGCTCAGGAGGTAGAGCGGGTTGGTTCAAATCCATGGCTTCCTCGGCTGCATGTTGAAGTATCCTTGAGCAAGATACTGAACCCCAAATTTGCTCCTGAAGAGCAGGTTGGCACCTCTGCCATCAGTGTTTGAATGTGTGTTGTGAATGGGTGAATGTGACAAGTGCTTGGAGTGGTCAGAAGACTGGAAAAGTGCTATAGAAATGCAAAAGAAAACCAGAGAAATCTAAATCACAATACATTAATTATTATTATCAGTAAACTGTAAACCGCAAGTCATAGACTTCAAATAAGCACTGTCTTCCAGAGACATAAAGATATCTTGTGTTTCCAATCTTACCCTCAGCTGATGACTCAAACGTCCGGACAGTAAAAACAGAGGGACCCTCCCTGGTCAAGACGTGTATATTTGACGTTCAGATCAAATCTATATCTTCTGAGCGAACTGACTGCTCTGTTCAGCCTTCCAAACGGCAAGAGGACACACCAATGGAAGTGTCTAGCAATCCACCGCCCACAGATGTCTTCAAGGTAAGATACCATTCATTCTTACGAAAGAGGAATCATAAATATTTACTTCAGAATTAGTTGGTAACATTTTTGTTTCTTCTCTTTTCTTAGCCCTCCCCTGACCCTCTTGTCTCAGTGCAGCAGACCCTGGAGCTCAGCTCTAGTCCTCATCCAGGTGGTGAGTCCTTTCAGAGCCCAATGCCCCTACAACCTGAAGATGTGGAGCTTCCCCAGGCACCCCCTGTGTTCCCGAGCCTGGAGTCTCTTAGCACCATACAAAAGCAAGAGATTTCCCCCACAACCTCCTTCCCAGTGTCAGGAGATACTACAATCCCCCCTGTGACACCGGAAGTCCCTCAGCAATTCCTCAGAGACCCTCAGGACAACTTGCCTCCTGAGAGTTCCAGTAATAGTGGAGGGGTTGTAGTCGTGGCCATGCCCCAGATAGCACCTCCCTCTCAGCCCCAGCCACAACAGTCGCAGGTTACTCTGTTCCCACAGGAAGGGGTGGCCCAACTGGAGAGGGCGGTAAGGGAGCTACAGGCCGGAGGTAACACCACACTCCAGCAGGTGTTGGAGGCGGCTGTAGCCCAGCAGCAGCTGAACTCTGTGCTGTACAGCCCCACACCCTCTGCAGACTCTCTTCAGCAGCATGTCCAAGAGAACATGAATAGCCTTAGATTGGGAAACCCAGATAATTCACTATCGACACAGCAACAGCTACAGATACAACAGCAACAGCAGATACAACAGCAACAGCAGATACAACAGCAACAGCAGATACAACAGCAACAGCAGATACAACAGCAACAACAGATACAACAGCAACAGCAGATACAACAGCAACAACAGATACAACAACAGCAACAACAACAACAAATACAGCACCAGTTTCAACAGCATCAACAACTACAGCAACAACAGCAAATCCTTGGTAACCTTCAGCATCAACAACAGCAGCAACACTTGCAACAACAGCAGCAAGTTCTTGGCACCATGCAGATTCAACAGCAACTTATATTACAACCGCAAGACCAACAGCAACTGCAGCAGCAACAGCAGCAGCAAATCATTGAGAATATTCAACAGCAACAACAGTTGCAACAAAATCAGCAACAGCAAGTCCTTAACAACATCCAACTTCAGGATCAGCAACAACAAAATCAAATACTTACCAATTTACAACAACATCAGCTACAACAGCAGCAGCAACAGCAGCAAAATCAAGCGTTGAGCAACTTACAACAGCAACAACAACTGCAAGAGCAGCAGGTCTTGGAGAATTTACAGCAGCAGCTTCAGGCTGAGCTGCTTCAGCCTCAGATCCACTCCTCCCCTCAAGTACAGCAGCCAGTGTCCCTCCTTCAACAGGCTGGAGATCTGCTAACAATTCAGACCAGCTTCCCAACACAGCCTCCATCCCACACATCTCCCCCACAACAGCTCTTCCAATCACCCAGGCCACTTGCTGAGACCCAGGGCTCCCAACAGCAGGTCCAGGCAGCCCTGCTCCAGAATACACTGACTGTTCTGACGAGTGGCAGTCTCAACTCGGAGCAACAGTCAACAGGGTCAACCTTATACTTGTCCCCAAACCCACAGCCCCAGCAACAGCAGCAGCTGGCATTTATTTCCTCCATGGAGACATCCAACCAGCCTCAGTCTGTTACAATGTTTCAGAACCAACCCCAGGCTCAGCTTTCCCAAATGCAGCAACAGAGCACTCCCATGGAGCAGCAACAGTCTCCACAGCAGAACCAACAACAGCCACCACAGCTCCCCATCAGCCAGCAGGGCTCCTTGTTCCAAAGTATCCCAAATCACTCGCAGGCGAACCCAGGACCCCAGGGCCAGCTTTCCCAACCCCAGCAGACAGGTCTGCTCCTCTGCACCACAGATCTAAACCCACAGGCCATTCCCCCTACTATTCTCTTCAGCACTCAGACCCAAGGCCCTTCCCCTATGGGGAGCATTAGCGTTGGAATCCCCCAGCCAGACGCAGCAGAGCCCATGTCCTTCCAAGACCAGAGCTCCTCAGGCAGCAACTCAACATCCACTGAGAACCAACAGCAGAGCCTGTTCCAGGAACAGCAGCCAATGCAAGTGGGCCCAAGTTCCAGCAGCATCCCGAATAGTCAACCCGTAGAGCTGTTCTTACCACAGACATCTCTGTCCAGCCTGCAGAGCACTATTGGCTCACAGGAGCTCAACAACCAGGCTCCAGCCCCTGGCACAACCATCTTTGTGGTGCAGGGTGGTGTGGGTGTGGTAGCCAACCCTGGACAGCAGCCCCCAGAGCAGCTTTTCCAGACCACTGTGGGTGGGAATGTGGCTCCACAAGGACAGGCCAACCTGTTTGTGTTTGGCATCCAGAACGGTAAGAAAATGTTGGCCTGTGTTGAATTCTTGATTTGTATATGTCCAAATGAGTTGCTCCAGTGTCACTGCCAATGCCTTCCCCTAATGTTTGATTATAGTGATTATTTCAATTTTCTCTTCCTCCCAGATTCGCCCCAGCTGCTCAATTCCTCTGGACCTACCCTGCCTGCTCAGAGCCAGCCCCAGAACTCCAGTCACATGCAGCCTTTGTTGGACCAGACCATGGCCCAAGCTGCCCCCTCGATGCCTGCGACCATGCACGGCAGCTTGCAGAACACCCTTCAGGCACAAATGCAGTCCAGCTTAGAGAACGCCATGCAGACCAGCCTACAGAATGCAATGCAGACAAACACACAAACAGCTCTGCAGTCCAGTTTGCAGGCGACCATAGAAACAAGCCTGCAAACTCCAATGCAGACCAATCTACAGACACAGATACAGAGCAGCTTACAGAATCAGTTGCAGGCATCAATATCTGCTTCGTCCAACATGGATAAAATCGAGGACCTACTGGAAAGTCTACAGAAGCAGTGATGCATGTTTGGACCATGAGGGCACTAAGGAGAGTGAGTGATATGTAGCCGAAAGTTATACATCCTAACACAAACAAACAGAAAGGGGGGTGTGTGGTGTTTTTTGCCAATTCCACAAAACGAAGAAAATTTTAAATATTTAAGAATTAAATGCCCCTTTTACCTAAAAACCCAAAATATGAGCTCATGTAACTCCTTGTTTTTATGAGATATTTATAATTATAGCTTCATACATCCATTGTCCTTGAAGTGATGAATCCGCCTTTGTTATTACCCCTCTTGCAGGATCAGAGAGGCGCGTAATAACTGCTTTATCCATCAGTCTCAGAAATGCAGTGTTTTGTTTTGTGTTTTAAAAATGTGAGCCTAAGAGATGATGATGCTGATGCTGATGATGATGATAATGATGATGATGATGATGATGATGATAAAAGCCTACCAGGTTTGGTGGAAAAACTGGAAAGGGATAAAGAATGTCAGTGACAGGGAAACGGGAATAGTAATGTGATGGAGATGAGTCTGTAAGAGCAGCTGGAGTAGATAAAACAGCCAGCCATGGAGTGAATAACAGATTGCACATAAGTGTTAGAGATGGGCTGAATCTCATTTTGTGAGCGTGTAAACTCAGAGCCGTCGCGTCTTTCTGAGAGTCTGTGAAATGTGTTTTTGTCTGTTCGCCATGTGGAGCGACAGTGGAAATGCGGGGGGAGATTACCTGGCATAAAAAACAGGGATAAAAAAAAGTCTCAACCACTAAATTTAAAAGGATAATGTAAGATTTCTCTGACAATTACTTAAACCATGTGTTTGCAATCATGACTACAATTTGCCTAAAAAACTACTCTAAGAGTAAAAACTAGTAAATTAAGTACATTTGTAGAATGTTCGGCCTCTGTAACAGAGACTACGAGACTATCAGGAGGAGAAGAGTTCAATATTGTTATTAACTTCACAAAAAATGAAATTAACTCACTCACCATAATTGTTATTAATACATTCTGGTATTGCAGGGGATTCCCCCATGTGCGGAAAGAGGAGGGACTCTCAAACACTCACAAATGAGATTCAACCTGGTGAATAATGTGACTTGGCCTTTTGACACCTCCCAGTGTTCTCATACGTTCAGGCCTGGTTGCTGGGTTTGCAGAAGTCTTCTTGGTGAATTTTAAGAAGCATTCAACTATGTAGTGTGTGTATCTTTTTGTTTTTGTTTTTGAAGAAGTTGGTAACCTTTACCAATTTCATGTGGATAGAAACTTTCCACTAGTGAAAATGGAGTGTTGTGTGGTTTTATAAACATTTTATCTCAAGCACTTTATAACCTCTAGCTAATCCTTATATCCGTCCACAGCTCTCTACTGACCCAGCTGAATTTGTACTCGAAAACGTCCAGTTAAAAAAAAGAAAACTCAAGAAAAACAGAAAAAAACATAAAGCAGATGTCTTTGTAAAGGTGGATACATCCTTAACCAAGCATTTTTTTCATGTCATGTCTGAATATTTTTGAGGTCTAGGACAACTTTGTATAGAATGTCTGCTCACTGTTGAATTCCTCTTTGTATTCAGTCTCAGTGGTCCAGTCAAGTCTGTCAAAAGAAAAAGAAAAAAATCAGCCATTCCCACAAAAGCATTGTCATTTTTCAGTGGTGGAGTGGTAAGTAGGCCTTTGTGTTTTACACACTGACAAAACACCTAAAATACTGATTCATTTAGTTTGTGCATTGAAATGAAGGATTTTCGTCATCTTGCTATTTGTACTATTTACTGTTCAGTCTTGAGACTGTTTTACCTTGTGTTGTGTTAAATATTTAAGTTTTTGTCTCAGTGTTGGTACCATGTGCAGGCTGGCGCCATGTGAAGTTGGCATCCAGTAACCGTCCCTTGTGTTGTGAACAGGGGCTCACTGGTAAATGAAATCTCTGTTACATAGAGGCCGCCATTTTGATTCTATCTATGGTGCTATGTGCAAGGAGTGATGGGCACTTCTGATGTGATGTTAATACATAACAGTTTATACTTATATATCAAATAGCACTGACATTGATAGTTTTGAAGCAGAGTCGAGTCTAGAGAGCTGGCTGTTGTTGTGGGGTCAGACTGGAGTGCACCCAGGCATACCAAAGCTCCTGTTGTGAATCGTCGTCATCTTGTCTCATACGTGTCCTTGCAAATGCCCTCGTAATGTTTACTCATTTGTACTTACTCATTTAACTTATGCAGCTCTTACATGAATAGCAATTCAGCATGTTGTTTTGTTCAAGTACAAGATTTTTAAAAGATATGTAAAGGTACTTTGTTTCATGGATCAGTTAATCTCTCATTAACATTTCCACCAATTTGATACTTTACATTTCTCATGACATTACTCTATTTTTTGATGCAAAATAACACTGCTGTACTTTCCATATCGACGACAGTAGCCAATATGGCGTTATCAAAAAAAGCCAACTTTGAGAATAATTCAAATGTTAGAATAGCATTGCTCACATATGCATTTGTTTACATTTTCATAGTCATACTATTTTTGTCCTGCGGCTGTTAGTGATCCATTTTAAAGTAACTTATCTTTTTTAGAATTTTGTATCCATGTATCAAAATGTAAAGTATTTTTGTAAAACTAAACTTTTTTTGGTTGATGCTCATAGCACAGAATATCATTGCTGGTATGTTTTTTTTTTTTTTTTTCTTTCCTGACATGAAGCGCAGGTTTATTGTGAAGTGTATGATTGAAATTAGAAATGTAATTGAGGTGACATCAAGCAAATATGTTACAACTTAATTCTACCGTTTTAACATTGACTTTACCCAACCTGTATAACATAATACATGGGCTAGGTTTCTTGTGTGTGTGTGTGTGTTTTGTTTTTACCTTTTTTTTTTTTTTTCTTGTAATGTCATGCATCTCAAATGGCACTTTGACTCATCCATTAACTGTAGGTCAGGTTAGAGCGCAGTAGTGATGTTTCCAAGCATTCCATTCCTCTTGGGTTAGGGGAGTTTAAGAGCACATGATGATTGCGATAGAAGTGCGGAACAGTAATGCCTCTTAAAGCCATACCAACACAGAAAGCCAACCTGTGACTTCAGTTTCATGAATGTAAGTTTTACCTCATGGTGTGGACATAGAGCTTGCTCTACATCTAACATCGGACCAATTACAGTTTTAGAGAACATATATTTTGAGGCAGATGGGGGGATGGGTGGGGTGGCACCAAATGTCATTTGTATCACTGTACATTTGTCAGATTGTTTTGTCTTGGATGGTGGTGTAATTTCATGTTTTCACGTCCAGTCGTTTTCATTTTGAGCAATCCAGGATGCTCAGTCTGACTCTAAGAATAGCCACTTCCACCTGAGAAAAACCATGTGAAACATGAATTTAATGGTGAAGATAGCACACAAATCTTTACACAATATCGGTTTTGTCCTTCAGTCATGTAAATGAATATCCATGTATATTTAAATGTGAAATATACTGCAGGGGTATCTTGAATTTCAATTGTGATGCTTTCAACAGAACTTTGTGTGCCTTGATAACTTAACTGTTACTCTGCTGTGTTTACTGGTGTCCCTTTTGTGTCACTGCTATTTGGCTACCTTGTCCTTTTTATTCTGTAGGACTGTTTGACATCAGGACACGTTTCAGTGATTTACTTTTTATTTCTAAACACAAGCATAACCATAGCCCATACCAAGATATATTTTTCAGCATTTTCTTTTTGGAAATCCATCACAAGATATCAGAGTGAGAACTCTCAACACAATATTGTGCAGCTTCACCAGTGAAATGTCAACTTTTGTTTATTTTCTGTTGAAAGTATTTTTTTCCATGCCTCATGAGATTTGTACATGTGAGGTAAAAGGGACGAGACAGTGGAGATTGTTTTATGGAGAGCTTTCTTGTGTTGATGTGCTTGTCAACATTACTATTGTTGCTGTGAAATGCTTGGATCAAAAGGAGCAACCATGATAAATTAACTGTTAATTGCCAATAGTGTGAGCTGTTATCTTGTGTGTAATCAGTTTGCTCACTTTTCCTAGTTCGCTTTCTATTTCACATTCTCCAACAGTTCTGTTGTATCCGTTCTGTGTAGCTTGAGCTTTAGTATCTAGCCTTAAGACCCTGCAGTCGGGATAAAGGTCAACCCCAGTGTGTTATCATACATCTGAACTATTATTAACATGTACTTTGCCTTGGTCTGGACATTTGTATACTCTTCTGTTTATATCTGTAATCCTGCTGCTACATTAAATGAATTAATAAAAACCTAAGCTTCTTGATTTTCATTTCTCCCTCCTGACGCATTAGTAAAAAAAATAATATAAAAAGGTTTTTATATTAATCTCTCTCTTATCCTCATAATCAATGCAGTAAATTAATACACTTCAGTTATATAACAAATCTGGTTTCAGGCATTTTGTTTACCACTATAGTTTACTAATTCTTCTATGTAGAATCTTGTGGAAGAAGGAGAACGGATCATCGGTGTCAAAACCAACATCAAACTCTGGCTTTTTCCTGAGAGCAAGAGCAGCAACCACTATGGCCAGCATAGCAGTAAGTCCCCATATGTGATACTGGTTTCCTGAATCAGGGTCCACAAAATGAAAAGAGTGCAACGGCCCCAACATCCCAGCGGCACCATGGGCACCAAAGTGGTCCTTCTCGCTGGTGAAGAAGTCCAGAGGGACTGGGAACACGGCACTGACCTCAGCTGGGTTTGGACAGGGACAAAATGATTCATTTATGAAGCCCACCACCGGGGTCACCAGCAGACCGCTCTGTGAAAAGAGGTGAAGATGAGAGGGGTGTGAGAAAGAGATGGACCCAAAGCAGCTGATGCCCTGAAGGGGCAGAAAAACATTGTTCCTGTCCCACCTTATTGATGATAGGGAAGAGTGTACAGACCACCTGAACCTCATCAGGTGGTAGACCTATCTCCTCCTCTGCCTCTCTCAGGGCTGTGTCCACATCATCTCTGTCACTGAGGTCTCTCTTCCCACCGGGGAAACACACCTCACCAGCATTGGTCCTCAGCTGCAGACACACACAAGTCGGTCAAAAGTTGAGGTAGTCAACAGAGACATTTTTAGTCCTCCACCTATGTGACATCCTTCCGGGTTACCTGTTTTGAACGCAGGGTCATCAAGGTGTACAGCTCTCCTTTCTTCACAAACAGTGGGATCAGCACTGAGGCTTTGGGAAGCACAGGTAGATCGGAGAACTTGTTTCCGATGTCAAACTGTTTTAAAATGGCTATCGTCTCCTCTTTCACATGCATGATTTCTGCTCGAGGTTAAAGCAAAAGACATACACACGTTTAATTGACTGAAGTCCGAAGTACAACGGACAACGTCTTTAAAAGCCAGTTACTTTCTATTAAGCGGTAAAGACAAGTGTAACGTTAAAGGTGGCTGGAGCTGAAGCTGTCGCACGTAATTTACGTCACAAGGTGAAACGATAAGCTAACCACCAAGCTAACGCTAATGCTAACATTAGCAGTACATGGCAACTGGGATAAAACCACAAACTCTCTATATTGCCAAGATGTGTTTAATAGTATTCCTATCGCCCGTTACCTAAAGTAGTTTGTCTCTACGACGACTTAACTTGCGTCTCATCAAAACAAACCCGAATGTACGACGTCGAAATATGACGTCACAGCCGTCGACGAGCAAGCTTCCGGGTTCGTTAGCCACAATTAGCCAGTTAGCTGTCAAACACAGTAGTCACGACTTTGATGGCAATTTTAAATTTGCTACTCAAACCCAAGAACAAGTGTGACCGAAAAACTGAAATGCAAATGTTAATATATGTATGGACAGTGAATTAAAAGTGTATTCTTCTTAACTCTGGCTAAAAAATAGCTGGTTTTACTTTATAAGAAGTGCAAGAGAAACATAAACAGGATCCAAGGTTTCAACGGGATTTGTATTGCTGTAAACAGGTCCTTGATAAACACATCAGATATGAAATAAAACATACAGTACATTCCAAGTCAGTCATTTTATGGCATAATGAGAGGAAATATGCGTATTTTAAATCGAAAACATAACATAACATGTACAAAAGGCTACTTAATTGACTGACAGTTCACTGAACATAAAGCTGTAGCCTGAGACGTGTGATTTAATGAGCCAGAACAAATAAATGACATTATTCAATCTTCAAGGTACAACTGCAATTTACAGGTAATGTCTATACACATAGGTCAATAAATACATTAAATTAACAACCAAAATATTCATAATATGACTAAATGATCCCATGTATTCAATCAGGTGGGAAATAAAATGTTCTTTTAAGTTATTTACAACCCACAAGTCACATTTTGTGGATTCATATGTAGAAAAATAAATAAGATCCAAAACACAGCAAAGCTAAGGAGGGTCATCACAGTGGTCCTAGTCTTCATAGATTCAGTCATCGCCTCTGCAGCACTTCACCTGCTCACACTTTGTACTTCTCCTTGGCTTGATCGTTCAGTATACAGATGTGCTGTGAAAAAAATATATAATAATAATGAAACCAGAGGACAGTGAATTCTTGTGTTTGTATTTCTACTGTCTAGGAAATTTATTATTCTGTTTATGTTCAACATTTTGTGCGGCTATCATATAGACAGGAAGTCCATGTATTGTAGAATTTTAACTGCAAAGGTCTTAAAACATACACAGATAATGCACAAATTACATATAATGAATTCAAACAGATTTAATTTTTTTAACATAAAAAAGACTTAATTTTTAATTAAGATCTAACGTGAATAAAGTTAAGAAGGACTTAGCCTCTCTTCACCTGAATAAGCTGTTCCTCATAACAGACAATTTGACAAGTAATCATAGCAAAAGCTCAGGTGTTACTAATGACATTAACGATGACTCTGTTCTATTCCAGTGTCCCAGAAAGCTATGAGCTAGCACGTACAATACCAGCACACTGAAACTGAAGCAGCCTCTAATTCAGCCATCGTTCATTTTTATTCACTGAGCTTTTTCTACTTCTCACACGTGATAAAGTCTTCAGTGGAAGAGACTATTACATTATATATTATTATATATATGTAGAAAGCTTTGACCCAGCATTAAGATTATCAGACAGGGAGAAACAATTTATCATAAACACATTAAATAAATAAATAAAAAGTGAAAAATAATTTTAAAAATATTCCACAGAATCTGATAGGGCACCTATTTGTAATCTACACAGTACACCTACAGTCATCCCATTAACAAGTTCTTGTCAAATGTAAAAGCTACAAAACAACACGAGTCCTGTCCAAATTCTATACTACACGTTAAATGTATGCAGGTTTTGTAATTATTCATACAAAAAAAAATCTTGCTATTTGAACCTGGATTTACAGGATATTGATAATGTTGGGTTAATGTATATTATTCTTCACCAATGTACAAAGGAAATGTGGAAGCTCCTCACAGGTGCAAAATATTAAAATAATTGCAGATGGTTGAAGAAGGTTTTAGAAAATGAAAAAAGCTATTAAATATTTGGAAAAACGTTTTACCTTCTCTTTGTGTAATTGGCAGTTTAAGGTCACAGTTTGATAAACATATTTCACACGTAGCATTATTTGTTTGTTCAAGAGCCTCCTTTGAGAAAACAGGATCACATATATACTGTGCACAATTAAAATATAGCACCCAATTAAACACATCTATTGACTCATAAAATGTCTGTCCTTACACTTTTCATCTGAAGCAGCAAACTTACACTGAGATCTCTGAAGTACTCATTGTAGTCCAAAGCGTAACCCACCAGAAAGGCATCAGGCACCTCAAAACCAATGTCTGAAATACACATAGACAGCACCATGTGAGCCATATCAAGAAACCAAACAACTACTTACAGTGCATCTAAAATGAGACATGTAAACAACTACTGAGGCACTGTAGTAAACTAATGTTGCTCTTTTACTGTCTGTGTGCGGTGGTGCTTACGCTGTAAGTGCTGTGTAGTGTTAAAGTCAAAACGCTTACAGTAACAGCTGTCCTTGAGGGACAATCTTAAAGAGATTATCCAACTCAAACCTAAAAGCATTACATAATCACAGACAGGTTGAGCAAGGGGTTATCAGGCTCGTGTTAGTGCATAAGTACCAGGCTCGGCTACATTTGAAGTAGATATTCCTGAAATTAATTTTAATCCTGCAGGAAAAACACAGCTTTATTAAGTAACAGTTCACCAGCCCTTCATAGAAGCAGACACACATAAGTGATGGCATGAAATGAGCTCTACCATACATTAATACACCACATGTCTCAGTGTAAAGCGAGTAAAGAGGTGCTCACAGTCTGGTCTGTACCCTGAACTCCTCGGGGTCCTCTTCACCAGAAGGCTGGAATGACAAATGAGGAAAATACAGGATATATGAACAAAAGAGAAATTAACCTGTGTGTTGTAACCACAACCTCTTCAGTGCATGCTTTAATTCTAACTGACAGGACTGATTGACTTGATAGATCCCACAACACCTTGGCCAAAACAAATTCCCTTTTAAAGTTTAAAAACAAAAGCAGAGAGCAGTTATGCTTGCTATTATTTTTTAATGCTGTTATCACAAGAGCGCAGATTAATTATTTCATCATCTTGAGATCACAGAGCTCTTTTTCTGAAGACAGCAGGTTAATTAATGTCATTATGGAGAAAAGAAAAGGAAGATTTCTCGAGATAACCAAACGTCTTTCTTTTCCCTCCCCAAGATAACAGGATAATCCTGAAAAGCTCAAAAATGACTGTCAGGTTCATCTGATCACAATTCAAGCATAATTCATAATTGAAGAGTACATTGGGCATAAATGTGTAGTTTTGTTTGCTGCAGTCAGGTCAGTCTTGTTTTAAAAAACAAAGACGAGAGCATCTATATATGCTGGCATGGCTCTACTGATCTCTGATAAACATACAGTAAGTAATAAGAGGAAACAGCCTTATCTCAGGATAACAAAGCTTGTTTTCTTGAGATAACGAAATAATTATCTTTTGATCTCGAGAACAAAAAAGAATAATTGCAAGTGTGCCCGTTCTCTGCTTCTGCAAAGTGTGTTGCTTATTTTTTATTCATAGGTGCAATGTTAGACACATAATACAGGCTAAGTTGTGCCAGTGAGTAGACGTCCACCGTCTTCAAGCTAAAAGAAAAGTTTAGTAAGTCTTAGTTTCTGAAGACTTGTTTGTGGGGGCTGCATGGTGGGGCAGTGGTTAGCACTCCCGCAGTCCAAAAGCATGCAGGTTAGGTTACTTGGCGACTCTGAATTGCCTGTAGGTGTGATTGAGAGCTTATTCATTATATACAGCTGGGATTGACTCCAGCCCCCTTGTCCCATTCAAGGTCAAGCGGTTGCATCTAACAGATGGATCGATATTGATCCTGGATAAATTACATACCTTGCTTCCTACTGTATTTTTTTTTCTGCCATAGACTGTAGATGAAGATCTATATAAAGAGGTACCTTTATATACAGTACAGTATATAATTCTCACTCATATACAGCTAACAAAAAGCTGTGCAAATAGTCACTTTGAGCACCACAAATAAAATGATATGCAATTCTGTTGTATTGGGCTAGCAGCAGAAGTGTCTGCGGCAGATATCACAAGACCTCAGCAGGAACATGGCCTGTCTGCATGACTTGATACCACAATGGCAAAGTGGGAAATGTTTGTTTGTGTGTGAGAGAGAGAAAGAGAGATAATTAAAAGTCAGACTTCTATTTAAAACAGATAGATCAGGGCAAGTTCAGAATTGTAATTCACAATGGAAGCTTAGCAAGAGACGCTTTGGCAATAAAATTACTACATGGCCGACATCACAGCAACAGAAATTACCCAACCCATGTAGAGCGGATCGCATGAAAACGATCTTTATGCAAGCATCAGAGGAGGCCCACATTGCTTCAACCCATTTCCTGTTTCAACCAGCTTTCAGGAATACTTCAGAGAGGAGGCTTCTACCTCCACAGTGCAGTTAATAGTGCAGCAGATTAACTCTTAAGCTGCTTCCTCCCTCCATCACATTACATCTCTAATACAGTCCTAAAGGAGAGCGTCCATTAGCTAAGAGCACTCTCTCTGGTGACATACCAGCCAGTTATAGTTGAGGTCTATAATTCAGTTTCCTGAACTGTGATCTGAATCTGATGGTGCCTACCTTACGACTTTAACCATCTTGGGATTACATTCACTCAGCAGAGAAAGTAGCGTCTGCATCGTCCTTCCCGTCTCCACTATATCCTTTTTATAGTGCAGGAAACAGGAAGTGGTCACATTATAGTGGAGGCATGAACAAAAAGAAGCACTACTTACAGTAAAGGGGCACTATGTAGTTTTGGAGAAGAAATTCAAAGTCAGCATTTTAATATTCACAGTATTAATGGAGGTAATAATAGACACTGAGGAATATTTTTTTTTCTCCATAACTGAATAAACAAGCTGTTCTCAGAGGGAAATAAGGTCCCAGAACACAGTTTAAAGATGGAAAGGTGGCAGGGTCTGCCACATATAAACAAAGTAAAACAGTATGAAGTAAATTTTAAGGTAAATTTGTTTTATTCAGTTTATCCAGTCATGTAACCACAGAGAGTTTATTTAGTTTGTTTAGGCATAAAAATAATCAGTCAATGAAGATCTTTCCCTCCTGATTAATATTTATTCTCCAAAACTACATAATGCACCTTTAAAAACATACATCATTTATGCAACATTGACATTTTATATCCAATTAGTTTTACACTTAAGATTAAAATCATTATTAAGTATGTATTCCTTTCAGGTACTGTATTGATATCATCATGATCGATACCGCAAATCAATGAGCTGGACTCATGTTGCATGCAAGCACTTTGATTTGTCAGGTGTTTACTAAATTAACCAAAGACAGTCAAACAGTTTTTTAAATGAGTTTCCAGAAAATGAACAATATGATGATATATCACTATATAAATGTACATACACTGATTTTATCCTTATTGTCCAAACGTAATACAGAATAAAAAATGATTGAAAATTAGAAGTCCTACCTCCACAATCAGAACGTTCTGCAGAAAATAAAAATGAAAGAACAGTTGGTGAAGTATACAGTTACACAACGACGTCTAGCTGAAGTGTATCATCTGTAGACTAACCTTGCCTGAGAGACTGGACAGCTCATCCCCGCCTATGACTTTGACACTGTTTGTTGACTTGTCATTCTGAGGGACACAAAGAAGAGACGACAGTGTGATTACAGTTTGGATTAACCTTGTCTAATCTGCAGTGATAGAATTACAGGAGAAAACCTCACCACACATCTACATCACATTTTTTCCTTTGAAAATGTCAGTACATTGCACCAAGAATCTCTACTCTTTGAACCCGGCAGTGAGTGACTCATTTCTGATGAAATAAGATTGCTCTCATTTGTATTTCGCCAACACACACCTCACATCAGCACAAGTGGGTCCTGGAAATGAAATGAGAAAAGGCAGCTTACACAGTAGCTCTTCACCCTAATGAAATCCACCGTCAGCGGGACTGATTTATCGCTGTTCTGATTCAGCGCTTTGATGTAGTCCAGGAGGTCTGCGAAGAACTTGTAGCCCCCTTTCAGCACACACAGAGCCACGATGTGGTGTCCCCCCATGTCCCGGATTATGTCCCGGGCCAGACGCTCCGTCCTGGATCAGACAGTAGAAGCGTGGGGGGGGGGGAGAAAGAAAAAAACAGATGCATTGTAAATTACAGTGCAGCGTTCAACCCTTTACGTGATAATGCACTTAAACGTTATTGCTTTCGCAGCACTACTCTGGGCATTTGATCACTCCACATTCAAATGCACTTCAGGATGTGGGCTGCACTGATTTGTCAAACAAAATACAGTGCAGTGCTCTGCTGTAATCCTGGCACACACACCGATGTGAGTGTCAGATGACTTGACAGAAATATAATAGGAGTGTGTGGTGGTTGATGGTGGTGGTGCTGTTGACTGGTTCACCTGTCCATGATGAGTCCATGGGGGATGATCACCTTCTCCAGGTCGTTCTCATAATGTCTGGGGACGCAGAAAAGGTCCAGCTCGTGGCCCTTTTCATCATCGGCGATCTGGAAAACAAGAAGAAGCAACGTCTTCAACCGGCCCCGACAGATTTAATCACGGTGAAGTGAAACACTGAGCCTCTCAACCACCTGTTTATCCCCCGCCCGCACCTGACAAACACCGATCGGGGGGAGAGGAAAAACAGGCCTTCAAGCACACGAGCACAACAACCACACCCTGACAAGTGCACAAGTTATCAATGAACACCAAACAAACCCGCCTAGCAACCGCGACAGTTAAAGCCCTCACCTGCAGATACGAAGCCATGTTTCCAGCGCTCGTCCGTCCTGTTCAGTCGCAGTGAAAGATCTGAGGAGTCATGCTCAGGTCCTGCGAGAGGGAGGAGTGAGAAACAGAGAGGAGAGAGGAGGGTTTGTTGACTTGAAGTGGCACTAGCTGCTCTCCTCCTCACCCACTGCTGCCGCTGCCGCTGCTGCACATGCGGCGCTCCTCCGCCGGGGTTTAAAGCGTTTACGTCAGAATCCAGTTTACCTTCCCAATAATCTGATTTGCCCGACGCAACCTGAGCTTAAAAATGCGCTATCCTGGTCGCTACTGCTCCCCTCTGCGTGCTGCGGTCACTGTGGCGGAGACGGTCCGTCCGCGAGCGTTTGACAGAAGCTGCAGATGACGCAGTTTTAAAAATATAACGGTCGGCCGTTACCCGCGAGGTGGCTGCTTCCTGTCCGCGGTGTGCTTTTATTTTGTAAACCCATCTTATGTGTTTTTATTTCTGTTATTTGATTTACTGGCGTCATATGTAGTGCAAATATTTATTTATTTATTTTGTAAACAACTTAGTAACTAAGAGCTCCCAATGGCGATATACCGATATTGATAATAATCGTGATATTTACAAATAAAATATAGATATAATGGTTAAAAAAAAAAAAAAAACACATGTACTGCCATTTCATTCATTTCCCTTTCTTTCTACTCTCACCTTAATGCTGGTTGCCATAAAATGGAAAAATTCATTAAAGCAACATTATGTAACTGTGTTAAAAACAGCCTTTCTTAAAGTGTGGTCCTCCACGAGAGCCCCCTAGTGGTCAAAATGTCATGTTTTAAATGAAGTGTTTCACTATCTCTATTACCCCTTCTCCACTGGTCCAAAATCTCACTTAAACCCACTAAGATCCGGGTGAGCACGCTAAATTAAAAAATAACTGCAGCACCTACATTACATCTGACAAATTGTTACAGACCTGGGATTTGTATTTACAACAGTGGTGTTGCACTCAGAGACTGTGTGGGGCGCCAAATTGCGCACAATGTCAATTTCTACATAAATGTTGTCTGTAATTGTTTTTTTTGTACTTTTTTATAGTTACACTCTCTCCACCTCTTGTACACTTGTATTTTCAGTGTATCTTTTGTCCAAAAGTGACTTAACACAAAATAAACAAAGACACATTTGAGTGAACACATTTTCTATAGATATTGCGATAATATCGTCACCTTTGATATTTAGGGCACGATAATCGTGTTGTGAAAATCTGATACAATGACAGCCCTACTTTCAATCATATTACATGATCTTGACCAGATCAGGATTGAAATTTCATCTTTATTGCTATTGAATTTCTTTAACTTCTCTGTTAAATTTAAGCTCAAGATGCATTGATGATCCTGTACATCATTTTCCACCAAATGAGGCAAATACAAATATAAAGTAGATTATAACTTGTTCTGACCTCTCTCTTGAGGGGATATTGCCATGTTTTATAATATTCTAACTGGTACGCAAGTTTTGCAGCGTTAAAGAAATATCAATTTAAAATAATTTTAGTTGGTGTTGGAGCTGCATTACTTTGAATAGGGTCTGTCTAAATCAGGTTCTCAGGAAGATAACCTGTCCTCAATTTAATTTCAGTGTCTAATTTGGCAATCTGAGCTTTAGTGAGTTCATACTACTCTATGGGGAATATTTACACTCACACACACACATACTACCTACATCTGTTCAGTGCTTTGTTTGCCCTCTCCCTTCATAACTCCATTAAAAAGTGATCTCAAAACACACATCGGTACATCTGCCTACTGGCCTCTATAATACAACAACTTACCATCTGTTTTTAAATTAGATAAAATAAGAACAGTAAAAACAACCAATTTTTAATATGATCCCAATTTAATGAGTTATACAGAAACAAAACATTTTTTTCCATATTACAAAAAAGCAATACCGGGTGTTTTACAACACCAGGAGCATGTTCTCATAGATCAGAAAACCATAGACGCGAACATCATCTCTGTACGATAATAACAGTCTTTATGAGTGCCACTTGTGACAGTGAGGCCAAATCTCAAATGACACCCCTCCCCATATAGATGCCTACTTTTAGCCTGAGACCCACATACAGAGCTGTGCCTGTGGGCAGAAAGTAGAGCACCATCCAGATGAAGGCCATGTGATTTGAGAGAGGACCTAAGAGGAGGAACACTCATTTTTTCTTCTTCTCGTCTTTCTTGGCACCATCCCCTTTCTCCTTCTCCTTATCTTTGTCCTTGTCATCTTTTTTCTCCTTGTCATCTTTCTTCTCTTTCTTGCCTTCCTCCTTTTCCTGTCCTTCCTTCTTTTCTGCGTCTCGGTTCGAAATCTTGTTGTTGATCAGGTTGTGCAGAGCCACCACAGAGCGAATGAGCGAGGCCAGGTAGACCACCAGCATCTGGTCGTTGGTCTTAAGGTAGAAGGCTTTTGTGAACTCCTAAAAAAAAGGGCAAAGGACAAAGACATGAGATTCGGCATCACAAAACCACGTCTACAACAATACAAATCATATTCATATGAGATTATGATGCAATTCTATGCGGGGATGATGAAACGATTTGATCAAAAAGGGTTTAAAATGAAATTACAAAAGCAGAGCTATGGATCAAACACAGATCTGGATTTTCCAGATATGAAACATGCAGGTATCCATCTCTAAGGACTTGCTTCTGCCATTGTTATGTTGGTTAATAACAGGACTGCGACCAAGAGTTGTTCTAGTGGTTGAATATTTAATCCACAAATCAACTCTAGATAACTGAATTAAATTCATTAAAACTATGGAATTGATAAGATCACAAGATTTAGCTTGTTAAACATCATTACAGCACAATACAGTTCATACTAGTTAACATTTGAGCACAAATGTGCTGGAGCTGTATGTGTCACACTAAACTCGACTCAGTTTGCCCTCCAGTGGATAAAATAAGAAGCTCAGTTAGACATGAAAGCTAAAAAATGTAGATTTCTTTTTTCCCCCGTTAAGTTTTTTTCACCATTAGCTGGAATTGTAATTGTGTGGCAATTATAACTAGTGTGCTGATGTTACAACAACCAACTGCTGCCGTTTCAATTTACTGTTAAACTCCACCTTTCAAAATCACATGATAAGCAAATTAAACTGGAAAAATGTTTGTGCACATATCACTAAAATTAAGTAACACCAGCTTCACTGACATCCAAAAGATTTACCTTTACCGAATTTTGAAAAATAATGTAAACGATGTAAATGCACCTCAAATACAAACAGCTAGGGATAGATTGATTATTGGGGCCTATGTTCAGCATTTTTCTGATTATTGGTATCCGTGTTTTGTGTCAGATTGCCGATAAAATAAATTAATTTTAAAATGTGCCATGTTGGTTCTGATGCAGAATCCCTCTGTCTGTAGTCACCATTCTGTGGTCTCACTAAATGGCCCACCCTACAACACTACCTGATTGGTTACATGTCATACTAGCAAGTCAACACTGAAAAATCTGTATCTGCAAAGTAACTAGTAACTAAAATTATCAAATAAACGTAGCATAGTTGACTTGTGTCAAGCAGCGAACACAGCGGTCGATCCCTACAAACAACTTACCAGCAGATTTACGTCTGGGAGCAAGTTGAAGACATCCTGCAGCTGGTAGATAATCTGGTGATTGATGGGAAGTTTGCCTGCTGTCACTCTCTCCAGGTAGGAGCGGATGTCCAACAGTTTCGAGTTGAGCCCCTTCAGGCCGTGAACCTGATTTGTGATGCGTTGTGACAGAGTGCCCACTGTGGTATCCTTGATATCTCTGTGGATTGTACGTAACAAGTGAATGGACATGAGTATGAATGTCTTAGAATTTTTTGCAAGGAGTTTATCATTTTCATCAATACATCTTTTTTGATTATTATTATTAAACAGTAGCAGAGTTGCATAATTTACTGTAATCCAATGATTTACTATGGCAAAATGGCTGTTAGGTGATTAACAGTGGAGTAAAAGTTGTGATTTGAAGGTTTGTTTAGTACCTGAGCAGGTGCTCCACACCCACTTCCTCTGCTTCCTCAGCTCCAATCTCACTGGTGACGTGTTCAAATGTCTTGGATGTTGGGGTGCCATCCTAGAAATAATACATTAAATTACAACAATGAAAGGAGTTCAAACTCAACTCTAAAACAAAGTTTATTTTTCAACTAAAATATGAAGTCAGGACACTTTGAGAAACAACTGGTTTTCTATCTGCTTCAATGCAATCCATGATTCACTCACGTCGTGTATTTCCTCCACAGAGATGTACGCTTCTGTGGGAAGACCAAGATCTTTGGGCTTCACATCTATAATGACTAACACCTGGTGGGATAAAAGAGAAACATATACGAGTGAGTTATTCAACATCAGAATAAATATGAGTAGGACAAGGTGATGCACATTAAGGCGTGGAAACAGGCAAAGTAGTTACACACCGAGTTGGTACAGTATTGCTTGATGAGCTCGTTGATGGCAATGTCATTCTTATGCAACTTTGGTCCTGTGTGGTACCATCCGACTATTCTTTCTCTGGCTGAAAACAAGAGAAGTCAGTTATTCAAAAGGTATCACAGTCAAGTTAAAGCAACTGATGTACATGGGATGTCTGCAGTGCCTTACCATTAACTTTCTTGAACATGCCATACATGTTCTCCAAGTAGTCGTGATCCAGGAACCACACTGAGTCGTCTCTGTCATCCTCGTCAAATGGCACTGGAAAGACAATGGATTAATGAAGTTTGAAACATGATTGTGTAGCTGTCAGGGATTCATACTATTCTGTTTCATTATGGGAAGTGGACTACTAGGGCCAAAAAACTCCTCCAAAGGCTCCTCATTCATTAATTTTCTTTCTCTTTCATAATTGCTCTTTATTTAATGTGTTTCACTCAAGTCCCCCAGTTGCTGTCAACATGACACTCACCTGCAAAACTGTTTGAGACGTCAAGAACTTTTTTCTGCCATGATCCCAGAAGGACACCAACCACTCGTTTCTGATTGCCGACTTTTCCTATCCTGTAGAATAAATCCTCTTGTTAGTTTACCACAGTTTTGTCAGAAATGAACGGCATTACTCATAAACACTGACTGAGTCATTAGCTAGCTAGGTTTCTACTGTAAGCTAAGCTAATGCCTAACTCTTCATGTTGTCCATACCTCAAGAAATGAACGAAAAATCACTTTATTAGAAAGGACGTACCATCGAGTTGGACTATAATCAATCTAACTTGGCTACCAATTAATTCATAGGTTCAATCCATAACGTTTGCGAACACCGGCTAGGTGACGAGCTAACCTGACTCCACTGAGCTAACTAGCCTGGCCGTGTCTGCATTCAGTCTAAACGGTGCTCTGACTCAGCAGGGCTAGCACTAGCTTAGCTTAGCAGCAACGTTCCGTTTCTGGCTATTTTAACCTCCAACCTTCGTAAAGACTGAACACAGACATTAAACGTACTGACCTGTTAAAATGATCAACCACGCTGAGCAACACCAAGGGATGTACGACCACATTTTCCACCGCTAACTCCGGCATTTTTGCAGTCAAGATAAACAGCACAAAACCAGCACCTCTTCACAATGACGGCTACGCTACACTTCCGCTTGCGCTCGACGTCACTTCCGTTTCTCTTGGCAACAGAGAGACGCGGAGAAGAAGCAGAGGAGTTGAGGCAGAGAGCCGCTCACCGACAAAATGGTAGGAGCCGTGCACGCAAATTAATGCTGTTTTGTATCGGAATTGTTGTATGTTTTGCATTTATATTCAACTGTGTCATTTAATGATACACGTATTAATGTTTACATTACTGTTAGATCACAGAAAACATTAGAATTGCATCAATTATTTGCTAGTTGTGATGTAGCCTAGCTTAATTTACTGCTTCTAACCTTGCTAGATAACTTGTCTGAAGTGAAATCAACTGTCTTAAATTCGTTATTATTGTCTTTTGTTACTGTCTTGCCGCAGAGCCATAAGTGGGTGCTGTCATTAAATAAAATAGTATTGTGTCTGATTTCTTTCTGTCCTGCAGGCTGAAGTTGAGGACACACTGAAGAGGATCGAAGCCCATAAAGGTGTGATTGGAACAATAGTTGTCAACGCAGATGGTAAGCCAGCAGGCATACATGTTAAACACAACAGTTTTCTCTGATGCAACATGTTTAAAATACAGTCTGACTGTGAATGATTTATCTTTCCAGGTATTCCCATCAGAACAACTTTAGATAACTCCACAGCAGTTCAGTACGCAGGACTTCTTCGCAACCTCACGATGATGGCCAGGAGCACAGTGAGGGACATTGACCCGCAGAATGACCTCACCTTCCTCCGCATCCGCTCCAAGAAACATGAGGTCTTGGTCGCACCGGGTGAGTGTTTAGTAGTTACATTGGTAGTGTTGATGCTATGATGACATTTAATATTATCTCAGCCAACAGCTGCACCACTTTTGGCTCTAGTGTTTTTATAATATCTGTACCCTCTTCGTCTCTTCTGCAGAAAATGACTTCCTGCTGATAGTCATCCAGAACCCATGTGAATAGCTGCTGGACATTTCCATGAGAGTCGGCCTTTGTTTGGTCACATGGTCGTTATTTATCCAGCAGATCTTTATCCACTGTGTTATGTTGCTCCATGCACTGCATAATCCCTCCTTTTCTACTTGGGACTCAAGTGTGTTGCCTTACTCTACATAGTGCATTATTTGTTTTAACTTTTTTTCCTTTCATTTCATGTCTTTGTGTTGATATTCAATAAATCTGTGAAATAAATCTGTTTAAATACTTACCAGTTCATTCTGTATGTGCATGTACAGATGCATCACAAATTCAGTGAAAAACATTAATAGGAAAGAGGAGAAATATAACAATGTTGAACTCGCCTTGATAAGGACTTGATTGTAGGCTACATCAAGTTGGCAAGAGGAAAAGATCTAAGAGAGAAATAAGTGGTGACTTTTATCCAGCGGTGGAATAAATATTTAGATGCTTTTCTTGAGTGAAAGTAGTGCTATCACAATATAAAAATACTCTTACACATAAGCCCTGCATTCAAAAGATTAGTAGTAAATAAGTAAAAACACTTAAGTATTATCATAAAAATGTGGTTAAACCATCAAAAGTAAAAGTACTTATTCAGAATGAGCCCTGTCAGTGTTATAGTATTATATATACTGGATATGTAATGACTGGTGCAAGTATTAGCAGCAATGTATCTAGTTAAGATGTTGTTAATGCTGTCTACATATACTGTATGTAGTTTAATCAGTAGTGAGGAATCATATTTCATAAATGTGATTCGTCAAATATTAAAGGCCCTGCACACATATGGTCCACCCACACAGGTGTTTTCACTTGTGTTGGCTAATTAATGCTGCACTTGACTGACTAGCTCACCCTTGTTTCACCCTGACCTGTCCTCTATGACTCTACAGAGTGGACAGTTACAGCATTGCTGTCAGTTACTGGGCTCTGTATTAGTAGTTGAACACAAACTTCTTCTTCTTCTTCTTCTTCATGTTCATTGCCAGATAGCCTAACAATGCTTAATTTTACAACCCTTGTGTTAGGTTTCGTTTTATTTTGTGATTTTTCTTTTTGTAGCCCCAACCCTAATTTTACTTCTACAGAGGACAGATATGTTCAGGAATTCAGGAAACATGGAGCTGATATGGAAAGCCGATTATATCGCCCATCCATCCCTAACCTGTTGAGCCCAAGCGGATCCAACTGGGGTTTTTTTTGAGCACCTATGGTAAAATATAAGTGAAATATATAGTTTGGTACCTGATAAATTTTAAATGGCACAGATAGAAATTCTGCCCAACCATCTGCACTGAAACCTCCCTAACTTTGTTCTGATTCACTTTATTAGCATAAACGTTCGCAGAGGTAATGTTCAGATGTTTTGCTGTGGTTTGCTAGAAATTTGGAGCGGCAGCTGCATCATTCCTCAAGGATGTTCATTAAAAAAATCTTTCGTTTATGCTGCCAACTTCATTTATTTGGACCCAGTGACATATAGATATATATCCCTTTATTATGATACCTTGATTATTCAAATAGACCTTGTGGTTGCAGAGATACACTCTGTCAATTGTCGAGCAGAGACACAAAATAGAGGCTTAGTTCTTTACAGGTTAAAAAGAGCAAAAGATAAAAAATAAACATAAATGTTCAGTTTATCCACTATAGGAACATGTACTCCGCTCCTGCCGTTCAAAGACCACAGCCTATTCTTTTTCTCTTCTTCTCTACATCTTTTTAAAATCATTATATGTCTAAATGTTGAATATGATGTATTATGTGAAGAAATGACTAAAGTTTCTGGTCATCTCAACTCTTGCACTGTTACATATTTATATCTCCCCAGATACACGACAACGACAGACAGAAGACATTTTACAAATATTTTAATGTAAATTTCCATCAGAATTTACAGCAATATATGTTAATAAATAATTCATCACACTTATACATCCCAAATAATACATTACATAACAACTGATTGAAACAAATATGCAGGATTTCACAGAAAGTTTGTCGAGGAGACCGAACAGGTAACAGGATGGTCAGGTGATTTTGGGACATTGCTACTTTAACTGGCGCTTGTGGGAAAGAGGCTCCTGGGATTTTAATATTCAGAGGGAAAGAGGCAGAAAATATAAATTTTTGTGACATTGCTTTATCTGGCTTGAACAAAAATAAATCTCATCAAAAGAGCAGAGATGGCGTCCTTTACTGTTATCCACAGAAGGACGGTGTCATTTTGATGTGTATGTCGCCCCTAAAAACAATTAGAGAACCGTTTCAAGTACTCGAAGAGCATCAAGAGAAAAGATGTCGTTTATTAGTTTTGACACAGTCCTGAAATGGAACTGAATAACAAATTTGGCTTTTTTGATTCCACAGCAAAATCAGTTCAACTTCTTCACAATAATGCCACAATAAATCACCTTCAGACGGGTGAAAACATTTATTTCCAATTCTCTAAGAACATGTGAAGAATGTTGCAAAAGGCCTTTTTAAAAAAAAAAAATCATAATTTTTATTCTCTTCAAGTTTCTTCAACATTTATAGGCATGTGGAGTGCTCAGGACAGAAACCTTCTTAGCTGACAACTTGATAATGTTGTGAGACAAAGACTGATGCCACGCTGTCTTCCATCCCCCAGTGCATCTTGGTCAAACCCCCCCCCCCACCCCCAAAAAACATTTTTGACATCACATAACATTTCTCAAATACGACTGTCCTAACATCCTTCATTTTCTAAACATTTTATTTTTTAATTCTGACCAGCAGCAGTTGGAACGAAACATATGGCTTCCCCACGAGGAACGGTTAAAACAACAAAACATACAAAATTCTTCATCTATCGCGAGAGACTTTACTGATGGAAAAATGTATTAAACCTCAAAAAACTTCATTGATACCATTTGCCGTTATATAGATAATATCTTTTAGATGTTTCCTTTACCAGCACACAGACTGCTTCACCCGTCACGTACGGTGCTCAGTACGACATTACACCACGCAGAGGACCGTGAAGTATCTCCTCCAGTTCCATTTCAAGTGCATCCTGTCAAGTTTAAGGCCTGAGGTGTGCTTTGATTCCTTGACTCCTGTTTTCATTCTCTGAGTATTAACCAAGTGACCACTGTACGCTTTAAGTCTCTTCTCATTGCTGTCCAGAGAGGCTACAGATTTGTGCCGAGTGAAACATCTCATTAGTGTGAGTCAATAAACTGATATAATATGAGCTAAATGGTAGAAAGTCCTTAAAGCTGTCTGAGGACTAGCAGGAGTGGTTAGAGTAACTCTGACGGAGATGCTGTTTCACCTACACAGTGCTGGGCAGAATGAGAGAGAGTGTGAATGCCCAGACGACATGGTCACCGTGGTTTACAGCTACCGTGGCAAACCTGGCGGGTCATCAGTTGAATCTGGAGCCAGTCAGGTAACATAACTGACTGGCCAGAAGCGTAACAAGACAAGGACCGGCTCCTTCAAGTGCTTCGAGTGCAGAGAGTGGTCTGGCTCCAGTCTGTCTTGTTCTTGTTACTGATCCTTCGCTGTCAGAGGCGTATCAGTCAGAGAGCGGTTGTCGGAGGTCACCTCGGTGTGTGTCCGTTCAGTTGCCCCCTGCCCCAGTGAATGTTCGGTAGTGTCAAACACCTCCTGAAGTGCTCGAGCTGGGCCTGCAGTCTCTCCCTCTCCTCTCTCACTTTCTGCCTCTGACTCACCAGCTCCTGCAGGACGGACAAGACTCTTGTTACAGAAGCAAGACTAAGCTGCGTCGCTTACAAACAGGAGTACACACAGCAAATGAGCACTGTAGGGCAGCAAGTGATGGTTGTTTGAATTATTGATTAATCTGCCGATTATTTTCTAGATTTATCGTTTTATCCGTAAAGTGACAGAAATAAGTGAAAAATCACCATCCCAGTTTCCAAGGTGATGTCTCTAAATGTCTTGTTTTGTCAGCCAATACTCAAAAAAAAGCATTTTCTATCTTCTATCACATGACAAAATTACTGGTGATCATATTTCTGTCAATAGACTAATCGATAAGTCGACTGACAGTTGCAGAAGACACTGACATTAAAAGACACAAAGAGGCAGGCATGCAGGTACGGCCTTGGATACTTACCCCCATAGTGAGAGACAGCTGCTCTGCAGTTCTGGTCAGGTTGTAATTCTGTGCTTCAAGTCTTTTACACTGACTGTGAAGAACCTGCCTCTCCAAACCCCACTCTGTACAGAGAGAAACACACAGACACCACAAACAAGGCAAAGTTAAATCTATTCTTATAACTCTTTCACATAAATGCCCTGAGAGAGAAGTAAATAGTCCCATGAGGGCCAAATCTTGCCACATCTAATAATCATCAATGATTCGCGGCTCAAAAACAAACAGTCTAACATGACGACGGTGACATGTCGATTAGAAGGTAACAGCACTTCAACTATAAATGAAGCAGGCGATTACACCGGGAGTCATTTTCTGACTGGCTTTGTACATTAAAAACATTCAGGGGAACTTCAACAAACATGCAACTGACTCGACACTGACTCACCGTCCACATACTCCTGGTAGGCCTCGAAAATAGCTTCGATACCCTGCCACTTCTTTGGAGCTTCCTCCATCTCCTCCTCCTCCTCATCTTCCTCTTCCTGACCAGACTCTTCCTCGTCCTCGTCGGACAGTTCTTCCTGCGGTCCCGGGGCGTCCCTGCCTGCTGCAGGGAAATGGAAGTGATGACCGTTGATGTGTGCGTGCTGAGGGGCGTGGTTGAGACTTGAGCTCTTCAGTTGAGAGATGCTGTGAGGCAACGAGCGGTCAGCGGCCTTCATGACGGCCTCTGGGACGCAATTTGAGACTCCTGTGAAGAAAAGAGTGAGAGAAAACTGCTGTGTCAGTCTTTTCAGCCATTTTTAGCACAGTACTTCATGAGCAGCAAATGTGGTTTATGATTTCAACAGCTAGGACACTGCACAGAAACACCACTAGGTGGCAGAACATCGTCATTTTAAAATTCAGGGCCTAATGGTCATGCACCTATGGGAGTGGGTGGCTAACCTTTGTTCTGCAGCGTGTTGTGTGTGGACTGCAGCACGGCCTGGTGGAAGTGCTGAGCGAAGGCCTCCGGTGTGAACCTCTCCAAGGGCCGAGTCCGTCCGTTCTGCACAGCAGGATTGGGCTCCTTTTTCTGGGGAGAAGCAACAACGCCGTTCTGGAGGCCCTGGTGCTTCCGGTTCGGCTCCACGAACTCAGCCTTTTCGTGATGAAGGGCCAAGGGCGGAGGGATGCGGGCCACGTGGGTGTCCACGGAGGGTTTGAACGTGTCGTTATGGGGGAGATGCTTAGGTTTGTGAAGGTAGGGAGGGGAGGGGCTGGGAGAGTCGGGGTAGAGATGTCCGTTTGATTGGCACGGCGGAGGAGCTGATGAGGAGTCACCTAAAAATACATTTGTACAGCTGCTTAGGAAGGATTCTTGCGACTTTAAACATGCCTATAAATGTGTGTGTGTGTAAGTGTGTGTGTATTTGCCGTGTCTGTGTGTGTCTCACCAGTTGAGGGAGCAGGAGGACTGCTACACGGAGGTAAAGGATTATATCTGAGAGTGTCTAACGTCACAGTCTTCCTCTGAATGGCCCTCAGCAGCTCCTCTGTCCTCTCCTTATCTACGGAGCAGAAGACAGAATGAGAACACCTGTCATTCATATTTGAAAATAGGACTTAAAATATTGACTGACACAAGGAACTGACGGAAAAAGGTCAGCAGATCGGTGACTTGAGGTTATGTTTGGCACAACACCGCCGCAGACAGACTACACCACCAAAAATTAATGTTTCATGAAGGCTCATCATTTTCAGTTTTTAGCACATTTTCTCCTGAAAATATTAAGTTTTTTTTTTTTTTTTCAGAGTAGCAGATTGTTTATACTGATTTTCATCCAGATTTGATGTCCCTTTTCATCCAAGAGCTGATTACAGCAGTTTACAGTAAACTAGGTCCAGTAGATCAGAAAATGTTTCCAGTAACAGAAAATTAATAGAAAAATTGAAAGAGAGCACAAATGAGCTGCTGATTATGCACCGGTGTCCTCTGAGGACGTAAAAAACAATAAATTTAAAAGAAAAAAGAGTTTGCCCTTATTTCTGTGTTGCTTATACAGATTGTTCATAATTAATCATCAAAATTCTCAGACTTCTTATAATAAGTAATGGAAAATAATGAGCCCTATGTTTATCCAAGCCTCCAAAAGCAGTGTTTGTTGCAGGGTGACTGTATTAGTGACATAAAGTCCAAGAAATCCTCCTCATACAATATACATGTGCATATGTTTTTAAAAACTTTCCAAAATGTATCTAAATATTTAATTTTACCCATTTTTAAAATGTGTCTATCTACAGTTTTACATTAAAAAAACATTAGCTTAATATCTTTTAAAAAGAAATTCATACATTTTTAACTGATTCTATATTTTGACCGGCTGTGGGTTCAAATCCACCCTCGCTGGGAGAAAAGTAGAAAATGCTGCCACAACTTCCTCTCCACACGTACCCTAACTTTATTTTCTTCTCACCCTCCTACACCCTCAGTAAATAATAAAACAGAGAGAGAAGCTGCATGTTGCATTTTTCCACGGGGAGTTACCAGAACAACTGTGAAGAGAGCAGAGTAGTACGTAGGACGTGTGTGTGTGTGGATTTGAAACAGGTTGTTACCTCTCCTCTGCTGTGGGCTGACATGCGAGAGGTCGAACATAAGGAGGAAGTCCTTTTTCTCCTCCAGTTCGGGGGCGCTGTCCATCTGCTCGGCAGAGTACGGGGTGGTTAAGGGAGTTGTAGGTGTCGGAGGTGAAGACGCCTTTCTCTTGCCCCGCACGGCCGGCGGAGAGAGGCTGCGCTCTCTCATCATCCTCCTCCTCTTCCTCCTCTTGCGCACCAGAAGCTCATCGCGGTGGGCCAGCGTGGTCAGACCACACACGCGCAGAAAATCCACTTTCTTTGGAGAGGGAGAGAGATTTGGGAGGGTGAATATCACTCTAAAAACTGTTTTCAAATCAAAGTCTTTCTATGGCTCAGAACTGGCATTATAATCCGTCCTGAGTGATCCGATCACAAGCTCCGAGTACAGATGTGAACGCACCCAGGACACAGTGAGATCCAATCACTGAGATCTCATTCAGAGGTGGTCTGGGTCACGTATGACCACATTTTTTTAGCAGCGTGTCCTGGGCCACATTGAAAGAAGACAGACTCAACTGATGTCCTCTGAAAGAAGGTGAAACATGCTGTCTGATTTCCATTTGGTTCACTGTAATGCAAATTATGTGTCTGGGTTCTCTTACCTGCCAAGGTAAGCAGCAGATGTTTGTGAACACAATGTCTGTTTCAACTGATTTCACCACTGAAGTAGTAATTGCAATATCCCCAGACTCCCTTTAAAAAATCATGCAATTTGTGAGTTTGTGCGTTTGGAGAAGCTTTACAAACTTTGTGAAACGCTGTCTACAACAAATTCAAATTTATTTTGGCCTTCTTGTTAATTCAGCAACTGTTATATGTTAAAGGCCCCATATTGTAAAAGTGAGATTTCCTGTGTTTCATTTTAAAGTATGGCTGAAGAGAACCATAGCAGGTGGTGCCTGCTCAGGCCTGTGAAAGGTGACCAATCACAGCAGACTGGGCTTTTCAGAGGGTGGGGGCTTAAAGAGACAGGCACTATAGGCAGTATGAGAAAAATATTGTGTTTTTTGAACATTAAAGAAGGTTTTCTAGTGACACTGAAGATTTGCATGATATAGGACATTCAAGTTATTTCTTCCTTAGTGTAGAAAATATGTCAGTAGCAAGTTGGCTCCTACTTTTGGTCCGCCAGTTCAACACAACAACACATTTGGTCTTTGTAAACGGAGAGATGTACATGTTTATTTATTTATTATACAAGTGGTCACTCAATATACATGGACATGTTAAACTGCCCTCTTGTGATCCCATGACCCGTGCCACATGTTAATATCGGGTCTAAACGACCTCTTTGTTCATGTACCTCGGAGGATGCGTCCAGTTTGAGCGGTGGCTGTTCTGCCACTCTCCTCAAATGGGCCTTCACCTCCTCCTCGTCACTCTCATCATACGACTCGTCCAGGTCATAGTAATAACCTGGTAAGAGGAGGGCAGGAGAAATTATCTATCATCATAAAGAAATTGCAAGGCTGTGGGTTAGTTTTAATGGCACAAGCAACCATTCACTGGAGTCATCATCTTCTGCCTACAACTCCCCCTCAAAGCTCATAAATCCCCTCCGCACTCACCTCCCTCTCTGGCCTCCTTCCTCCTCTTCTCTTCCAGGTCCAGTTTGCTGAGCAGCCGTCGGTGCTGCTGGAGCACCTCGTCATACACCAGCATGTTGTCGGGAGGCTGACTCTGTCGCTCCCTCACCGGAGATGGAGAGGCTGTCTGGCGCTGCCCCCCGAGGTCAGGAGGCACGCAGGATCTCTGGTGGAGGTTGTTGATGTGATGCCGATGATAGAGGCTCTGGAGGGCTCTGTCCTGCTCTGCCTTGTTCCAGGAGCCTGCGTCCTGTAAACTAGCTCCCCTCAGTGAGGTGTACCTCTCTGTGCCTTCTGCCCTCCTCCTGCCTCCGTCTTCCAGCTTCTCCCCCCAGCTCAGGGGGGGTCTGTCGGCTCTGGTCAGCCCTGGAGGTGGGCGACTCGGCGGCGTAGGAGGGTTGATTTTTCTGCGGGAGTCTGTAGGGGTGTCGACGAGGGAGGCGGGGTTCCACAGTGTAGTCGGAGGCGCAGGGTGATGATGGGGACCTTTGGGGGAGATGAGGGGAGGTGGAGCGCCGAGGCAGGGAGGCACATCTTTGCTGCCTGGGTTGTGATGGACTGAATTGGTTCTGTTTAGAAAAATGAAAAGCAAAATAAGTTTAAAGTCGTCACACGGCAGAATAATTATTTTCTAAAGCTAGTTCTGTTGACTTCTTCACCTGTGGCCGTCTCTCCTCAGCTCCAGCCCTTTCCCAGGCGACCTGAGGCCCATCTCCAGCGGACCCTCCCTCTCCTGCCCTTGCCCACGTTGCCGTGTTAACCAAGCAGCCTCGCTCGCCCTCTGAGTCATCATGGCAGCTGCCAGAGCGCCATGGATCCCCCCGGCAGAAGCAGCAGCAGCAGCATGATGCTTCCCCAGGTGAGAGGGCACCAGGCTGGGCACCGGATGTGGGATAGACCCCCTGGAAGAGTGATGGCCAGGCTGTAGGGACAGAGGTTTGGGTGCTGGGAAACCCGGGTGCTCTGAGTCCTTGGTTTTATCTGGAGAAACAGTGGAGACCATAAATGATTATGTCTGTGATTTATTCAGACATCGTTCAATCTGAATAAATCATCAAATCTTACACTTTTTACAAGGCTGGACAAGATGATGAATTACAAAGAAAATACTAACTTGGTTGTTTACAATTCCCAATAAATACACTTCATTTAATTTGTAATCTGTAATGAAACCTAACAGCTTGTGACATATTTCAGGTGTAAAATTGGAGTGAGGAAAGAACTGAGACTAAAAGTTTGAATTGTTCCAACAGTCTTGATGTTCATGACTCCGGAGAAAGCACTAAGTGCCAAGCCAAGAGCATTTACTGTTACTGCACAACCGACCACTGTGCTGTGAACAACAGGAGGTCTTGTCTTGAATCATTTACAATAGTGTGATTGTCAATGAGACACAAGGAAAATAAATGCAAGAGGCACATTATCCAATATTCAAGATGGTGACCTTCTGGCCTGATGGTGAGTTCTAGAAAGCTGGTTTCAAGTTCGGCTAAAATTTGCCAAAAAGATCGTGACATTTCTTGCATACAAATGAAATTACTGATTTTCTTAGAGGAGAGGTCAGATCATCTCCATAATCATAAGCAATTGTACTTTCCAAAATAATTTCAGGTCAATCTGGCATTACCATGTCAGGATATTTGGGTCTGGATCAGACACATTTTCTAATCATTATCAACATTGGGCCTCACAGTAGGGCAAAAAAAAAACAGGATTTAAGGGTGCTATTTGTAAGAAAAGTAGTTTTTTGAGTCACCGCTACCATCGTTCGATCCCATCTAACAATGATTCCTGACTAAACCCTTGATTTGAGATTTGGTGTGTAAGTTACAAATTCCAGATTCTCATAACCTGCTTAAGCCACACTTCTTACGCTCGGCATCAGACTAAGATTTTAAAACTAAGTTCAAGGATAAAACTGAGAATATTTGTTATAAATGACCTTTGTTAACTGTTTCAGGAAGCCCACATCAATTAACTCTCCTTTAGAAGGCCCTTCCTGCACCTCCTCACCACAGTCTCCATACTGTTTTTCTTTTTAATTGATTTACTGAATGAACTTAAAATTTGCTCACACAAAATGCCATTACTAGCAGTTTCTGGTCATGCGTGTGATTACATGATTACACACATACATGAGTGCACGTGTGTGTGTGCTGTGGTTGTGTGTAGGTACCCAGTCTGTTCGGGGTCAGCCTCTCCCCTGGCCTGGCCCTGTCCTCTGGTGGTGCCCTCCGAGCCTGCAGCTCAGCCAGGTAGTGGCTCTCCGCCGCTCTGACCATCTGCTGCTGTCTCTCCCTCTGCCTCTCCTTCTGTCTGTCCAGCTCCCTCTCCCGCTCTCTCCCCCTCTCCTCCTCCCTCTCTCGCTCCCTCTCGCGCTCCCGCTCTCGTTCCAGCCCTGCCTCGCGCTCCCTCTCTTTCTCTCGTTCGCGCTCTTGCTGTCTCTCTCGCTGGCGGAGCTCATTCTCCATCTGTAGCCTGTGGGGGAGGTTGACAAGTATGCACACACACACACACACACACAGACAGGGGGAGAAGGTGAGAGATGCAACACCCAACATGAGGCAGATATTAACCACACACTGGTGAACCTCACACAAACATTTCTGCCCAAACATACACACACTCGCAGAAACACACACAAACACGCACACACACTCTCCACTTACCATGAGGAAAATAATCCATACACAGCATGACTGAGCAAGAGCAGATGAACACTTAATAGGTATCCACAGGAAAAGGACACACACACGCACACACACACACACACACACATACACAGTCCCCAGCAATCAATAGCACACAAACAAACCTACAGGATACACAGAAGCCATTACAGAACCAGCCGATAAATACCATCCATTTCAAACACAAACATTTCCCCCATGCATTATGCCAGAGGGAAACAATGTGTATTGTGAAACTGAGAAAGGAGCTCAAAGAAATGAAAGGGAGCACGGAGAGAGAGAGAAAGAGAGACGGGGGTGAAGGAAGAAGTCTATATGAGCATGTGCGTGAGATTTAGTGTATGAACTGGCTTGCATATGCATGTGTGTGTGTGTGCGGTGTGTGTGTGTGTGTGTGTGTGTGTGTGTGTGTGTGAAGGGCAGTGTGTGTGATGAGTGTATAGAAGGCACTGTGGGGTGTGTGCTAAAAATATCACACACTCAGCAACCTGTGCCTACCCTGCAGAGAGAGATTACACAGCCCTGCAGACAGAGGAGAGAGAGGGAGGCAGGGACGGAGGGAAGGAAGGGAGGAAGGAAGGAAGGAAGGAAGGAAGGAAGGAAAGAAAGAAAGAAAGAAAGAAGCGAACAAATTTACATGTTTGCATTTTTGCATGTGTGTGTTTGTGTTACCTCTCAGCCAGCACTGTGTGGTTTAGTTCCCCGGGATAGCGGCCTCCAGGCAGGTGCAGGTGGAGGGCGGAGTGGTGCAGAGGAGAGAAGGCGCCCCCTGCAGGCACAGAGTAGAACTGCGACCGCAGCGCAGAAAGACACAGAGACTCCTCCATCCTGTGACAGGCACACAGAAGCAAACCAGTCAGACTACATCTGCACAAAGCCAAGTGTGGGAGAAGATGGCGAGGGCGTCCACGATCTACTTCTCAGGTCATCGTATTTAATGTCCTCTTACTTCTGTTTCCAAACTTTACATAAGTTTACTGAAAAGCTGACCCAAGCTACATGAACATCCAACTAGATGGATGATTACCTCACACGACTCCTCCTTGGGTGAGTTATTGTAAACAATGTGATGTGAGTTATAGCTTGCAGCATGGCGGACGGGAGCTTGTGCCAATAAATAACTCTTTAATACAATATTGTGTTTTAAAGGTGGACATGGAGAAATTCATAGCCTAGTCCGGTACTTTAATTAAACCTACTACAAGGACTTTTTAACTGGTTATAAAACTCTGCCTCTGTGTGACCTACATAAGCAAAAGAGACTATCAGCAAGAACTATTTCTATTTAGTTATTCTTGACTCCTGCCACCGGGTCAGCGTGCACACTGAAAGAGCCTGTGTTTACATTTTCCCAAACTAAGTTACAGTGAGTAGTACGTTAGCCAGTTAAAAACAAGGAGGAAGAGATTTGACGGTGGAAACACTCCCACTTTTGTCCACAGGGGCGACAAAAAACAAAATATCAAAGTTCCTTGTAGGAGCTTTAAGGAACAATATACTACTTCTTCACGTCGTGTCTTGATTCACACTAAAATTCAGGTTAATGACTCAGAGTTTAAGGTGGTGTTGTTACCTTGGCAAGGACAGCGGATGGTGCAGGTAGGCAGGGTGATAGTAGGCAGCAGCAGCTGCGGCGTGGGCCGCAGCAGCAGGGTCGAGACTCATGGGTAGAGAGGTCAGTCGGAGGTCATCTGAGGTGGCGAAGGGCCGGAGCGCTCTGAGGTACTCTTCTGGGACGGCACCCGAAGGAACCACAGGGTGCATCTGCCCGGGCAAACTGCAGAACGAGTACAACGCAGCTTTGATCCGAATGTTGCTTCGAATGGGTTCTGCACTACCGCAAACTCTTACACACATACTTGTGGGCCGACGATGAGTGTGTGTTGCACTCACCTAAGGCTCTGTATTCTTGGGTCCTGCATCACGGAGCTGGGGGTGAGCCCAAAGGAGTGAGCCAGGTGGTGAGGTGAAAGGGTGGGCGGAGTCCGCTTATCTAGTTGTGGCTGGGTGTTCTCGGCACCCACCCGCTCCCTCCCGAGTCCCTGAACGCTCGGCTCTACCTGACAGGGAGACAGACAGCGTGAGAGCAGACATTTCTATGTATATCCATGAGTTTTGAGTGTGTGCTGGATTAAAACTGGGCAGAAGAAAGTTCGAGGGAAATAAGAAGGAGTGAGTGGGTAAAAAAAAAACCCCGAGCTTCACCCAGAGGCTCACCGGAGTGGAAAAGTGGGTCTGATATGTCATAACAGGTCAAGATCAAAGCAGAAAGATGATCCTAATATCTGGCCAACTGCTCTCTCCTTCATCGCTCACTGTCTCTCTCTCTCTAAGAGCTTCCCACTCAGAGGACTCGGTCGCCTCAAAGTTGCATTTGATCCTCGATTGATTATAGTCACATTCCAACCTTCAGATCACCACCATGACACAAACAGTTATGGAAAAACACAAACCAAAATTACAAAAAGATGTGTCCTGGACTGACATATAACATTACAGTAAATACTGACACAGTTAGCGAGGATGAAAACTGGATTTTCTGTCCCAGTTTGCTGCTTGTTTTTCTCACTCTCATTTCAGCTAAAGACGCAAAATGCCAAAAGATAATCCTAAAGGTCCGGTGTGTAGGATACACTGAACACCCTCCACTACACTGGCCACCCAACACATAAAAGACAGGTAATTATAGACTAATGAACATGTAATTATGAAAGAAAAAGTCTCTGTGGCCCCTGATTTTAACACACAGCTGCCAGGAAATCTTTGACGACAGCACGTTGATGAGAAGAAGACACACATGTCCACTATAATGTGTCAAATCCCGTTGCTACAGCAACAGAGGACGTCAGGACAGACCACGGACAAACCACAACCAAATGACCTCTCCCAGCACCACCCGATCTGCTACCTTAGTTTTGTACAACACTTGACCCACAGTGAAATATCTGTGCTTTGAATACGTTTGAATAGCTTTGAATGTGTCACTCATGGAAAGCAGATTCAAACCAGTGACGAATTGTTTCGGGTATCATTCAGCAAAAAAACCTCCACTGGAGACGACACACAGCGAGTCTGGAGAGCAGCCATCACATTCCTTAACCTCTGACCCCCGCAGACAGCCAACGGCCTTCACAGATGCAGCAATAAACACACACGAGCAGCGTGTTTCTTTTGCTTAAATCGTCCTGTCCTCCGTCTTTCTGTTCTAGGACAAGCAGCGCACAGTTAGGACAAATACTGAAGCTACGCACAGCTTTACAGCCCTGCTCATTCTTACACTCCCTCCCCTTCATTTCTTAACATCCTATTCTCTATTTTCCTGCCTCCCTCCCTCCTTCTTTTCTCTCTGAATGTCTGAATGGGAGCCCCGGGCAGGCAGAGCCACAGAGTGCTCTTTGTGAAGGGGGAGAAAGGCAGCTCTGATCCAGGGGGAAGTGGCTACTGTGGGGGCTAACCCCTGCATTGTGTGAGGGGCCTGGTCCCTCGCCCCACCTTGAATTCACTCGCACACCCACAAGCAAACACATCCACGGACGCGCACACACATACACGGGGTCCCTCTTCACATCCTAAGCCTTTTGTGGTGAAGGGTCAAGTACACACACACACACACACACATGCGCACACACAAACACTGCAGGAAGCTGAACACAATAGGTGCCAGTCTCTGAAGCCTCCAGTGTTTCTTTACAAACCCCTCATGTGTTGCTGAAAAAGACATGGACTGATTAGCGCGAGGAAGACGGGGGTGAGGCGGAGGGGTGAGAGAATGAAAATGAAAGGATGAGACAAGACAGAGAAAGAGAGAGTAAGAGGGAAGAGAGAGAGAGAAAGAAAGAGGGAAGGGAAAAAAATGAGGGCGAGAAAGAAAGAAAGAAAGAAAGAAAGAAAGAAAGAAAGACATGGATGACTTGATGTTGACAAGCACTGGGACTATTTCTTCAATGGAGGGAGCAGCAACATTAAGGAGACAGAAAGGGACAGACGACTTATCTGCGCCGAGACAAGAAGAAGCTTTAAGACAGCAGGACAGAAAGTTCAGATTCACAGAGCGAGATGTCTCAGGGTGCGACGGTTTGACAAACGACGTGTCTTACCTGTCGTCCGTCAGCCCTCCACAGGCCGTTGCTGGTCTTGGTGGGGGCAATTGTGACTACTGGAGGGGTGCCGGGCACGCCGTGGCCCCTGGTCTGGCCCAGGAGGGGCCCTAATGAGCTTCGCTTAGGGGTGGTGACCGGTGAGCTGTGGCTGGTGGCCGGGGAAGAGACTGGAGACGACTCACCGCTGACAGCAGAACCTGAAGCAGGGAGGGACGGGGCGTTAATGATAGCGGGAGAGGCAGGAATAAACTCAGCTCATCAGATCTAAAAAGATGTCAGGATCAAACAATCCCCCCGTGTCTTAATAGAGACGGTACACGAAAAGGAAAAACTAGCAATTCTGACAGTGCGCTGGCCTGTGACGAGGTAAACAGTGATTCAATCATTTTGATGAAAAGCTTTCTGGCGAGATGCGACAGAAATAAAGAAAAGTGTAAAAAAGATGCACGAGGTAGAGGAGCAGAAGATGAAAGTCTGTGTGTGACGCTGATGAAGAAAGACAAAAATCAGACATGGAGAGAGAAGGAACGAAGGACCTCATAGATGATGGCTTTTTAAAAAAAGAGACTGGGGTGGGACACAGTGAAGGTGTGTGTCGTCTGTAGCTCCCACTCTACCATTACTCCATTACTGTAACACTCACTAATCAGTCGACACACGCACAGAAACACAAACACATCCAGAGGCACTGAGGAGGAGGAAATAACAAGATGGAGCCTCAAGGTAGAGAGAGAGCCACAGGGAGGGAGAGAGAGGGAGAGAGGGAGAGAGAGAGAGAGAGAGAGAGAGGGAGAGAGAGAGAGAGAGAGAGGGGGAGAGAGAGCTTGTTATAATTGACTGTAATTAGATTCTCATTATTAGGAGATGAATGGAAATGGATGAAGGAAGAGGCAGAGAGGGAGAGGTCAGAATAGGTCAGCCCTTATTCAACACCTTCATTAGGACACCAATGAGCTGAGAGTGGACACACACACACATTTACACACACACACATTTACACACACACACACAACCAATGAGATACTAGGCAGTAACGTTTTAATCCACCAAACACAACCTTGGTCTGTGATATGACACACAAACAGTCAGTGGTGATGTGCTGCGGCACCATTTTTTAGCTCATTAAAACCTCGCACACATCTTAAAGGAACAGTTCGACATTTTTGGAGAATATTTGCTTCCTAGTGGAGAGTTAGACCGACTAGCTGGTTAGCTTAGCCTAGCATAAAGACTGGAAACAGAGGGGAACAGTTAGCCTGGCCAGAACCTCTACAGCTCACTGATTAACGCGTTATATCTTGTTTGCAGCAGTTTTACAGGGACAGAAACGTATTCCTAGGCTCGACTCAATAACTACTTTTGTTATATAATCAAAATAATTGTAATAAACAATATTACTTTCATTTGAAGACCATTTTTTTTGCCAATGACGTGATATTTCCGTATAATAGTTTAATAATGCAAGTAGTACACCCTTTCAAAGAGTACAAAACTTTTAATTCTTAATAATATTAAAATTCCTAAAATAAAAACCCACAGCCAAACACAATATGGCCTCTTGGGGCTCCATTGGAAAAGATTGCACTTAAATAAGTATTACACATTTGGCAGTTAATATACCACTTGTCATTGGGTCATGTCCAAAAAAACAATTAAATCAAAAATATAAGATATTTAAGATGTAACGTAATGATCGTGACAGGCCTACTTTTCTATATATATTCCTTAAATTTTGTTTGTATAGCTCAGTTTAGTGGTTCAGAGTTGACAGAAACAATGAAAAGGTGTAGATATAATAAAGGATGTTGAACAAATCTGACAGCAGTAGAGGTGCTTGTTTTTCCGTGTGTGTGTGTGTTCAGGACCACGTTAGCTCTCCAGGGCCTGGGTTTTAAAATAAAAGGTTAAATCCCCACTCACCTCTGGGATCCTCGGCCTGTTTGGCCAGTTTACGCAGGGCAGCAGCGAATCCGGAGTTTGCAGACTGAGCAACTGCGTTCCCATTGGTTAGTGGGCTGAGGGGACTCACAGTAGCTGTGGTGCGACTTGCCGTGGAGATCATTCCTAATGATGGTGATTTGTTGGACTCATGGTTCATACCTGCGGAGGAGACAGGGGGAGAAATTATGCCGTGAAGATCCAGTCGGCGAGAAAGTGTTTGATTCTTCTGTCAGCTGAGGAATTATATTACCACCTCTTTATAAAAAGAAGGAAGATGTGAGAAAACGCATCAGATCTCGAACACAGTTGATATCTTCAGCGGATGAAAGTCATCACACACAAGTGCTCGAAACAGAACGGACAAGTGTGTGTGTGCCTCCCTTTGTGTCTGGACATCATAGCGAGCGCATACGCGTGGGTCAGCTCCACTAGAGACAGAGCGGAGGGAGTAGAGCTGTGTCAAATAGAGCGGTGACCCTAATAGCAAATCACACACATGAGTGCACACATTTCCTCGAGGGAGCCAGTCAACACATCTTAAGAAACCCGGCAGTGTCTACACGCAAACATTATTAAGTATCACTGCAGTTTTACACTCTCGCACAGATGCAAGCATGTGCACACACACACACACAGCAACACACACACACACACGACCACAGAGACAACTAGCAAGCCCATCGATTTACTGAACAGTGGACGCACTTAGAGCAAACGTGGTCGGACTAACCTTTGTCTTCACCCTCTACCCTCTCACTGACCCACTAATGTTAATTACAGCTGGAATTAGCCAGCAGCCCCCCCTGACTGCTACAGCAATGACCTCATTACCACCACACACACACCTTTCAAACACACACATATACCACAGGAAGAGCAAACAAACAGCCAAAGCAGTAAACACACTCATGAAATATTCATAGGCGCACGCACACACACACACACACACACACACACACACACACACACTGGAACACCACTTATTGAATGTTCTGCTCATCTCGCGGGCGGTTTTGAAGAAAAAAAAAGAATAAAAGGCGGTCGGATCTGGAGAGTTTGTTCATCAAAAGTCTCACAAATCTCGTATTCGCACACGTCAGATTAGTCGTCTACCTTCTGCCTGCCAGCTTTCACACGTGTGAGCAAGAGCAGGCAGAGGAAGCTGTCGAGCGACGAGCGGAGTGAGAGCAGAAGATTTATGAAGGAGGGAGCAAAAAATGAACCGAAGCCAGAGCTTAACAAAGTAAAAGTGGAGACTGACAGAGGTCGCTGTATGAAATCGTGTAGACCCGTCGGAGAAAACGTATCGGCTCACATCTTCTGAAAGCTTCGAGTTAAATATCATCAAAGTTTTGACAAAAGCTGTTCCTGCGAAGTTGATGAAAAGCCTCCTTTCCCCCAGTTTCAGATAACTTGTCAACCTGCATCTAACTGCGTGTAACGCGTACAGTTAACATACATGCAGCTTCTGACACGTATGATCACTCCTCTTCTCTTATATAACCTGTGTCGGGCACACTTATCATTTCTTTCTTCAGTCTCATGTATTTACATGTCACGCTAATAAAGCAAATTGAAATTGAGATGGACGGACAGAAAGGGAAAAGAGAGATGAGGCGAGTAAAAAGCTCAGATCCTGACAGGCTGTGTGTGTCTGTGTGTGTGTGTCTGTATCTCTGTCTCTGCTGAGCCCAGCAGTCAAGGGAGAGATGATAAGACAGTTTCTATCGACTCTTTCTCCTCCTCCCTCCTCTGTTACTCACTCTCTGTTTCCTTCCCCTCTCTCTCTCTCTCTCTCTCTCTCTCTCTCGTTTATCTCAGCATACTGGTGCTTATTTAACAAAAGCCAACACACATAATCTCTCTCTTGTCTCTTGCTTTCTTTTCCCTCGCGGGGCTATTTTCCTCTGATATTTTTCTCCGTGTCATTCACAAGAACACATCCTAACATATGCATGTGCACATAATTCAAACATGCAAACAGACACACTCACCCTCCCGCTCACTGTTTCTCCTCCTGCTCCGTCTTTCTGCTCCTCTGTGAGACTCTTTCTCTCTCTCCCTCTCAGCCTTGCAGCTGCTACGTGGTCACGTGACCTCTTTTCTATCCACTCCCCCCCTCCTCTTCCTCCTCCTCGTCCTCCTCCTCTCCATCCATCGCCCCCCCCCCTCCTCCATCTCCCCATCTATCACCCTTTCCATCCCACCTCCTCCTCCTCTCTTCTCCCGTCTCTGTCACTCTTTTTATCTTTCCATTTTCTCTCCTTAGCTGTCCCTCTCTCTCTCTTTTAAACTGCGCTCTCTGTCGTTTTCTTTTCTCTCCTCATTCTTCATCCCTCCTCCTTTTGGCTCGCGCTCCCGGGAGGGTGGAAGGTGGTGGTGATGGTGGTTGGGGGGGCTGGAGGAGGAGGAGGAGGAGGAGGTGGGGGGTAGAAAGAGGAGGAGGGGGGGGTTTATGGTGATGACTGGGAGGGTGGGTGTGTGGTTTGAGCTGTGTGTGTGTGTTAACCCTCCATCCATCACTTTGTCTCTCCGCTAGTCAGCTCTGTCTGCTTTAGGGACACGGCTGATGTGGGGGAGGGGAGGTTTTCTGACAGTGACCTTTCACCCTTCACCTCTGACCTCCTACTGCCCTGGACAGCAGGGGGTTGCGGGGTAAATCACACACAACAGCCCTAAATACAAATTAAGACATATTTTTTTAAAGTAATGGCTGAATAAACGGCTCCAACGCTCAGAGCACTGAAGAAAAACTGTTCAAGGGGTTAAAAGAGGAGCTAATCATGTCATTACTGGGGCAGGAAATGATGCCAGTGCCATGTTGTTTTTTGTCCTCTAAACAGTGGCCATTATAAGACGCGTAAGACGTCGGCTTGTCCGTCTCTTTTGACGGCGTGTTATGTGTGCGACCAACAAGCAGGGCATTTGAAAAGCAAGCTAAGAGCAATTGGAAGCTAACTCAGAGGAGAAGAACAGCAACCGGAAATGTCTGCAAACTGGTTGGACGACGAGGATGATATCAACAGCCATAAGTCAGGATGGTGAATGATTGTGACCGCCATGTTATGACACTGTCATCGTTAAGAGGGCGCTTCCTGAGGTGTAGGTAAAACACAAGACTAGACGCTGACGCTGTTGTGTTAAACGTTTGTTTTGCTTGTGGAACGTTGTTTGTTCAGTGTAACAACAAAACAAAAACAAAGGCAGCGTACATTAGCATCTATGTTGCGGCGGTATGTTGCTGTTACCGTGTATTTTGCTAGCGTTAGCATGCTAACATGATTACAGTTATCATGTTACAAACAAGCTAACGTACAGACATTGCGAGAAATATACAAACATATTAACGTTACTACAAAAATGCTAACATTTGGCACCGAAGCAGTAACGTCAACAAATGTTAATGTTCAAGCAGACATTTGTGCTCATTTTGAGGCTGAACGACTTCTCTTCATAACCAAACACGTTAAAAATGAGAGGGCTGGAGAAAAATAACAGAAAGGGTAGTTTCTGAGATCAGTCTGAGCTGTCAAACAAACACACGGCCACACTTCACTCACACAAGGTCAGGGTGTTAGTTTCTAGCGAGCTAACAGCTACAGCTGATGACTGTGCACAGCTGGTACATTGGCTGTTTGGGGTGATTAAACAGGACGGCTTTGACACTTAGATAAATAAAACAAGGTGAAATGTTGAATTTTACATAAAATCTGAGAGTACCTTGAGGGTCTGGCTCTCCATTATCAGCCTCAGCTGTGCTTTGAGCTGACTGTAGACAACCTCGTGCTAACAAATGCTTTATATGTAACATTAAACGTGTTAGCATGCTAATGCAAGCATGTGGCTAACTAGCCAAAGTAAAACAAATTAGTTTCAAGGTAAACTGTCACAGGTACAGTTCCTAACAGGTGTCTGTTTGTGCAGCTTTTTAAAAAAGGGAAATTCAAGCACCTCTCAAGCATTTTCAAGGTAGCTAAACCAACAATTTCCAGACTCTCAAAGCCCTTTTTCATAAATCGTGACTATAAATGTAATTGCATTAATTCAAGTCTACAGAATTCCTTAATGCCCACAGCCATCAGTATATTTACTTTATGAAAAGTTTATGTTAACTGCTCATTTTGACGCCAGGAGACAAAATCAAATATGGTGCCAGGATTGTACGGTTGAAATTAAGCATTTTCCAAATGTTCAAGACTTTGTGAGGACCCTGAGGTGTAAAAATTGGACCTGCTTGTGGCGCTAAATGGAAAGTCAGGGGATCACCGAAGTCAGTCCACTTCGCTCAGCAGTGAAAAGAGTTGGACAGACTGACCCACTGACACTGACCGTCCCCAGAGCCACAATCAAGCATTCAAACACACGCTACAAACTAATAATATAACCACCTCGGGTGTGACTCATCCACTCACACACAAACATACATAATCACACTCTGATCAGCATGATGTAAGTGATATAGTACATGTTGAGGCCTGTGTCTTTGACACCTTTTTGGTGTCGCTCTCCCTCTCTAACATGCACACAAACAGGCAAACACCCACCACACACACAGGGGGACTGTGAGGAAGGCGGGGGGGGGACCTGCTCTGCCCTGTCAGCTCATTAAAAAGCACAATGTCTGTCTGTGTGTGTGTGTGTGTGTGTGTGTGTGTGTGTAGGGATGGGTCATTAAGATGGAAGAAGAGGTTGTAACACACTACCTACTCATTAACCCTCATCACATTGGCATGTCTGGGTGTGTGTGTTCTTGACGGCTGCTATGTTAACACTTAGACATTAGATTGACTTTGCTCATTTGTCTTTACGAACAGTTACCCAACATTAGACCAATAATTAGTGCACGCACACACACACACACACACACACACACACACACACGTTCTCTTAACATAAACTGAATGTGCTCTATTTAAGTTTTAAGACATTATTATTTGTGCTCCTACAGCTGATAATAATCGCAACAACAGCTACTGTTGCAGCTACAATAGCTGGCAGACTTTTTCAAATTCCTCTGACAAGCACGCAAACACACACACACACACACACACACACACACACACACACACACTCACACACACACACACACACACAGCGAGAGAGAGAGAGAGACAGAGAGAGAGAGAGAGGGGCAGAAAAAGAGGGAGAGGAAAAGTAGCCAAATGTTTTACAGCCTCTTAAACTTGTCTGTAATAGCAGTCAGAGTGGCGTCAACACAGCAGTCTCCAGGGTTACTCCAGGGGCTGCTAAATGGCTTTACTAGCTCCAGTCACTCTGCAGCTCACACAGAAACACTTAACACTTCCTTACAATCCATAAACAACGAACACACTCTCCCCACTCCAACATCTCACACACTCACGAACACAGAAATGGGCACGCAAATGACCATAAACGTCAGAAAAAACGGCATAAAACAGAACAATGACATCAACCAAAACACGCTCGTGTGTGTGTGTGTGTGTGTGTGCGAGCAGCCTACATGCAAAGAGAGGCGCATACACAATCAGCTGACTCAGGATTCAGGCACCGTGCATCACAAAAACGTATGCATGTGACCCCTCGGGACCAAACAGCCAGCACGCATTTATGGTTCTGGGATAAATGGAGCAGAAAAACCACATACTGTAATAACCAACACCTCCAGCGAAGACAAAAAAAACAAAAAAAAACCAGGAAGCTACACACGGGATGAGAGAATTAGGAGCACACAGCAGGGAAAGAAACAATGAAGGAAGTGTAGCAGTCATTACTCTGGTTCATATTAAACAGTGTGTCTGCCAGAGCTGAGCCATGTTTACTGTGCAATCATAACAGAGTCGAGATGTTAGTGAAAGGTCTATAAATTATCGCCGCCACAGCTTAGAGCAGAATGTGGACTGTCAGCAAAGATGGGACGGCTACACTGGAAAAGCTCTTCTTCTTCGGCTCTCTCCTCCCGTGAACTCGGGCCTCCTGGCTGCAGGGCGCTCTTCCTCTTTCTGTGACCCCTTCTCCATTTCTCTAATCAGCGTACTTGTCTACGAGTATCTTGTCACTGTCTGTCAGATACAGAAAGAAGATATAAATAGCAGCCGTTTTGGGACCCTGACACTTTTCTCTTATCGGCCCGCGTTATCGTTTCTTTGCCTTGTCATTTCCTCCTCGCTATCTCTTCCCCCGGCCTCCAACCACTCACTCGACAGCCTCCCCCATCACGCCGGCTACAGTTCTGTTTTTTCCCCCCTCTGTGTCATCGATCTCTTCTGCAGGCGTGTGGCTCAGTCTTGCCTCTCTGATACGGAGATGATGCAAAAAGATAAAACAATCTGAGGCAAACCAATCTTGCTCTGTCTCGGTTTGCTTCGGCGCCTCGCTGCGTCTGACTCTTGCCCGCAGGAGTTTGTGTGTGTGAGAGTGTGTGTGATCAGCGTTGGTGGTGGGAGTGTATACAAAGGGTCATGTAAGACTGTTGACAGCCACAGTTCCTCCTCCTCCTCCTCCTCCTCCTCCTCTGGCCTGAGGACGGCTCTGCTCACCAGGTGCCGACACCACGGTGGCTAGACCTCAACCATCTGAACAAACATGAGGGGGGGAGAACACACGCAGACGCACTCTGGCTGCACAAAGGTGTATGAAGACAATGCAGACTAGCAGATGCACGGAGACTGGCCTGACAGGCTGCTGTTGGCTGTGTAAAGCGTAAAAGTGCAGAGTGTAACTGAGGTGTGAGCTGTGAGAGAAGACCAGCAGAACAACTATCGCTGTCGTAAACAATGACGAAAGAGTCCAGGAGAGGTTTGAGCCAGAGGGTTCACCGACAGGTTTTATGGATTGTTTCCTTGTTTATTATAACTGTACGGATTCGATCGGAGCAGTGAGAAAAGTAGTTGATTTCTTCCTGTGATTACTTCTGTGTCAGTGTGTGTACCTGTCTTCTGGCTGTTATGTGTATGTTTGACTGAAACATGAGCCTGTTCACCGCTGGAAGAAAATAATTTCCTGTGTGCTCGTCCACCTCTTCAGTCCCATTTTTCTCGGTATGTAAACAATGAAGAGTGTTCGGTGCAAATTCATTCCACAGGCTACTACAGTTTACATTTGAGGGATCCGGGAGTACATTTAAGGACATCACATTTAAAGCATCGCAGCAAAATAAAACTAATCCTCGCACTACACCATCTAGGACAGAAAAGGACTATTTAAATTAAACGATACTGCAGTTAAGATTGTTTACTCAAATGCTGTTTCCAAGGTCAAGAAAGTAATAATTCTCTCGATTATTAAGCTTCAATTAATCGACTCAATACAAATAGGAAGTCTGTCTCACACCCTCGTCTCCGCCCTTAAAGTAAGTTATTTAAGAGACTCCCAACTAAACTCAGATTATAACTCTAACCCTGTTGACCATCCAGGGCCCGATCTATTACACTTACAGTGATATAAAACATTAAAAAGCTGCAAAACCTCTATTTTGAGAGGCTGAAACTTCAAAATTCTCAATTAATCGTCAAAATAGTTGCCTTCCTTTTTCTGCGGATCAATTAATTGACTTGTTTCAGCTCTCATGACATGAAAACAACAAGGGGAAACGTGTCATGCAGTATTTTTTCTTATCATTTAACAATTAATGTACCAATAAATACAGTACACTGCTTTTATACAGTATGATAAAAGCACAGTTTTAATAATTACTAATTCAATAAAGAAATAAGAGCCCTGGGGTTAATCTGAAGCCGTGGGGTGTAGGGCTTTATAGTAGCCTATCTATATGAGAAGGAGGTAATTAAAGAGATTGGAGGTTTACTCAGTAACCCCTGCTGAGCAGCTGGTCTACGGCAGGTCAGGAGCAGCACATGGCGCATGGACCGTGTGTGTGCGTGTGCGTGTGTGCGTGTGTGTGTGTTGAACTCCACCTGCGGGCTGTGTACACACACAAAAGCGACGTGATCCGCTTGACTGCTGCTAATGCGCCCGGCGGCATCTATCTCAGCCAAACAATACAGTCGCTGTTAAAGGTCCCGGATTAAAGAGCGACTCCTCTAACTCCCATGGGTGCTGCTGTGTGACAAGACAAACCATGACAAGGAGGAAGATGATGGGTGACACACACACACGCACGCACACACACACACACACGCGGCGGTGTTTTAGGTGTGTCTTCCTGTCCGTTAAGTTTGCTCGGAGCAAACAGGAACAGGTGTTTGATCACCGACGAGTTTGTCAAGAAAGATAACATAACTGGGAACCACGAGCTGCACCTTCTGCGGCTGCGTCAAGACGGACGCAATTAACTGCGGGAAAACACGGAAGTGAGGGGCTCTGCCTTCAAAATAAGAGCAGCTAGCGTTCCCGAAATGACCATTTACAACGCGAGGACATTAAAATAAACACGCGATTGTGTTTGTTTGCGCTTGAAGTGTCCTTACAATACTGTCTTTGGCTCAAACGCGTTAAAGTGACGCTTTATTTTGACCGTGGTAAACCGGAAGCTGCTTCCTCCCGCTGTCTCCTTCACACTGTCCGTCAAGCTGAACCAGTTTCTCTGAATACATATTGCCGACTGATTCAATCACACACTGCCCACTTTGAGCGTTATAGTCTACCGCAGTTCATCTAAAAATAGCCTCGAGTGAAACTAAAAATTTCACTTCCTCCACTGAAGAAGACGGAAAAACAAAAAGGATGAAGGATTCAACCGCCCGCTCATATTAAAGCGAAACTGGTCCCAGCGTGAAGAATAAAGTAAAGATAAAGTCACAGACAATACGGACAAGGTAGGATACAGCCCGCAGAAATAAGATGAGGTCGAGATCTTTTTAAAAAGAAGAAGCCATAAGGTCATTAGTAAAGTCATCAGTCAGCGCCTGAAGACGACATCCGAGCAGCAATTCAGTCATAATTTATCAATTCAACCCCGCGTTGACTTTAAAAATGCGCATACATGTCGGAGGTTTTATTCACTCCGGGCAACAACAAAAGCAAACAGACGTTTTGTACTCCAAACAAAAGAGAGCAGACAACTTACCGCCGCACCGGAGAAAAGACTATCCTCGGTTTTTGCGCATCCTTAGTGGATAAATTACAGCGGCTCTGTGTGTGCAGCGAAACACTGTGTGATCCCCACGATACCACCAAGAAGGACAACACGTTAACTGTCCTCAGGGAGAGAGACACAGAGAGAGAGACACACAGAGAGAGAGAGAGAGAGAGAGGGAGGCGGGGTATGATGGTGGAGGAGGAGGAGGGAGTTGGAGGAGGAGGAGGAGGAGGAGGGCGAGCACCTGCTCCACTGACGCTCCCTGGAGAGCTGGAGGGATGGAGAGAAGGAAGATGTGGCCCCGCAGACTGCTGATACCTCACAGCCTGGACATGTTTACTGTCCACTGGAGACAATCAGATCTGTTCAAGTCAGCTCCTCCTGCTGCTCCAATGACTGCACACTGGTACAGAGCAGTCCTAACATGCTCACTTAACTGATCATGATGATAATAGTAATAATAATGAGGACTAGTATTGATCTTCTGCTGCTGCTGCTGCTGTTGTTGATGCTGACGTTACTGACAAGGTAACACTTTACATTAAGGAACACATAATATGAGTAGTTACAAGGGGACGAATTAGGAACAAATGAGTAATTAACTGCTAGTTAACTATTACCTGATGAGTAAATCCTAAAACTAATTTTACAGAGTGGATAATTAAGTAATTAAGTAACAAGTGAGGAATGAATCAGGGATGAAAGGGAAAAGGAAACAGTAAGTAATCAGAAGATATTGATGAAGTAATGAGGGACTACTTAGTAACGACTTAATATTACATATCACTACTTGGAGTGCACGTAAAGAGTAATTAATGTTTAAGTAATTAGTATTTAATGAGTTGTTACTAGTTTTGTGCTGTTCACCAGCTGGTTCAGAGTTAATCAGGAACAGCTCATGAAGAAAGTTGTCTGTATGTTGATTTAAAGTTATGAATTAATTAATTATTCATCAAGATTGGAGGTTTATCTACTATATAACCCTTCATTAGGAATTAGCAGGGAGGTACATATCAACACATTTCTTAATTGACAGTTCAAACTCACCATTAGCTACTCTTTGATATTGGATTAGGAGTTACTCATTCACTAATGATTAGCTAGCAGTTATTGTAAAGTGTTACCAATATCTTGTTTAACTCAGCAAAAGTAACATTATTTTAGAGTTGTGTTTCTGGCGGGCCAGTCCAAATCCAATATTCACGCTTCTTTAAACTCTGTTTTGATCCATAATGCTTAATGCTGCACTTTGTTCACTAGCTAGCTGCTAATCTTGTCTGCTGTTTGGCGCTGAGGAGGTAGGTTTATCAGAGCATTTTCACTTCAAGGTCCAGTGTGTAGGATTTAGTGGCATCTAGCCAAACTCAACGAATGTAAAAAAAAAAAAAAAAAAGCCTTCTCTAAAGCCAGTGTTTGGTTTGTCCGCTCTGGGCCACTGTAGAAACATAGCGGTGCAACATAGCGAATCAATGAAAGACGACCAGCTCCCTCCGTTCTAAGGTCACGAAAACACAACAACACAATCTTAGTTTCAGGTGATTATACACAAATAAAAAACATAATTATGAAGATTATATTCAATTTCTGCCAATAGATCCTCCTAAATTATACACACTGGGCCTTTAATGCTGCATTTTGTTCACCAAGCTAGCTGCTAACCTCGTCTCAGGTAGCTTACACTGGTAGCGTCACTTAACACAGAAGCTAACTGCGACTCGAAAGGATCAAAAGGAGCAAAACAGTACATCTGCCTACTGTAAAACCAAAACAAAGAGCCAAAACACGCTAAAACTCGTACACATACTATGTGTTATACGAAGAGAAATACTCATGATGACCTCACTGATTCTTTCAAATGAATTCCACCTGATATTTACTAAAAAATACTGTATGAAGCATCACGTTATGAACATATATTCATTAACATTCATGTGTCATCATAGGCTCGCTCAGCCTGCTTCATTTAGTCTAATATTTCAACGTGTCCCGTGGGCCTCTGTGTCTGTCTCTCTCTCTCTTTCTTGATCGTTCATCCCTTCATCTCCCCCATCCCTCCATCCCTCCATCCTCGTCTCCCAAGCAGCTGCTCCACTTTGCAGCTATTTAACAGCTGTTTTGCATCGATTTGCGCTTCCGAGTGCAGATTTCTACCTTGTCCATCCTCCTCCTCCCGCTCACTTTTTACCCCCCCACCCTTCCTTCCTCTCTTCCTCTTGCATTTCTAAGATGCCAGACACACAGTAACACCAAACAGCCTTGATGTTTTCCTCAATGAATAGACTGTCTCCTTCATATCTTTCCCTGAGATCCATTCAGCGATGAAAGACGCGCACACACACACACAAGCATGCAAAACACAAGCTGGCACGCATACACCCTAATAGACATGCACACATATTTGCACCGACATGCACGTGCACGCAGATTAGCGGCCCCCTACTTCCCCACTTTTCTCTCGATGGATACAACAAGTACTGAAGGAAGCAACGGAAAAGAAAAGAAAAAAGTGAGGCTCCCCTATAATCCCCAAATCCCTCTCTCTTGTACTCAAACCCACACAAGAGAAAAGAGGGGGAGTGAACGAGAGTTGTGTGTCTTTGTGAGTGTGTGTGTGTGTGTGTGTGTGTGTCTGCTGAGACTAGTGTAGCCTGACATGATTTATGGTTCGGCTGTGCACTGCAGGCAGACACTCTCAGTTTTCTCTGAGGTGGGTGTCTCACCTCCATCCTTTGTGACCTATACAGGTTGCACAGTGTGCGTGCGTGCACGTGTGTGTGCGCGCGTGCGTGTGTGAGAGAGGAAGATAAACTGTAAAATGTACACACGAGCTTGTGTGTGTGTGTGTGTGTGTACAAGTGCAGGTGCATGAAAGAGAAGATAAACCCGATCGAACATGTGCTGCTGCTCTGTGTGTGTGTGTTTGTGTGCAGTGTCGGGGTCAAAGCGCACAGCGGTGTGTATTCTCCGGGTGGGTTATACTTGGCGGTGGACTGTAGGATCCCCCCATTAAGCAGCGTGTAAAAGAGGCCAAGCACAGAGGCCATTATGAACTCCGGCAGTAATAGCTCCAGGAATCTTATTGCCTCTGGAGACCTGGTCATTAGCCTATTCCTCTCTCATAAAGCCCTCTATCCATCACACACGCAAGCATACACACATTTATATGCAAGCGCAGCCGCACACAAACACACACACACGCAAGCACATGTTTGCCTCCGTCTCCTCTGCTGCTTTCTTGTTCTCTGTCTATTCATCTCCGGCGAAGAAGAGTATAGCGCTGCAAGAACGATCCACCAAGACATCCACAGATGTCTTTAAAAACAGATGCACTCGCTCTCACATGAACACAAACACACGCAGACACACACACACACCAACACACGTGCACACACACAGATGCTCATTTACAAAAGCAGCCAGGCATAATATCAGCCATGAACCCAAACCCCTGATTATTTAAATGTATTCCTCCTTCCCCATCCAGTGAAAGTGAGACGCTGTAGCAGCCTGTTAGCTCTGGTCAGGTAGGAGATTACAAACAGAAACACTGTCACATACAATGGCGCTACGTGGCAGGACAAGCATTATAATGGCACCTAAACCCACCTTCAGAGCACACACACACAAACACACACACAGACGTACATGTGCACACACACACACACACACACACACTGTGGCCAGATTTATTGGCGATTCAGACAGTGAAGACAAACCGCAGAGACGACAAGGAGGTGAGGACACTCTTTATCCTCAGGCACACACACAAACACACACACACACACACACACACACAATCACACACACACACAGAGCCACTAGTGTATCGCCAAACAGTACAGTACACATATTTACTTTCACCTCTGCACACACACAGAAGCCCACACCCTCAAACTAAAGCTAGAGTAACTGTTGTTTTAATATAGGCACATGCATGCCCACACACACACACACACACATGCACACATACATTCAGAAATATATATATATATATATATACATACACACATATATAGAGTACATTGTGTACCAGCACACACAAAGCAGAGGGAGTCCAGAGAGAAGAGATACCTGGGGATGAAGACACATTGGCAAAGGTAATGCTGGAGTCAGTCACTCTGTCCTCAGGCAAAACACACACATCCTCATACGCGTACACCGACACACACACACACAGACACACACAGACACACGCACACACGCAGTGCTGTAAAGATAAGCACTAATCCTGTTTATTACCTCCCCCCTCTCTACACTCTCCCTCTCTTTTTCATTTTATCTCTCTCTCTCATTTTCTCCCTCTCTCCCCTCTTCTCTTATTTTTCCTGTCTCTCTTCCTCAAGCCTATTTGAGCAGCGTGCACACACACACATACACGCAAGACACGCTCACACACTGTCAGTTTACTCCTGTGATGTTTGTTGGCCTGGGGCTGAGACGAGGAAACAGGGAGGGGAGTGTTGATGTGCGCTGCTCTTTTCCAGCTCCAGCTCTGTTCACGTCCTGCAGAGAGAATTACCTTCCCTTTGTTTGTGTGAAGGGGCTGCTGCCTTTACCATCTGTGCAGCGGATACAGTGGCAGGCATGCGTGTGTGTGTGTGTGTGTGTGTGTGTGTGTGTGTGTGTGTGTGTGTGTGTGTGTGTGTGTGTGTGTGTGTGTGTATGTGTGTGGGTGCGTGTGTACCGCTATAATCTTTCAAAATAAAGACATTTCACAGGACCTGATGTCTTAAAGGGGACATTAAGACTTGAGGGATGAGATTAAAGGTTATAGCTGAGGTTAATGGAGAAGTGTAAGGGTTGGAGAGTAAGTGTCAATTTAACGTTTTCACAGTTATAATCATACAAATATTACCAGAGAGGTAATACCTGTCACGCAGGTGCAGAACGTACAAGCTTGTTGACAATCGGAAATAGTCTTTGTGGTGTGTTCAAGTGCAGCATTTTGGCCAAGACACAGGAGACATGAGACGACACAGTAGTTGGCCTTTGTAGGAGTGTGTTTGATGTCAGTCTGATGTGTCGGCACCTTAAGAGAATTGCTCATGGGCACTTCAGTGGGGGTAATGAGTCCAGGAGTCCTGGAATCAAACTGGGGACCCTCTGCTTCTCGAAGCTTCAGGCCACCACTGCCCTTTGGATAAGGCTGGCATTATTAAACGAGTCCCTTACTCTCAACAGAACCAACATTATTCTGTCCCTTATTACTTTCTGCCTTCTCCAGCCTGTCTGCAGCCCTCAGCTCCAACACCACTGAACATGTAACTCTGAGTCTAACTCAATATTTTTTCTAAGGATAAAGTCATTTCCTAAAAACAGCTGGGCGCTGTAGCTTTTAGCAAGTGTTGCTTAAACACGAGTTAATTGTGTATTTGCTCGGCCTATTTTAGACTGCAGATTATTACAGTTTCGTGCTCTACTGAGTGTTTACAGCAGCAGGATGGTGTATGTTGGATCAACCCAAAATAAAGTTACAACGCTCATGTTCATTAAGGAACAGAGGGACTACCACGAGCAGGGACTTTGATATAATGTCCTCATAACTTAATGTAGATCCTGGTCCCTGCAGAGGGGTTCGTCCAAAGGTTCCTCTCCCCTGGGGAAAGTTCTTACGATGGAAATGTTATTGATAGAAGAAAAACATATTACTAACATACTACTACCAGCCTTATCCTTTAAGTTGAGCTGCATTTTTTATGTGCATGAACCCGTGTTTTCATTTTTAATTGCTGTGCATGAACGTGTTTGTGTGTCTTGTGTTTGTGGTTTTCTTGAGCTGAAGATGCAGCTTTTTCTCATGGGGACAAACTACAAAAGAGGAAACTAAACCGAGCACTACGTTAAAACAAAAAAGATCAGGAAGTTGTGGGTAAACTCTTAACAGATTAAACATAAAGACAATCACGTTTCTTCTTTCATCATCTTTGCTCTTTACTATTCATCGTTTTTTCTAATTCTCCTCCTCTTACTCATCCCCTCAGCCATCGCTCCTCCCAGTTGTTATTTCCTCCACCTTCCTTTTCCTTCCCTTCCTTCACCTCCTTCCTCCATGCATGTCCTCTCCCTGTCATGTTTCGCCTCCCTCCTCCCTCGCTCTCTCGCTCTCTCGCTCTCTCTCCAGATGGGTGGCAGAGAGCAGCAGCTTGCTGTGGTCAGGCCAATTATTTACATAATTATGATCTCCCACTTAACCACATGATCCCTTACCTGGGCGTGGGCAATTAAAGCCGGCATCATTATGCAGATTATGCAAATACAGTCAGAAGCGGAACAAGGTGGCGAGAGATCGCACATGAGCTAACACGTGCCCTGTAACCACGCGTGTGTTTGTGCACTGTTGATGTGTGTGTGTGTGTGTGTGTGTCAGAGGGTCAGCGACATATGTGTGCAACAGAATGTGGGAACATATTTGACAGCTTTCCGAAATGTTATTTGTATTTTTTTTAATTTATTTCCTTCGTGCCACTCGCTGTCCACAAAACGTCTGGATGTCAGACACCAGCCACTCCACAGATGTAGCTGCATACGCTGCGTGCTGTGACATACTTGATGGGATCACGGCAGAATGATTTCAAGACTGAAGTTCACTCATGTCCTTGCCAAAACTGACATGAAAGAGTGAATTGAATTTTGTGGTCAAGGATAAAAACTCAACAGCAGTTTGTCTCTGCTGAAACATCGCCACGGTTACTCTGGATAGTAAGAACTCATGTCAACACTTCATTAAAACTGCTTTCTAGTAAATCTTGTTTAGGAAAAAGGCCCATGGTAAGGATAGATGGAGCGCTACGTCTTGTTTTGTGTATTGATATTTGCATCAGTAGGATCAATACCCCACAAAAAATGAATCCGTCTCACATTAGCTCAACTTTCGGGCACATAAACACTCTTCTCAGCCTGTGAAAGTTGTGAAAAATCGACTTGTTAGCTCAAAGAGAAGCACATAATGAACGCTTTTGTTATCGCTGAAAATTGTGCTATGCTTTTAACATGCACGCTACAAACGAAGAGTAGCAAAAGCAAGTGTTTGGCTCATCACGAGGTGGTAATAAAATATACTCAGATGGAGCATATTGATTTGTAATTAGGGTTATTGATCTTTATGATAATGGCAGTGGTGTGGTTAATATTTAAACTAAATGTCGAGGTGTCTGTGGATTATCTGGGATGTTGTTTCTCCCACAAATGTGATTTTTCAGTGTTGTGAGCACCGACAACAAAATTCACCTCTGCTGTCTCTGAGTGACGGCTGAAATCTCAGGAAAGGATATCTCAGAAACTCAATGAATAAAATGGAAAACATCTGCATGGCTAGATAATACAAGGGTGAACGTGAGAAATAAATCACTTTTTGGTGAATGGACCCTTTAACCCTTTAAAGTCAGGCTATGTTTTTGTGCCTGCTTGAGATCCAGAGACAGATGCACAGAGAAGAGTGTGTGTGTATGTGCATGTCCTTGCTACATAGTGAGGACCGGACTGCAAAGTGAGGATATTTTTGAAAAGGGAGGACATTTTGGCCAGTACTCACAACTTCAAAGCGCTGTTTGAAGGTTAAGACTTGGTTTTAAAGCTGCACTAGGTGCATTTTTACAGGTCTATGTATCATCGTTTAGTCGTATTTGCCTGCATCGCATTAAATAAAAATCAACAACAAAGAGACAAAGCTCCTGATACATGGAAGAGCAACATTTTAGAAGTACTTGAAAGCCATATGTTTACATTTGTACTTGTGAACATTATAGCAAAAGAGGCTCGCATTTTGAGTTATGGTGGAGTGAAAACAAAAACACCACATCAACCAACTCCTACAGATCAAGAATAAAGGACTACTGTTACTATAAAACGTTACGTAGTGCACCTTTGAGGGTCGTGGTCAGGTTTGGGTTCAGGTCAGGGTAATAGCTGAGGTAAGGCACTGGCCTTTAGTTGTGATGGTTAAAGTGGGATCAGGGGCTCGGGAAAGCCCCGAGTGTGTGTGTGTGTGTGTGTGTGTGTTCACTGAGAACATGCTAACATGGTGCGGCCAGGTGGCAGACTGAGCTGTGCCCAAAATCAACAGGCACTTCAGTGAAGCGACATCATTGATTGTGTCTGTGTGTGTGGGCGGTGTGTGTGTGTCTGTGTGTGTGAGAGGACCACATCCCTCCCGGCAGTGGCAGCTCACAAAGAATGCATGTGCAAACACACATCTGCATTATGACGCACACATGCCCGGTCTGTCGGTAACGGCCATCTAACTGCTGTTAACCTGCTCTCTGTGGACGCCCCTCCCTAAACACACACACACATGCACGCGTACTCACTGCACACACACACACATACTACATACACACTGACACTTTCAATCAATTATGTTTTGACATGGTTCATGAACATGCAGATGGTGCAGGACCAGCGGGGGCAGAGGACTGAGTAGCTCTCTCTCTTTCTCTCTCTCTCTCTCTCTCTCTCTCTCTCCCTGTTTAACTTAGCCCTGTAGATGTATGTGTGTTTGTCTATGTGTGTGTGTGTGTGTGTGTGTGTGTGTGTGTGTGTTAAGGAGTCCACCGCCCTGTAAAAGATATTAATGCCGGCAAATTTTAGCTGCTGTATTTTCATTTGGCTAATCCTCCTGCCATCTGCTCGTTATCATACACCGCGCTGCTTATTGCAGTTTTACTCTGTGTGTTGGTGTATGTGTGGACTGTGTGCATGTGCATGGTGTGTGTGTGTGTGTGTGTGTGTGTGTGTGTGTAAGTTTTACAAAACACGTGCATGTCTGTGTGTGTGTTAGCTTCCAGGAGTTGTCGTTATCACCTCGGGTCAAAATCTGCTGGCATTTATCCCAATCTCCCCAGTCCAGTGAGCAGGCGGGCTGCATGTGTGTGTGTGTGTGTGTGTGTGTGTGTGTGTGTGTGTGTGTGTGTGTTTGTGTGTTTGTGTGGGGGTGTACATTGTGAATATGTGCTTGCATGTGAGATCTCACATCAAAGCTTGCCTCTTATTCTAAATGGATGTAAACATCACAGAGCAGGCATGTTTGCCTGTGTGAGCTTGTGTGTGCTGGTGTGTGTGTGTGTGCTGGTGTGTGTGTGTTGCTGGGTGCACATGTGCTTTAAGTGAATCCTCTGTTAATTAAGAGCTCATTAGCGACACCAGCTCTTTGACCAATTAGGGTGGCTTGCCTACTTGCTCACTTGTTTGTTTTCTGGTCGAGACATTACCAAACACGTTGTTTTATTCATCCCTTTTCTTTTACACCCCTTCTCCGGGTTTATTTTCACCGTCTCTGGAGGGTAGAAAACATAAAAAATAGATTATGGTTGTTTTGCGCTTTTATTCTTGGTTTTTTTTTTTTTTCTTGGCAGGAGAAAGTCGTCCAGCTCCCACATGATGTTTGTGTGTGCATGTGTGTGTTTTTTTTCCCTATCTCCTCTGTGTTATCAAGCTGTTGTCATGGTCTTTTATTCATCTCATTAATAACAGCGCCCCTGAGGTGGAGCATCGCGACCCTGTTTTCATCGGCACACGCTAGCGAGCGCACACATGCACACGGTAGCACACAATGATGCATACACACACACACACAAACACACAATTAACAGCACAAGAGAGCCTGACAGCAGCTTCCTTTGAGGCTAGCACCCATCTCAGCCTCCTGCATGAATACACAAGGACTCTCCACATACGTACAGAATGGAAATACGGCCAAACACACAAACGTGCGCGCGTGCCAGCAGCTTCTCCACCCACTAAAAACATATACACACAACACCTCGTGTCCTACTTAAAATAAAGACTCAAAAGCTGAGATTGAATTCTGGCTCCAGCACAGCGTAGAGCCTCACGTACCAGACAGAGCCCGCCTGGCATCCTAACCAAGGTACAATGAAAAAACAAGGAGGGAAGCCGAAAAAAAAGACAGAAATTAGGACACGAGAGAGTCACAGTATGAAAGAGGAAACTGATCCACGACTAAGTCATCATTACAGATCGGTCTGTATCCATGCCGCTCATCAATATTTCAGTTTGCCCCAAACTCGAGCTATTTGTTCTTAATGAATTATTGCCTGTTTTTGTTTTATGACACCTGGATGTGAGGACGGTCCCTCTCACCACAGTGCTCACACTCAGGAATCAGTGTATATGTAGAAAAGGCTGCTTCTGTGCGCCGCAGGAAAAATATTAAGAGTGAAGTTATCAAATGCCACACTCACAGTACAGTAGCCTGAGGCTGTTGTGTTGAGCGCGCGTGTGTGTGTGTGTGCGTTCATGTGACATCTGCCATAAATCACAAACCACAATGTCCTTGTAGCTCTAACACATATCATGGAAATCAATGCAGAGGTCAAGTCGAACAGAGCCACCCAACCCCCGAAAATACCACAGCAGCCAATAAATATGGCAGGCTAATACACACGTCGACAACCCGGCTTTCTCACCCTATTGACTCGCCGCGGATAATGTGTGTGCGCATGTGAGTGAATGCATACATGGGCAGAAACACAAATGTCAGTGACTGTGTGTCCATTCGTCATGCTGATGTTGGAGCCGGTTTGACCCGTCGACATTGTGGGAACAAGAGATGCATTATCTGAGCCCGCTGGGCCTCTGCGTGCAACATGAAAGGATAAATCCGGTGTTATTCTTTATTTTTTACTGTTTGCAACAAATCCTGTCAAAGACCCAAACTAACAGTGAATTGATCCCTCTAACAAGTATTGTCTGTGCAGTTAAAGCCTGATATAGTTAATTCCTTTGTGCAGTGAGCTCCATTGTTGTCCAAAAACTATTAAAAACATTGATGGATTGAGTGTTTTTGTGTTGTGCCGTCCTTCCTCATGATGAACACTTCAGTTTATTTTGAGCGAATCATACAAACGCTGCATCTTGCTGCTGTTTAAACTCATATACCACCTTGACAAAAACAGAAAAAACAGCTAAAATCTGGCTTCATCTTTAATGTGAATGTGCGCAGTCGGCTTTCACTCACGGGTCACTTGACCCCGCAGTTGTCAGGGTTCTTTATCGGCTCCGGCTCTGATCAGCTGAGATGGAAACGCCCATGTGGACACGCTCATTTCCGCCTCTTGTCAGGTGCCATGCGATGCGTAAGCGTGTTTAAGTGAAGGTCTCTGGCTTTAATACTTTTATATAAGTCTCTGTCAAGCAGCACTCAAGGATCATTGAGTCAGCATTGATTTTTAAAGATAGAAGAAGATATCAAAAAGAGTTACTAGTGGTTTTCATGTCACTGCCTGAGCCCTGCCAGCTGCCTGGTCTGTACTGCACATGTGCAACCCTCAACAGAGATGAGAAAGAAGCGAGATGTCTCACTCCTTAGCAACTTAGCTTTCTTCAGAAACAAATTTTAGCATGTGCCCCATGTAGAGAGGCTGTGTCCGTGCTGCAGCGGTCGGGAGTTTGAATCCAACCTGTAGCTATTTGCTGCCTGTCACCTGTCTCATCCCATTTCCTGTCATTTCTCTAAGCTTTCCCGTCAAATAAAGCCATGAAAAGGCCCGAAAACTACTGTCTCCTGTTTTTCTGGCGTGTTTGTGATGATGAACATGACACACGAGAAAAGCAAACAGAAAGGCTACTTGAAATGAGTCATTCGCCTCTTTTTAGCTGGTTTAAAAAGAAAAAAACCTGCATATTCATGCTAACCTTGGTGTAAAAGTGGTAACAGAGGACCGAATGTGTATTCATCCACAGCTGAAAATAGTCCCTGTAAACACACTAATAGTCCTCTTTGAGGGACATTTGTGAGAAACTACAGTGCCCAGCTGTTTTAGTAAATTACTCAGCTTTTTTAAAACAAGGACGTTTATGTTTGTGACCCGTTTTTTGAGATTTACATCTTCAGTCGTCACAAACAGGCCCTTCGAAGTGAACAGTAGTGTGAGACGGACTATCACAGCGTCGGTTTTTGTGGGAATTTGTTGAAAACCAAGAGGAATGTAGAAAATCTCCATCCTGATCCTTTAAACACAGTAAAAAGATAGTATTATTTATTTCCTGACTTGCAAAACTCCCAGCAGCCTTGACGCACCTTCTCGTGGGAATACATTCTGATTTCAAAAGATAAGATTTATTTTATTTTATTTTTTTTTTTAGCGATCAACTGACAAGCCACCGAGCGAAAACAGTAAACTGCTGTAATGTGTGTGGCACGTATCACCAGGGGGTCCGGAGAGTGGGAGATAGCAAAATGCCACTTTCTTTTCCTTATGATACCATGTTAAGGTCACGGTGTGCTCTGGGTAACAACGCGTGACTGTGGCACACACACACACACACACACACACACACCACACACACACCACACACACACACATACATATCCTCTCTCCTCTGTCTCCTATCTCACACTTCTCTGATGGTTTTATGAAAGATCTTCATGTAGATAATATGTATCATTAACCTGATTTTCTATTGTCGCCCCTAATCTCCATTCCTGTCTCATCCGTACTCTGCTCCACTCCTTCTACCCTGACTAATCACACAGTAATCGCTTCACACACACACACACACACACACACACACACACACACACACACGCATCCTTTACCCCTCACCCCCCTACATTGTCAAATGATCATTGACGAGCAAGCGTGTGGCTGACACTGTCTCCACAGCAACGGCAGTTAGGACCAGGAGGGGGGCTGGGGCATCTTCCAGTGTGTGAATGATGAGAACACACACACACACACACACACACGCACACACACACACACACACACACACACACACACCCACACACACCTACATAAACACAAACAGAGCAGACAGGTGCACACAACCACAGATACACACATATGTAGGTGCCAGCTATCACAAAAACCCATTTACACACACATACACTGTCAAGTTTGCACACACACACACACACACACACACAGACGTGCAGAAGCGCGCGCACACACACACACACACACACACACACACACACACACACACATTAAGCGAGACCTAGGAAACTGAAAAAAAAGAGGATGAAAGCCAGAGTGAAGGGAGGCAGGAGGGGAGGGAGGTGGTGGTGGTGGTGATGGTGTGTGTGTGTGTGTGTGTGTGTGTGTGTGTGTGTGTGTGTGTGTGTGTGGTGGTGGTGGTGGTGGTGGGGGGGTTGTTGCTTCCTGGAGAGAGATTTTCTTCTTCTTCCTCTCACGTTCACACGCACGCGCGGCTAGAAATGAGACACACACACACACAAGTACACAAACAATGACAAAGCACCACATAATCACTCAGATTCAATCATTTATGAAAGCAGATGTATAATTCAAAAACCAGCATGAAAGATTCACAAGGCAAAGAACATTGTTTAATCTGCCCTCTGCCCTTCAATTCCCCCCATCAATCCCTCCCTCACTGCCTCTCTCTCTCTCTCTTTCTCTCACCCCCTTCCTCCCCCACTTCTCACCTCTTGCCACAGCGGGGTTTTTAATCATTGACCACAGTCTGGCCCCAGACAACTAAAAGGTTAGAGATCAGGGTTAGGGGTCGGGGGGTGAGAGACACGTCAGGAGGGCTGAGGTTTGTTTTCTGACATTATCATTCGTATCATTCGTATCATTTTCCTTTTTTCTGCTTAAATGCACAAAATCCCAGTTTACGCACCTTTTTCTTTTCTCCTCACCTTGTCATTTTAATTCTCTTCTTCACACCGACTTCCCACTGACCTCTCCCTCCCTCCCTCCTCGTCTCCTTTCTCTTTTCAGTCTTGTTCTGTCATCCTGCCACCGGGCATGTTTAAGCACCTTTCTCAGGTAACCTCACACCTGCCTCAGCAGTGACACTCGCTGAACTCTCTTGTATATCACACACAGTCGCCCGGGAGAGTACAGACAATAGACGTCCAGGCTGTTTGGCTCAGAGGAAGACGCAAACGTAAAGAGCGTTTACAGACCAGCTGTTGTGAGGACACCCTAGGATTATTTCAGGGGCTGCACCTCTTTTTTATTATTGATTAATCAGTAGATTTTATTTAGATCCATCAATTGATCAGTTGGTCCGTAAAATGCCCCATGACGATTTCCAAAATCTCAAGATCACAGATTCAAAACGCAACAGTCCAAAACTCAAAAATATTCAGCTTTCATTCATAGAAGAGTGAGAAAACTAGCACATTTTCACATCTGACACACTGGAACAAAATGATTTTAAAAAAACATAAATGATTAATCGATAATCAAAATAGTGAAGGGTTGATTTTCTGTGGATCAACTAATCATTTACAGTAGTCAACACGTCATTCAGCCCCTTTAATTTTGTTATAAGTTGGCTTTTTTGCACCTAATCAAGCTTGAATTTAACAAAAGATCCATAAAAACTTGAAGAAAACAAACAATAACATCAATATATATCCAAATTGCAGATATAACTTTCAGGCCAGTAGCCAAAGAGAAAATGCACAACTAAAGGCATGAAACTGTGAGCAAATGCTGAAAAAAACTGCTTTACCACCACAAAAATGCTGAATTTAATATAAAAATCAAGCATCTTGGCTGTTTCCAGCAGCACTGGGCATCTCTCCTTACCTGCCAAAAGACGGTAAATCAATGTGACATCACTCAAGCTATTAATTATGCCTTGAAAGAATGATTGAACGAAAGGGAAATTCACTCTCCGCAGCCAGTTCTGAAAGCTGAAGGAACACCGGCAGCACAGAGAGAGAAGTCCACAGGAAAAAATGAAACGCTTGGATAAAAAAAATAAAAAACTGGTCTTACCTGGGAGGTAGAAGTGTGGAGTCTTTAATCCAAACATGGTCCTGGATCCAGTGACTCAGAGAAGAGGAGTCTGGGTTACAGGAGGCGAGGAGGGGGAGCGCAGGGGGGCTGCGGTCGGCCGGGTTAAGGAGCTCGTTGTTGGTGCGAGTCATCAGGCGGCTCCCTGCTCCTGCTCTCTCTCTCTCTCTCTCTGTGGGCCCTGTGGGTGCCAGGAGGGAGGAGGGGAGAGGTCAGCCTCTAGTCTACCTCCCTCCCGTCCTCTTCACCCTCTGGACTGAACCCCCCTCGTGGAGCAGAGAGGTGGAGGACAAAAAAAAAAAAAAAAAAAGGACAGAGAGAAAAGTGGCAGAAAGAGAAAGAGGAGACGAGGCGAACAGAAATTGCTCCACAAGCTGAGGACGGGTGACAGTGTGCTCATGCCATCTTTCACTGAGGAAGGGAGAGCCTCTGAGAGAGTTGGGAGGGAGGGTGACAGGAAGGATAGAGAGAGAGAGAGAGGGGGAGGGAGGAGGAGGGGAAAGAGAGAGAGAAAGAGAGTCTTCAGCCGGCGTCCTCTCCTTCTTTTTTTTTTGAGTCCTGCGCTTTGTAATCCCTTCCTTGTTATTCATTCAGCGGCCTCTTGCTCGTTTGCTGTATAATGATCTGTTTTTCTGCGCCTCTCTTTTCTGTCTCTATTCTTGCTTTATCCTCCCTCCTTTGCCTCAGTCCCACCACTGACTGCTCAGCTCGGCGAAGCACAGAGGAGGAGGATGAGGATGAGGAGGAGGAGGAGGAGGAGGAGGAGGACGAGGGAGGGGAGGGAAGCAAGGAGAGAAAAGAGAGAGAGAGAGAGAGAGAGAGGGAGGGAGGAAAAAAAAGAGGGGAGGAGAATCATAAGACGAATGAGTGAGGGAGAGATGAATGAGTTTATGTGTCGCGCACACACACACGCGCTTGTCTCTGTGTGTTTGTGTGTGAAATATGAAGAGAGGAGGAAGGATGATTTAGTTGGCATGTGTGTGTGTGTGCGTGTGTGCGTGTGTGTGAGTAAAAAGAGATTGAGAGAAAGAGAAAGAGGGAGGAAGAGAGGCGAGAGGGTGTTGATGCAGTTCTCATTATCAGTAGATTGGACTGGTGCCTGAGTGACAGCTGATTCATCATGGGAGGAGAGGAAGGGAGAGTGGAGGGGAGGAAAAAGTGTGTGTGTGTGAGCGTGTGTGTGTGTGTAGCAGGGAGGGAAGGGGGGAGGGGGGGTTAAAACCTGCCCTTAAGCATCTGCTTCATTCAGATCTCCTCCTCTTCTTCTCCTCTCTTTCCTCCTCTCCTCCTTTTCAGCCTCCAGTCCTGAAAATCAACACTCCTTCCTTGTGTGTCTGCTTTACACGCTGCCGTATACCCTGATGTGACCGCCATAACTCCACCATCCACACACACACACACACACACACACAGCCCCCAAAACCGGTCACATGCTCCCATTGATTAGACAGGCCTCATATGTCTGACACATCACGTTAGCCGGGCTTTCCATCAATTACTGTCCACTCTTGGCGAGCTAACGTCCCATCTACTGTCACCGAGACCCAATTCTATCACAGCCGCGTTAGAGCCGGAGCCAGAAACCACTGCCTGCCCACACACACACGCATCACACACACACACATCACACACACACAGAGCATCAGACCAAGCTGCATCACGTGGGGGATGATATGCCATTAGGGGCAATTATTTGAGGTGGTTCTGTGGTGTTCTGCTCGTTGGTGGTATGGTGACATTTTTGGAGAGCCTCGTGGTTTCTTGTCTGTGGCAGCCTGGAGGAACCGGGCCGCTCTGTCACTGTCTCCCATCTCCTCGCAGCAGCCCTCATTTCTCTCTGTCACCTCCTCGCTCACACGTACGGCGAACGCAGCCGGTTTCATCGCATGTGCGCAAACATTTAAAGGTCCGATTTGTGAGATAGTCGATTATTAGGTCGTGAAATACTGAAGCTTTGGGTCGGTCTGTTACCAACGAGCCCAAAATCACAAGTCGCACTGCCTCAGAGGGCTTTACAATCTGTACAGTCTACAATACCTTGATTCAAGTAGGGAAAAACTCCCCAAAAAATCCTATTAGCTGTAAAAAAAAAAAATGGAAGAAACCTCAGAAGAGCCACAGAGAAAGGATCCCTCTCCCAGATTACAGTGACAAAAATATCGGAAACATGTACAAGTAGATTAAAGTATCAAAAGTGAAGCCACAGTAGCTCAGTTGGTAGTTCACACATCCCATGTACAGAGGCTCTGACCTGTGGCCCAGTGTCTGAGCCCGACCTGTGGCCCTCCGCTGCGTGTCATCCCCCGTTTCCTGTCGTCTCTCAAGCTGTCCCACCAAATATAGAAAGAAAAAGGCCAGAGGTCAAATTATACCCCACATATATTTACTTGTATACAGTGATGGAATGTAAACAGTACTGTACTGAAGTACCATTTTGAAGTACTTTCACTTTACTTGAGTTTTTCCATTTTCTGCGACTTTACACTTCCACTCCAAATACTCCAAATATTGTACTTTTTACTCCACTTCATTTATTTTATAACTTTAGTTACTTGTTACTTGCAGATTACATGCTGCACCAGAGCCAAAGCAGCACATTTTTAAATTGATTTATTTCTATCATCAATCGGATAAAAAAAACATGGATTCTGATAATCAGAAAATTGCTGAATATTGGATATTGGATCAGATAATCAGCCGGGTCGCTAAACGTGTGTATACATACATGTAAATATAGGTGTAATTTACTTTAGCTTGTAATTCTGATATTAAATCTCAACCTAAATCTCAAATTATTGGCCTGGTCGATTATCGGATTTGATTTTCACTTTAATTTTCATTAATTCTGGCTGCCGTCCAATTAAAATTATCTAAAATTACTGCTACTTTGGCTCTGATTAAGTATGCAAGCTGCAACTTAACTAGTAACTTAAGTTATCAAATAAATATAGTGTAGTAAAAAGTACAATACTCGCCTCCAAAATGTGGGGAAATGTACTCATGTAGTTACATTCAAACACTGAAAATACATGTGAGTAATGTGGATCCTGGAGGACGACTGAGCCACATGACCCACTGTCCATCATGGTGACCTGGAAGAGGACGGGCCGCGTGAGAAAATCAGTGCGAAAATATCAGAACGTTGACAGATTTTGTTAACAAAAGTGGCGATTGTAAAAGCAATGATCCATGAGGAGGCCCTAAGGGTACGATGATACAATCTGTTTCCACCCTCTTCTTCTTCTTCTTCTAGATTTTTTATCTCACCTCTTAACATTTCCTCCCTTTTTATTCCTTCACCTCTCTCTCTTCTCTGTGAGTTGTGAGGAGGAAGTGCACTGCTGATAAGATTGATCGTGAGGGTCTCAAAGAGCTATCTGTAACCCCGTCTGTCAGCGCCGAATCAATGAAGAGAGACTGCTGTAGGACGCACTGAGTACAGCGCACGCACACGCACACTTTCAAAATTCATAAACACATGTAAACATGCACAAGGAAGCACATTAAGAATTGCATACAGACACACACACACAAAGACTGATCAACAGCTGTGGGAGAAGTTGTGAAACATCAGCCAACCACAAACTGACAGAGGGAGCAGACTGGAGAGAGGAGATAAAGAAAACAGAAGAAAACAGCACAGAGGATGGAGAGGTGGTGGTGGTGGTGGGGGTTGAGGCGGAGGACGGGAGTATGTGTACGTGTGTGTGTCAGAAAAAAAATATGTTTTTTCAGTTCCCTTCGATCGGCCCTGAACCAGATCGAAACCAGCATTTGTCTTCTTCTCTGTATCATTGGCTCAAGCTGTTAACACGCACGCACACACTCGTACACGCACGCAAACACTCTGTAAACACCCCTGACCTCTGGGTCGAGACAGTCGAGGCCCTTTGGCCCCCGCGGGGGTCACGCTCCGCCGCACGGAGCGGGGTCGCGGAGGTCAAGAGAGGAGGAGGAGGCGGAGGAGGAGGAGGGCCAACAAACACACAGCACGATCCGCGATGATTACAGACAACAGCCAATAACGAGCGGCCACCTCTGACCTCATTGCCGTGGAAACGTGAGGGAATGCCTGTCACCGAGGGAGCAGTATAACTCAATCTATCGCCGAGCGGTGAAGGAGGGCGAAAAAAAGAGGATGAGGAGAAGAAAGAAGAGGAGAGTTTTCGAGATGTGGTCAATGAAACGCCGGCCCTCACCCGTCACCTCCGCTCTCCTTATTGGAGCTCTCGTTCTGTCCTCCGCACAGACGCCATCACAGACACAAGAAGCAAAACCACCACCACCACCACCTACCCACCCCCACCTCCTCTCCTCATCTCTGGCTCTTTCTCTATCATTTGCCTGTCAGATGCACGCTGTGGCAGAATAAGAGCTGACACCCCGGTCCCAGCAGCAACCAGGGGCTGCCATCAGCACTTAAACATTTTCTCTCTCTGCTGCTTCCCCCCTGCTCTCCCCTGCGTCCATGCAGCACTCTCACTGCTGACAAGGAACACAGAGAAGATGACAAATAAAGGGAGAGAAATGATGTGAGGGGGGGAAAAAAGAGAGAAATCCCTCCTCCATCTTGCTATTATTCCCGCATTCCCTTCCCCTCTTGTTTTCACTCCTCGCCCCCACCTCCCTCCTTGTCATCTCAGTGAGGTCGCTGACCCCGAGTGAGTGAGCCTCATTACTCAGTCACTCTGTATCCACTCACATAGGGTGGCGGTGGCGGTGGGGGTGCACGAGCATGTTTTGACGGGACGAACAGTAAATATATTTGTCACTCCTGAAGTCACTCTGGCAGTTTCAGGAAAAGACGCTTAAAGAGACGACAGAGGACGGGCGTCACCGCGGAGAGAGGCACGGGGGGGGAAGATTAAAAGACGGTGAATCGAGGACGGGTATGGAGGATAAAGTGATGGGGGAGGAGGAGGGGGTGGTGCTGGTGGTGGAGGAGGGCGGAGGGGTAGGGGGGTAGCTCACGCTTGGATCAAAGATAATTGTCAGCGGAAGTCATTATGCACATATTGTATAGAGAAACCCGAGGACGCTTCTTTCAACCCTATCCCTCTCATCATTTCCTCCTCTCCTCTTCATCAGCCTCTCGGTGTCTTCCATGCCATCGGGGATTTAATTGGACGCTGATGGGTTCACGGTGACCCTGAAAGAGAGAGAGAGAGAGAGAGGGAAGGAGGGAGGAAAAAGTAAGTTGAAATTGTCGGGGCAGGAATTCCACACCACCACCACCATCCACCACCAAACCAGCATTAACAGAGAAACACTTAGAAATGATCCAAAACGACTGTCTCCCCTCGTCAGAACTGATGACACAGCCTCAGACGCTCAGTAATAACACCCTAAACTGCCCTCTTATTGAGGTTTGGATTGCCGCGGTGGATTCAGATTGGCTTGGCATGTGCGTCTTTGTGTGGCTCACGCTGTATCCCTCCTAAATGTGGATGAAATGCGAGGGAGGTATGCCGCGAAAAGAAAAAAAAACAAAAACATCAGCCCCCCCACCCCTGAGCTAAACTCTGGACTCAGGCTGTCTGGTGCCTGTCTGGCCACCAAACTATCCCAAACACGCCATTCATGCATGCTCACATAGACATGTATTATCAGAGTGTGGCCTGCTGAAGCCCTGAATCAGCACACACACACACACACACACACACACACACACACGTACAGTAGACCCGGCTGACGTCCTCCCACCACAGCATGCAAACCAGCATAAATCAAGACTGTTAATGGGCCCGAGTCACAGGGCTCCACTGTACTTCTCCACCCCTTCAAACTCTCTCTCCTCACACCCCTCCCCATCTCCACCCTCTCTCTCTCTCCCTCTCTCTCCCTCTCTCTCTCTCTCTCTCGGGTCCATCTGTCCGTTTGCAAGTATGAACAGAGCACAGTGACACACATACTGAGTGGGAAATTAGCCTGCTGCTGTGACATTCGGTCGTGAGTGTGTGTGTGTGTGTGTGTGTGTGTGTGTGTGTGTGTGTGTGTGTGTGTGTGTGTGTTGTGTTTCTGTACATGTCCATAAAGCATCACTGTAACTGTACGTCAGCATATGTGTATGCATGCACACACAGTTTGTGCATCTGATTTCCGATGCAGAGCTGGAAAAGATTTACATAGTACGTCCTCTAGATACAGCGTAACGTTTTTAAATGATATGATGAGTATTATATTTTAATTGACTTCAAATAGGGTTGTGTTTTAAATTATAGTCATCTATCTATCTATCTATCTATCTATCTATCTATCTATCTATCTATCTATCTATCTATGTCCCTACTGTGACATTGGTCTTCAGTGTGTGTGTGTGTTGCGGTGTGTGCCTTTGTTTGGCCCCTCTCTGTCTACCCAGATGGTGATATCTACTGATTATCTCTGTATGTATCTCCTCCTCCATCCTGCAGCTCCACTGGGTCAGGCAGGTCCCACCCTTGCCGTGCCACCATCCGAGGTGCCACATCGATTACGCTCCCCCGGGAAACACACGCCTCCCACAGCCAGGATCACATGAGCGGAGCCCCACAGGAGGGTTTTGAACTTCTCTCAGCACATTTCCCTGTCCTGGCCTGACCCCCCCTGAGTTGACCCCTGAACTCTGACCTGACTCTGTGACCTCTAAACCTGCGTCTGTCCCTTCTGATGTTTTCTGAGCTCAAAGGATCATAAATCACCGCCGCAGACACAAACTTCAAACCTTTCCCACAGATAACTCGTACCCAAATCCTGAAATGTTTGTCTTTATGAATTCAGTTCGAATCGCTCTAAATCACCTCATCGATACACGTACAGTCACGTCTATCTCTTCTGAGGAAGTGAGAGATGACTCTGGTGTCTAATTAGGAAAAAACAACATGCTCCTGTTGCAAAACATGCAGTGTTTGTCTTAAATGTGTTTTCAGATATTTTGTGTTTACATTGGTAATGTGAATATTTAACTGTTATTCATGACTAACAGGATAAAGGTGCTAAAAATATCGTAGATAGAAAAATAAATAGAGGAATATGTGCTACATTACTCATAAACAATAAAGATATGAGGTTAATGGGGGTTTCATGGGGAGACACAATTATTATTACAGTGATGAAACACAAACTCAACAAGTAGCAATCTATATAAATTAAAGGGTAACTGCACCATTTTTTTTTAACATTAAAGTGAGTTCACAGGCCTTTGGTTGAACTACTAGATATGTGAACAAGTAGTAATAAAGTCTTTTTATGGCTCCAGAGGAAGCTGCATGTAATCTGATAAATTGCCTCCAGTGATGTCACTCTGTGGGTAAGTTGCATTGTGGGTAATGTGCGTATGTATGTCTATTTGAAAGCATAATTTCATTTTAATTCATTCACTTTGAAGGTCACTCTACATATCAACGTGTATCTAATTTACTGTGATTTCAGACAGATGTGTAGACTGACGCACGGCGGTGGTTTTAGTATATCATGATTATCTGCAAATCGCAGCTCTGCCTTCTGGGAGATCTGGCACGCCGCTGTGTGCAACCGGTGCTGTCACTCGTCAGTCAGCTGTCGCTTAATATCTTGCACCGCTGAATTAAAACACTGAGGAAAGACTGAGGAGATTTTTCTACTGAGTGAGAGAAACATTTTATCAGATAACAGATATTAAGATGTGTCATATTCCACGCCTCTTGAGGGAAATCCTGGCCGTCTGCACTAACTACCCAGATCAAGGATTATTCCAGCTCCACTGCCAACACACACACACACACACACCTTCACACATGCACATCCACATTACCTGGGGGGTCTGAGCTCCCCCTCTACAGGCCTTCACCCCACATGCTCATCTCAATTAATCACCCAACAAAACAGATGTCAGGAACAAAGGAACGATCTCCAGGCCTGTGGGGTAAAGTGGGGGGAGGCGGAGGAGGATGGCAGGAGGAATAAGGAGGGCGGTTTGTACGAGGCAGGTGATTGGAGGTCGGAGTGGGGATGCGTTAGCTGTTTATGTGCTTCCAGCCCCGGCGTTACTGTTACTGTACAATACAAGATGAAACTGTAAAAAGGAAAGAGAAGAGAAAAAAGAAAAGGAGGAGAAGAAGTCACGATGTAAGAGGGGGAGAGAGCGAGAGACGGCGAGAGAAAGAGAGAGTGAGAAAACAACAAAGCCCTGGAGATGAAAGACGGTCTACAAAACAATGGATACAAAATAATGCTGCGCGGTGTGCAGAAATAGAGCAAAGATTGAAAACCTGCCAAGATAAAGACAAACCCCCGCTTTTGAACTGTCACTTCGCCGCGATACTGTCAGAAAACAAATGGCAATCTTGACAGGTTTCAGCTGCTTTGAAAGAGACAGAATCATATTTTATTCACAAACGCATATTTCATGGCTTTTATAGCAAAGATCGTAACCTGTTGTTAAGCTCTGAATTCTTGAATCTTCTGCTAAATTATTGACATCTACATAATGTAGCCTACAGATGGAGGGGAGAGGAAGGAGGAGGGTGTGGAGGAAAAAGAGGAGGCAGGATGGAGGAAAATCTCTACATTTTTATAACATGCTGGTTGGTTTTTTTGCATTAATTCATGAAAAAACGCCGCACAGTCTTAAGTGTGCACATTACAGGGAAAGCCCATCAATCTGCTGGCATTATCTCCCCACTGTTTCCTTTCTTCTTCTTCTTCTCCCATCCAGCCATCCTTCCAGAGCAGCGGTCCTCTGTCTCTCTCTCTCTCTCTCCGTCTGCCTGCCTGTAGAGTGTGTGGACAGTGAGAGTTACAGCTCGCATCAATAACTGGCAGATAACAGCCCAGTCTTCGGTCTTCAAGCACAGCCTTAAATCACATCAGCCCTGGAGGGAAGCAAATGAAGAGAGAAGAGGAGGAGAGAAGAGGGAGGTGGTGGTGGTGGTGGTGGGGGAAGCTTAGCACTTATAAGGCTCACTGCTACTACAACAACAACAACAGTGCAGCGTTGGTAAAATACACACAAGTGGGAAAAAAATGACAAGAACACATCAATTTATGCAGCATAAAAACAAGGCTCGGTGTTGTAACTGAGAGTTCACACACCGAGCAACACGCCGAGGGAGGAGAGAAAAGGAGGCAAGACGACTGAGGGTGTGTGTTTGTGAGTGTGTGTGTGTGTGTGTGTGTGTGTGTTTGCATATGCGTCGCTGCATGTCTTCAGGCCCGTTTTTCCTGTATGTTTGTACGACTTCGCTGCAGCACACAACATGAAAAAGCACTAAATGAAGCACTGCGTCCCACAGCATCTAGGGTAACACCGACACCCAGTCGTAGGTAATGAACTGCAACACACACAAATACACACACGTATTCGGGTTTTAAAGGACAAGTCCGTCTTTTTTAGTGGTTAATTGGTGAGATTTGGATACAAGACGACATGAAAAGAATGTAGATACAAGCGTACGGGTATGAAACAACCTGCCTGGTTAGACGTATGAAAGAAAAAATAAAGGCAAACTGTAAAATTATATTTATTGAGTCACAGTTTACTGACAGCCTTCCCGAATCAACTTTGAGTTATTGTTCTTGTCATAGTTTTGCCCACAGATAACCCATATTTCAGTGTGTTTTCAGCTTTAATTAAAAATAAAGTAGATTAGATAAGTGCTTCCCTGATCCCAGATGTAATACTACTCAAAAAAAAGGTGGGAAGTTGAGTAAAATGGAAATATAAAGAGAAGACAAAGATTTGTGAATGATGTTCCACCTATGATTATTTGCATACAGCACAAAGACAAGATATTAAAATGAGCAATTTGTAAGATATGACCAGAATTTTAGTTTAAATTGAACAAATGTTATCAACACAGTCTGAAGAAACAACAGTGATGATGTCTAAAGTTAAAATGCCTCGGCCCAGTCTGTCTCCTTATACCACTTTGCACCGCAAGAGTCTAATAAGTAAACATAATAAACTCAAAAAATGTCAAGAAAGGAGATATTTTTCACCTGTTTTCCTCACTAACAGGAAAAATACAACCATACACTGTCTGAAATCAAGTTGCTCTCATTTCATTTCAAGAAGCCGCGCTAACTCAGCGTGAAACAGAAATAAATCAAACTGGATATAAAGGAAATAAAACTCACCACAACAGTCTTTGTTTGGACAAAATAAATCCTAAAGTTTACTGAGGTGAGATGTGAAAATATTTCAGCTCTTCACGCCGTTTTTACCTGCTGTTGATGCCTGACTTTGTGCCGCTTCACGCCTCTTTGACCACACCCACCACGTCTGTCGTCCTCAGAGTCATAGTCGTAGTTGCAGCTGCTGTAAATCACCTCTGTACTTTATCTCCTGTCTTCAAACTGACATCTGTCCATCAGTCTGGTGTTACTGGGAGGCCCGTCGACTGAGCCCTTATGCCCATGGTGACTCCACTAATAGCTTATAAGGCCACTTAGCTCCACTGCTAACTGAGCTACTTGCTAACAGCAGCTAGTTGCTCCAGCCAGAGATATCTACAGCAAAGAGTAGCAAGTGAGTAGCAGTAAGCGGTTTAAATGCCCCCTATAGTTTTGGAGCTACCTTTGAATCATGAAGTTGTACCTTAATGTTCAAAGTGATACATTTTGTTGTCTTTTTGTAAATATACACTCATTATGAATTTGATGCCTGCAACACACAAAATGAGAAAAACAAAAGCGTCCCAACTTTTTAGGTTTCAGGGTTGTAGTCGTAATGTTTAAAGCTTATTTTTGCAGTAATTACCAGACACTTGACGTAGTCTGCTCTGCATTTGCCTCACTTCCTGTCACATCCTCGACAAAGATAGACCAAATTCAAATTAAAGTAGGTCAGCAATATTCAAGGTGTCATCAGCACCTGCCAGCAGGACATGAAACCTGCGTGAGGCCACTGAGAGTGCTGCTGAGAGGTCCATGTGGGGTTTTTAAATGATGTAAGTAACAACAATGAAACACAGACCAAGTAAATGATGTATTTTTAAATAACTGGGTTTATTTGTGATATCGGATGACAAACTGACAGACAGCAAGTTTAAAACATTCAAAAAGTAAAGAATTATGATTGTTGTGTCAAAGACAGGGCATTGCAGAGATGTTAGCTGAAGTTAGCATGCTAACTAGATAGCCCCTGCCTGAAAACCTCTTTCTCTCAGCAGTCCAGTGCTAGCAGTGTTAACACCAACACCTCCAAGACACTCCAGCTAGGTGGCTAACTGAGCTAATAAGCTAAAAGTAGCTACAGTCATGGATGCATAAACAACATAAAGCTAGCAGCAGTTAGCAGTTACTCTGGTCATATACTACCCCTACGTGTTGGGAGAGGTAACTCCACCGTGGCCACCTATCAAAAGTACTGTAACTCCAAAAAATAGGGGGCAGCATGTTACCACAGCAATCGCTAACTTCTGCTAATTGCAGACCGAGCCAGCTAACTTCCAGTTTAACGTCCTGCTAACTTGAATGGGGATGAAATAATGTATTCGTGCGGCTCTTCTAGACTTTCCAAATGCTATTGGACTGAATGGCTCCAGTTATGACAGTGAAACGAGTCGTTTCTCAGGGGTTGTGACGCTCCAAAAAATGTATCCACCGTATTACAGACCCTTCTTTCACAACGCAGTGCATCACGTGACGGTTTAATTACACGGCTTGGCCACTACGAAAACTGGCTTCAGAGCCTGGCGTTCCTCCTGGAGGGCTCGGTCCAGACTGGGAGCACAGAGCGGTATTATGTGACAGGATTGGCTGTTAGCGTTCTTACTTCTCTGCATCTCTGCATCACAATACACAGAGGTCTTTTACATAACCGTTATTTCTACACATTCTGTCGATGTTGTTTTTTATGTTTTAATATTGCACCTTTAAGTATATTTAAGTGCATCTTAATGGTGTCTCAAAATAGCACTGAGGAGCACTTAATTGTTTTTGTTTTTAATAGCGCTAATTTGATACAATTAGCATATTAAGTACATTGTTAGTAGATCAAAAATAGCACACTTTACTTACTTTTAAGTATATTAAGTATGCTTAAACATCTGACTGCTCCTCTTTCTTGTCCCATCAAACGTTGCTGTAACGATTTTTGCTTCTCGCCTTGATCTCAGCGGCTGCTTTGAGAGCTGCGACCGCCGACGGAAAGTGATAACCAAAGCTCTGAAAATCAGACTCTAAACATTCGTCTTTGAAATCAGGATGTCTCCTTTCTATCTCTTTATTCGCCTCCTCTCCATCCTTCCCTCTATGGTGCCTCCGTCGTCATCTTCCCTTCCTCCTTCCTCCTGTTTCTTTTTTATTTTGGGTCTGTCACTCCTACACACACACACACACACACACACACACACACGCACACCAACGCCTTTACACCCCAACCTCGCTCATCACTCCTCATTTGTCTCGTTTGTCTCTCTCCCTCCCTCTCTCCCTCTCTCTCTCTCTGGCTCCCTCTCTCTTGACATAATGATTCAGTGACACTTGTCTTTTCACTTCAGTGTCACACCGACAGGAGGAGCACACACACACACACACACACACACACACACACACACACACACACACACAGGAGAGAGAGTCGGAGGGACTGTACAGAGTAATAGGAGGATGACTTCAGCTCTACAGTAAACAGTGTGTGTGACGTCCTCTGAGCTGAGGTCGGAGGTCAGCCGAGGTGTTACGACTCCCTCTGTCCTCTCCGTGCTGCTAGGGGTCACCAAGCTGCCGTCCATACTGTCCCCATGCTCTGAAGTATGGATCAGAACAGCTAAAGAGATTTAAAGGGATTACACACACACACACACACACACACACACACACACACACACACACTTCATAAAGACAGAGAGGCTTATCTTATGGACTGCCGTGTTCCTGCACTATGAGAGTGTTTAGTTCGATAATGTCATTGTGTCCGTCCACGTCGTAGCTGACCTCCCGGCCTTTTGCCCCGCGCTCGGCACCTGCCGACCCCGCTCGAACAGGAGGTCGGAGGTCACCGGGGACCTCCCAGTCACACTTCCCAGATGGAGCCCTTCTAGCAGCAGGGACAACACCTGTTAACACACACACACACACAGACACACACACACCAAGACTGTGTAGCATCACTGTCTTTTTTAAGAGACATATTCTCCTCTGTGTAATAAATTGAAAAGCATACGTGTCCTGTGAGTGACAGTTATACTGACACACAACTCTGTGAAGACATCACACATACACACACACACACACACACACACACAAACACACACACACACACTACGGTCTGTTTAACATGTCATGTGAGTTCAGCTTCTCAGAGAATTGTATGAATGATGACCGGTCACAGCTCACTAACTCTAAACACAGTGGCAGGAGGTCACAGTCACGCAGAAGTAAACTGTCTCTAGTGTGTGTGTGTGTGTGTGTGTGTGTGTGTGTGTGTGTCTGAAAAAGTGTGTGAAACAGAGCATATGTTAACCACAATGACAAAACAGTTTCTATTGTGTTTCTAGTGAATTCTTCGAACAACTATCTGCTCACTTAAGGCGTGAACATAAAACACTTTTGACAAACTTACGTCTTAAATGTTTAAATTACACAACAATTGTAACACAAGTTAAATATTTAAGATGTTTTGAATAAGTGGTGAAACAAATATCGCTCTCCTCTACATTGTTTTGCAAGAAAAAAATCAAAAAAAGAAAATGTGATTGGCTGCAGGGTTCTCCAAATTACTTCTCGTGTGTGTGTGTGTGTGTGTGTGTGTGTGTGTGTGTGTGTGTGTGTGTGTGTGTGTGTGTGTGCTGAGCTGTCACAGGAGATCTGGTGAGAGTGGGCTAATTGGAGTTAATTCACCATCTGTCTGTGTGAGCCAGCAGACAGGGTCATTAGCAGAGACAAGTCCAGCCACAGGGGAGGCCGAGAGGGGAATCACCATCCCTCACTTTCTCTCCCTCTGTCTTTAGTTTCCCCTCTTTCCTTCCTGTCTACCGAACCCTCCCTCGTCCTCGTCTCTGTCTCCTCGTCTGTTTGATCCTCCCTCCTCCTCCCTCCTCCTCGTCACTTTTGTGTTTCAGATCCTGTTGTCTACATTGCTTCCCTTTGCAGAGTTACAGACTTAAGACAACATGTTTTAATCCTTTGTTTGACATGCTGATCCTGTTCTGTGCACAGTGCTGTTTGAAGTGGTGATGATCTAACTGGGTGTAGAGTGATCAGTGAGAGAGGGAGAGAGGTCTCTCTCCTCTGTCTGTTTCTTCAGATCAGCACTGCCCTCTGCTGGCCACGTGTGGGCTTGAGATCACAGCTGAGCAGAGATAAAAGAGGCAGAAAAAAAAGAAAAGAAATGACTGTGATAGTCTGATAAATCTTCTTAATTAATTGCTTTTTGAGTTGACGTGACAACACGGCACATAAAGCAGAAAGTGAAATTATAATGTTTACTTTATGATGATATAATGACATCATATTTCTTGACCGTCACACTTGCAGGTAACTCGGAGCATCTATTTAATATTTAACTCTTTCCCCATATAATTATTGTATTTCTCCAGCGATGACTGCCCTTTTGCAACCTTTCGTGGCTCCAGAGGAAGCTATGTGTAATCTAATAAACTGCTTTCCAAAGATGTCACTCTGGCTGAATTGCATTGTGGGTAATGTAGGTCTTGTCTAGCGTTGCAGTCCTGTAACACCGTTGGACTCATGGACAGTTTAGAAACAAATCGAAACAGCAGCAATGTAGAGCTCGCCTTTTTATTCCACACATTCTTCTTCCTGTTCAAAACCTGGTGCCTACATTACCCACAATGCAACGTAGCCACTGAGTGACATCACTGGAGGCAAAATATCAGATTACATGCAGCTTCCTCTGGAGCCACGAAAGGCTTCATACTGCTTTCTTCCATATATGCAGTAGTACTCCTCAAGTCCTGTAAACACACTTTAATGTGTACAACTGGTGACATTACCCTTTAACAAAGTACTTTTTCCAAAAGTATCATCTAGTACTATGTGCAAAATATATTTTAAGTGATAGATATACCAGTATATATCACCAATGCATTATCAAAATGTACATGTAATTATATTTTGCACTATATTCTGACACTATGACAATATATTGGCACGTATTGTAATTTTATGTGGATATCTTCCATATATTAACATGTATTTCTAATATATAACATTATATTTTTGAATGTATGTCAATATATGTTGGGGATAAAACAAAATACCATGAAAATAAACTTCAAATACTGTCTGAAATCACTGACAGGCAGCAGAGAGAGTGATATAAATCAGCTTAATCACCCAGTGAGTCACTTAGTTAGTGAGTGTGGGCACATAAACACACATACAAAGGCAGAATCCCACTCATCCATCAAAAAGTAAAATGTTGATATAACAACAGCAGAATTAAAGTTTTCAGATGACGAGTGTAAGTCGGTTGAATGTTCGCTGTTGTGCCGCACTAAACTTCTTCACTCAGACCATTAAGTCTCTGCATGTTCATGGAGGCGAGACGGATGAATGAACGAGGCCCCTCCTGACCCGACCCACCAACACGGTTCTGATTGATCTGTCTCGCAGAGATGTACCGTCTGCGTCCGTCAGAGATGTTGCACGGAGAATATTGAAGAGCAGAAAACTTTTACACTTGGAGGACAAATGTTTCCGCCTTGAATTCTCCCACAGCCGGCAGCGGTCTTCAGTCCAGACGAGTCCGGTCCCCTCTTCCTCTCCATGTGGTCTTGATATCCCCAGGATGAAAGCCCCAGATATCCTTTTTCATTACATCGAACTGTGCACACACCACACCAACAAATACAGGAACATTTAGGATGCTTTCTGGGTTTTATTTTGTGCCGTCTCCGTCTATTTGGCTCCTTGCAAAATCCCTGAAATAAAGAGCTTCAGGGATGTCTGGTGAAGGTTAGGAGACTCTGAATGATTCAGGGGGCCCAGAGCTAGACGGGAGTCCTGAAACATGCCAGGAATTGTAGATATTTATTGTTTCAGAGCCTCGAGTGAGCCGTTGTCAGGGGGCCCAGGATCTCTATCAGTGGCCCTGAAGGTCAGCTTCACTTGAACCAACCGTAACTTCTCAAGTCTGGCACAGCGAGACGTGTTCAAATATACAAAACAAACAGGGCACAGACTGAGTTACATTCATGTAAATAGTAATCGACTGTGCAGTTTATTTTCTTAGACAATTGGTTTACAAAAAGATCAGTTCATTTCCTCCATTGCTGTTAGAAAAGCACTCTGGTCAGTTTATTTCCACAAGTTTCTGATCAAGTAAATACGGACATACTTTCTCCAGCTGTAAATGTCACTTAGAAGAAGAGTGTGTGTATGATGTGACCTCTTTCAAAGCATTTATCTATATTTATTTCATTTCCAGACAAATAATAGGTAACAAGTAGCATGTTGGCTTTATTAATTCAGCTTTTAAAGAGCTGATAATACATAAAACAGACAAGATAAAATAACGAAAGAAAGAGAATGGCTGAACTAAAGAGGGATTTGGTCAAAGATGAATCAATTTCATTTTATATTTGGTTTATTTTGTTCATTTCAGTGTATGAGTTCAAAACAATACTAAACGTTTACACTTTCCATGAACAAAACAGGAGCAGGAAGAAGAAAAAAACATACATCACCTGCCCCTTTCTTAACAATAACATGAGATACTTTAGCTACAGATGGCCGACCCGTCTATGTTTACCTTTTTCTTTTCACAAAGTATTATTACAAATAAGGTTTTTTCACAGCAGACGTGTGACTTAGTATTGTAGGAAAGCACACTGATGCAAAATATTTAGATATTATACTTGTACTAGTAAAAGTAGAAATACCATAGTGAAGACATGCTCTGCCTCAAGTAAAAACTTCACAAATGGTAAAACTGTAAGGGGGCACTGTGGACCGTCTGTGTTGTGCTGGAAGCTGGTCGTTTATGTTTATGTTTATGTTTGCAGACATTAGCTGCTGTTGCTCTATGTTAGCATCTGTTAACGTGCATAAAGTCACATCCTTTGGACCGTCCAACCCGAGTCCTTCATGAGGAAATCCACAGTCCAGCAGCTTTAAATAACTTAAATCGTCCACAGGCCTGTAAAGGCAACCGAGAGAGTCGGGGGACGTCTAATTTTTCACGTCCCCTTACAATCCGCTCATATATGGCCAATAAAAAAGTGATTAATTCATGGAAATTGTACCAAATTGTTACATAGAGCCCCTTTAAGGTAGTACAGTAAAAGTACTTATATTAACGATGGCTCCGTGTCCCATAAAGCCGGGGCAGATTGTCAGTGAGTCAGCATGTACGGTAACCAGGAGCCTGAAACTGAAGCAGCTAAATGGAATTCAGCCATCATTAACTTTATTGTTCACAGCTGTGATTTTAAAGTACAAACTTATGTTATTATCGTGTTCACCTTTTGTTTCATCGCTGTTGCTGTTAGTGTGTAAATATTTACACTCATCCTGCCCTTCTTGTCCTTTTACACACTGAACCAGTAACAATCATAGTGGAGCGCTCTGCTGTGTGTCCTCCCAGCAGCCAGAGGTGACCAGGTCAGTGAACGCCTCGCTGCTGTAACTCTGGGCTTCATGCCAGGTCAAAGACATTCACACCGAGCAGCAGACTGGAGAGGGAGGCGGGAGACAAGGCAGAGTCCGCTGAACAAATGCACCCGTCTCTGGTGTTGATGTTGGATGTGTGACTAATCTGACAGGTTGTACCGTACTCAGGATTCATGCAGACTGTTTTCAGCTGGAGGATGAGGTCGGCTCTCGAGTTTACCATGTGGTCCTTGAAACGCTTCCAACAATGAACACAGTTACATGACTCCTGTTTTCAGTAAACATTGGGTTTTCTCCAGAGCGCACCAACATGTTTATGTTGCTCATCTTATTATTCATGTCAAGATAGTTATTTTCTCAACTAACCAGATTGTACGACTGATTCTAATAACTGCCTTCACCCACTTTGTCATTATATCCACATTACTGTTGATTATTTATCAGAAAAATCATTGTGGAAGTACCAATATTCATGCCTACAATACTGTTGCAAAATCAATAGTATATTGCTCATAAAATATTGAGGTAATTAATCAGAATATTGTATTATTTTATTATTTATTTTATCTCCCAGTCCTAGCATTTACAAAGTATTATTACTGCATGCCTACCGTGTACTGTATATGTACAGTATGTCAGTAAACTTGCTATTTATTACCAGCAGACTGTATTAAACACTTACAGCTTTGTTTGTTGTGTTGTTGTTGTTATAAACATGAAGGATCAGGATGATAAACTGGTTGATATGATAAAAACTGAGCTGGTTTTGGAATGATTACATTTTAATTAGTATTTTTTCATGTTTATTAACTGGTGATGCTTTAGGTTTTAAAGAAATCACATTTGCATTTACTATCTCTTTGCTCCTGTATTGTACATTAACATAATCACATTTGGTGTGTGTGTTTATCCGGATGTTGTCGTTAAAGGGGCACGTTGTCGTTTTGGGGAATAAATGCAAACTCAGAATTTTAATATTTACAATATTAATGAGGTAATAATACAAACTCAGATATATTTATCTTTCCATAACTGAATAAACAAGCTTGTTCTCAGAGGAAAATTAGGTCCCAGAACACTGTTTGAAAATAGAGAGGTGGCAGGGTCCGCCACATAAACAAATTAAAACAGTATGTTGTCCTTTAAGGTCAGTTTGTTTACTCAGTCATGAAAACAAACAGTTTCTTTTTTGTTTTTTAGTTTGTTTATGTGTTAAGTTTAAGTTAGTTTGTTTTATTATTATTACAGTAACTTTCACGGTCAGCCCTGTATTGTTATGAACATTATGTAACGCAGCCAGCAGCAGTAATAGTAACGATGCTGAGTACTTCCACTAGGAGCCGCTGGCCGGTGGCTAACCTCGCTACAAGCTAATAAGCTGGTTTATTCATTTGTAGAGATCCGGGATGATCCGACGCTGCTGGAAATGCCTCGGAAGGTGAAGGAGGAAAGTTTCTACGCTCGGATGAAGTTCTTGGATACACTTTGCGACGCGCAGGAGTAAATGAAGACTTGTTTCGGACGGCTCGGACGAGGAGGTTGTTCGGCTTTGAAGCTCACAAGTTTAGACAGCTAATGCTACTCCGACGGTTGCTAACGTTAGCGCTTGTAGCGTTAGCCTAGCCTGCTAGGTAAATATAACGGCTGCCTTTCCTCTCCTGCTTCTTCATCCACGCTGCCAACGTCAGGACTTTGCCATTAGCGGACTTTTTTTTTTGTTTGTTTCTTGTTGAATATAAAAAGTAAGCTTCGCTCTTACAAGATGGGTGGACTTTCGTTACGCTACACACAAAGCTAACTGGCTATGGTTAGCCTGTTCGTACGCTAGCTGACATTAGCTAACGTTGCCGAGCCAGCGGGCAACTTCGCCGACTTTCGGAGAGCTAACCACGACAGTATTGTCGCCCACAAACCCACCCTCCGCTGCCACAAGCAGTCAACCTGCAGTCATGTTTGAAATGGAGACACACATATCGTGCCTTTTCCCGGAGATCCTGGCCATTATATTCAGTTATCTGGACGTTAAAGACAAAGGGAGAGTAGCCCAAGTGTGCGCGGCCTGGAGAGACGCGTCCTACCACAAGTCCGTGTGGAGGGGGGTGGAAGCCAAGCTGCATCTGCGGCGGGCTAACCCGTCTCTGTTCCCCAGTCTGCAGACCAGGGGCATCAAGAAAGTTCAGATTCTCAGCCTGAGGAGAAGTCTGAGCTACGTGATTCAGGGGATGCCGCACATCGAAAGCCTTAACCTGTGTGGGTGTTTCAACCTCACGGACAACGGACTGGGACATGCCTTTGTGCAGGACATCCCATCCCTGCGGGTGCTGAACCTCAGTCTTTGTAAACAGATCACTGACTCCAGCCTGGGCAGGATCGCCCAGTACCTCAAAAACTTGGAGGTGCTTGAACTCGGGGGTTGCAGCAACATCACAAACACGGGCCTGTTGCTCATTGCCTGGGGCTTGCACAGACTCAAGAGCCTTAACCTGCGCAGCTGCAGGCATGTGTCGGATGTGGGCATCGGTCACCTGTCCGGCATGACCCGCAGCGCTGCGGAGGGCTGCCTGTCCCTGGAGAAGTTAACCTTACAGGACTGCCAGAAGCTGACCGACCTATCTCTCAAACACGTCTCAAAGGGCCTGAACAAGCTCAAAGTGCTCAACCTCAGCTTCTGTGGAGGGATATCAGACGTAGGGATGATCCACCTGTCGCATATGACCCACCTGTGCAGCCTGAATCTGCGGTCATGCGATAACATCAGTGACACAGGGATCATGCATCTGGCTATGGGCTCCCTGCGGCTGTCGGGACTGGACGTGTCCTTCTGTGACAAGATTGGAGATCAGAGCCTGGCGTACATCGCCCAGGGGTTGTACCAGCTCAAGTCCCTCTCCCTCTGCTCCTGCCACATCAGTGATGATGGCATCAACAGGATGGTACGCCAGATGCACGAACTCAAGACTCTCAACATTGGACAGTGTGTGAGGATCACAGACAAAGGGTTGGAGTTGATAGCTGACCACCTGACCCAGCTGACGGGGATTGATCTGTACGGTTGTACTAAGATCACCAAGAGGGGTCTGGAGAGGATAACGCAGCTCCCGTGCCTTAAAGTGTTAAACCTTGGACTGTGGCAGATGACGGAGAGTGAGAGAGTGAGGTGAAAGCTCTCCTAGTCAGTGTGTATAGCTCTCAGCTGTGTACTGAGAGGGACTGCCTGTATCCATTCTTAATTTTACCTTCTATACTGTGACTAAAAACAAGGAGAGGGACTCGGCATCGATCACTGGAATATTGTTCATCTCCGCTGCAATACTCCACTAAAAAAACCCTTCAGTTTCAGTCTTGTGCTCTCTTGTTGATGTGCATTGTTTAATCTCAGCCTGTGTACAGTTCTTACTATCTAGCTACCTCACCCATCAAACACAGGAGTGCCTACTATCACTGAATACTAGATTACTTTGCATATTTTTGTGACTCACGTACCAATGGAGATTTTGATATTTTTTAAAAACGAATCTAATTCAGATAATAGTTAGGCATTTTAACTCTTAACAGAAAAGGCTGGAGTACCTTGTATTGAAGTTTTGATAGAATGTTTCTTTTTCTTTTTCCTTTTTTTTTTCGGCTGATGTATTTTTTACTTACGTAACCAATATTTTTTGTATTGAATGACTGTTGTTGACAAAATTGTACTTCAAATTGAAGTGGGCGGATCACTCCTGTCTGTCTCTGTTTACCTATGTATAGTTGGCTAAGTTTCATATTCCTGAGGAAACGAGTGTGTACCAGATGTTCCCGTATGCTACTCTTGTCAAAGGATCATCAACACAACTACAGTGAGGCGTAGTAATTAACCGCTGCCAAGGCTATATGCAATACCTTAAAACTGTTAATCAGTGGTTTTTCTCCTGAGGAGCTTCCAACGATAGTGTCAGAGTATTTGTTTAAAAAAGCAGTAATTTAAGATTGTTTTATATTCATACAGTAGTGATATTTATGAATAAAGATGGCCAATATGTTTCAGTTTGTGTGTCTGACTCGTAAGTTGATTTATGATTATGACCGTAGATCTTTAAAGGTGCAATATGTGGTTTCTAGGAAGATGTTTTTCATCAGTCCTCAAAGGACAACACATTTTATACTGTTATACTTAGTTTATATTTGTTGGACCCTCCTAAGTAGCCATCTTTCTAGCTTCAAGCTGTATTCTCGGGACTTTATTCACCTCTGAGGGGACAAGACGGCTTGTTTATTCAGTTGGGGAGCTATATCGGATATTTCTATTCTACCTTTCTGTATGAATTTCTTTACCAAAACTACGTAGTGCACCTTTAAGTTTTGAGCTGTTGAGGACACGTCTTTCATCTGTAAAACTCAAGTCATTTCTTTTTATATATTTGCTGCACAAGATAATCAGGAAAGTGCCTTTTGATTTCTTACTTTTAGTATCTCAGGGGGGAAATAACTAAATGAAATCTAGATTGAATTATGTAATTTAAGATGGAGATTATCATTTCACACCTCATATGTCTTAAACATACTTAAAATTTAAACGCTGGATGTTTGAGTCTTTGTGTTAATTATAAAAAGGTATATTGTAGAAAAATGTATTTACATTCAGAACCAAGTGGGTTTTTTCAGCTATCCTGCTGAATTACACTGGCATGAGGAAAAACATCACATGATGCACATCTGCATCCCAGAACCTGGGTTCAGAGCCCATTTATCAAGGTACTACCCTGGTCCATCTGTAATGAATGTTCTCAATAAGTCTGACTTATATAACTTTATTACTGATAAGTGGTGAAATCTGAACACAGTGAGATTTTTGATAAACAATCGTCAGTGATGTTGATATAATGACTAAGCGGGTGAAGGAAAGTATTACAACAAGTGGAACAGTCTGGTAAGCTCGGAAAATGACACAGCTTTACTGCAATGCAGCCTTTAAAACCCACAAAGACAACACTTCTGCCACATCACGACACAACATCCAAAATCTAAGACTGTAAATAGTCTCATAACACATTAACAACAGAATATTGATATATTTCTGAGCTCTACACCAAAACTCCACTTAAAAGTCCCTTTTTTTGCCTTTAAATATATAGCAGCTGCAAATGTGAAATCAAATGGAGGGCTTGTTTTCTGGTTAAAGAATAAAGCTTTCATGCGTTTGGGTGGAGCTTTCTTTAAAAGTTAATGAACAGAGGTGTCCATTGTAAATGTTTGAGGCTAGTTGGGGGGGAAAAAAGAGAAACAAGAAACCAAGGCTTATAATTTATTTATTTACATACATACAAAATCCAAATAACTCACAAACATGTCTGTTTTGCTTTCTTTTTACACAGTTTGATTCTTAACACGAACAGACAGAAGGCAGTACATTTCTCATTACAAATGCAAAAAAAAAAAGAAAAAATGAAAACAAATACCATGAAGTTGACAGAAGCCCCTTAATCAGCTCTGTGTTCCTCAGTGAGGAGTCGAGAAAAAGAAGACGAGACGTTAAGGCAAGGGCGGGGACACAAAGGCCAAAGTAAGGGAAATTAAACACTTCTAAAAAAAAAAAAATGCTCTCGTCTTCCTCTGAACCCAGTGGTGAGAGGCGAGGGGTTAAAAGGGACGCAGAGAAATTAATCTCGCGTCAGAGAGGTTCGACGGACAAGAAGCACGAAAATAAGCATCCAACTAACATCCTCCAAAAACCAGGGGTGCGTTTTAGTAAAAAAAAAATCCACCCACCCTCATTTATCTGTGATCAACAATACATGGGATGTTTGTTAGAAGAACTTTTTCACGACTTGTTTCGTAACATTATGTTCCTTTCATAACAGCGGGGGGGGGGGCATGATGGTTGGAGACTATTTTAATCCTTCAGGCACAGTCTGTCTTTGACATCAAGCAACAGAAACTATCGACAGAACAGGTCAGAAGTAAAAAGACAACAACACTGGAGTCTCAGGATAATACATTTACATCACCGTGTGGTGAAAATATAATAAAAAAAAATGACGGTTAGAAATAAATGCAAGAAAAGTACTCTCCCATCACACAGTCACGGTTTGAAAACATTTGTAGTTCACACGTTATTTTGACACAAAAAGTTTTTTTTGACACTTCTCTCCTCAGTTTCTGCTGAGGACGCTAACTCGACGGTCATTTTTGTTCAGAGCAGCTCGCTCTTCAAGATTCTGTGCAAACATTCAATGCATATCCATACAGTAAACATTTTTATATATATATATATGTTTTATATTTATATATATCTCTATAGAACATGACTTTCCGCAAGTTATGGCAGTACTGTCACACACACACACATTTTGTCCCGGAGACAAAATTGGACACAAAAGACAACTGCACTGCTTTTAACTTTTTCAGATTTTTTTTTTTTTTTTAAAAGAATGCACAACACCTTCCACTTAATTACCTTTATTCAGTCACTGTACGTGTTAAATATCACGTTATTTACAAACTGATCTAAAAAGTCAAAATCTGCTGAAAAGTGACTTTCATTTCCTGTAAATGTAGATGCACTTAGTAATTAAAAACCTCAGCCCTGAAGATTTCAAAAAATACAATAAAAGAGGCATCACTTGCATCTGTAAGTGATCTGAAAAATACAAGAAAGAAACGGAGGGGGCGTCGCTTGTATTCTTCAGTCGACAAACTAAAGATCAGGTGGGCTTTAAGTAACATCTATAGAAACTTTGGATGAGACTGAATGATCAGTGGATCAGATCGTAAAGTTCTTACATCATGCCTTAGCACCAATATTACAGAGAAACAAATATCCCTGCATTAGGTCCAGTACTGATCTCTGTGCATGCTCAAAGGCCACTTCTCAAAAGAAACATTGCATACCTCATAATCAAGTGGACGTTGTGTGCAAAACCATCAAAAACTTAATACGTCACCCAGAATAAAAGCTCTTTTTTTTTTTTTTTGCTTCCTCTCTCTCTCACACACAAACTCCTATTTGAGAACTTAAAAAGCCGACCTCTGATCTGTGCCAAAGGTCGGGCCTTGATCCCCCTCTTGTGCCAGTGACCCAGCCACAGACTGCACAGTAAAAACGTACCTACAACTTAATCTCGGCTACAACTGCGACACGTCCACAGCTCCGAGGCTGGGAGTGGAAACATTTGGAGAACGTGCTGCTTTATTTGGTTAAAAAAGTGGCGTTTCCTAAGTGTTCGGATGATCGGCCACCAGTAGCTGCATCTCTAACTAGTTACTGACTAAAATACAAAAACAAGCATCTACATGGCTCCATGATTTGCCCACTGAACTCAGCCCCTCTGCTCCCCTCTAGATGTAGCAGCTCCCCAGTTGACATGAAGTGCTTTCCTGCCCCGTGTAAGGAATACGTTTACCCCTTTAAAACTTGAAGGATTTGTGACAGGAATCTAAAAAGACTGAGATAGAAGTGAGGAAGGTAACTGTGCTTGATCCAGCACTTCCTGCTCTGAATGAAGCCGTCTAGGGAGAGGAAGGTTGGCAGTATACTCCAAGACTTTGTGCGGAAGTTTGCTTCTTTCATCTGATTTTCCTTTTTCTCTCCCAACGCACCTGTCCCTGACTTACAGGTGTGCAATGACATTTTTCTAAGCAAAGAAGGTGACTTTGGTGAGTTCACAAATGCTAAAGGGATAGATTTTAACTTCTCGTCCCGCTGTGATATCTGCCGTATTTGACAACACTGCCACAGACTTCGTGAACATCCCCAATTCAGTTTTGCAGGCCTGACATGAGAGGCACACGAGACAGGAAAGCACTTGAACGTTTTTTGTTTTTTTTTACGGGGTGGACGAAGGGAGCGAGGAAGAAGAGCTCAGTGGGGCGAGATAATGCCCCAGCTTTCTCTCATCCTTCCGGGAGCCTCATTGAGTGGAGGTAGGGGGCTCAGCTACAGGTTATGTCTGAGGTCAGTTGTCAGCATGACTCCTCCAGGGCATTGACGACCTGCTCCAGGATGTCGGGGCAGTAGTCTGCGATCTGCTGGAGGACAGAGTTGGCGTACTCCTGCAGCTCTCCGCTCTCCTTCTCACACACCTCCAGCTCTCGCTCCAACTGGAGAGAAAAGCATGAATTAGTTTCCAAGCGTCAACAAATTCTGCATTTTTCTAAAACTAAAAAAGGCTTTTTTTTTAAACTCATTTGCTTGATTAAAACAACCAATGGGAACACTCAGATTTTTAAATTGAATTAAACAATAGTGGGGACATTTGCTGCTGTTCCTGAGCTGTGGTGGTGATGCTCAGAACATTATTTGCAAAATATCATGATGTCACAGCTCATTTACCCTCTGACCTTCTGGATATCAAATGTAGTAACTTCATTTTATCCTATAAGATATTTGTATGTCAAATTCTATCGTAATTATTGTATTAATTCTTGAGTTATGGCCAGAAATATGCGGTGGAGGAATAAAAAAATCAAATCGTAATTCCGTAACTTTGTCAGTCACTTGAATAACAACCTCAGCATGTCAACGAGAAAAACAAGCACTTTTAGGTGACGTAACTTTAACGGTCGTTGTTGCCTCAAAGTATTACCTTGCAGATGCTGCATGTCACGCCTGCTAGGGTTTTCTTCAGGCTAATATACCTGTTATTATATTACAAATTGGTAATTACAAATGCAGAGATGAATAACAGAGCGACTGAGAGTTCCTCCTCTACCTGTTCGACAGTCATCTTCTGGAGGTCCTTCTCCCAGTCTTCTGGGTCGCTGTGGTGGTAGTGAGAGGGCGGCGTGAGCTGGCTGAGGATGCTGGGGTCCCGGTCATGGCAGAGGTCCGTCAGGTGGGCGATGTAGAGCTTGAGCTTACTGCGGTTCTGGGACAGGGCTAGAAGAGGGGGGATCATCTGCAGGGTGGGAGGAAGAAGACGAAGAAAGTGTGAGGAGGCAGAGCAGTAAGGGACAAATTTAAATATGAGAGAAAACGAAAGGAAGAAATCATTTTCTTTAGACTTCATGGAAGTTTAGTGAGGGTTTCGATGGTTGAACGTAATGAAAGACACAAAAACACACAAAAAAGTGTTTTATGGGAGAAAATCAAAACATCATCATCTGCATGCATGCTCCCATCACCATCTCACATTAGAGCCAGCCTTCTAGAGAATCCTGTGTCATTTAAGTATGTGCAGCTCGACAAAGTGTCTTAAAGCGACTTACTCAACCGCTGATTACACTGAGGTTAAACCGTCCAATACCCAATGCAGCACCTGTCAGTGTGGGTCAAAATGTGAGGAGCTAATCACTAGTTTCAGAGCAATGCCATGCAAAGCTAAGATGCTTTAGAGTGAGACTGAACAAGGATCACGATCATCTCATCCTCTTTGCTCCCGCATGCAACACACAAACACACGCCACTGATCCACGTCCCATCAGCCAATAATAAGCAAAAAATGAACAGTGTTGTTAAAGCACAGGATGAGTGCCGTCACAGAAAAGACCAGGCAACAATGACCATCAACATTAAGACGAGCGGATAAAGGAAAACCACAGTGAGTGAGGATGAGTAAACATGCCACAGAGCACCGATGGAGAAGAACGGTGTGACGGGTTTGGCTTTTCATACGAGCTCACCCTTCTGAACAAAATGGCTGAGAGAGAGAGGAGGGGAGGGGGAGGGCAAAAGGTTGGCTATGCCCAAATACCCTCCTCATCATCCTGTTAGCCACAAGGTAAGCCAATCGCAGCATTAGAGAGGAACATTTGGTTAGTGTGTATACAGAAGAAAAAAGTTATAAAACAGAAGAAAACTTCCATCCAACAGGCAACAGTTCAACCTTGTTTACGACAGACGTAACCGATCAACTGTAGAACGTTTATTCAAGCTGTCCGGGATGAAGAGTTGGTGGTTGGGTTAAGCTACCTGATCTGGAGAGGGTTTGTGATTTGTCTGGTCAGGGGCAGTCTTCAGATGATCGTCCTCATAGTTGTCGGCCATCAGTTTCATTCTGTTCTGAGTCTGTGAAATAAACACAGTAAGAATTAGAGACGTTGCATCAACATTTTTTCCTACCCGATACTGATTCCCATACCACATATCACCTGATACTTAGTACTGACCAGATACCAGAGCATTAAAAAGTATTTATATTATTGTTATTATTATTATTATTACTACAGGCATATCCATACCAACTGTGTTGACATGAAAATAAAGTATTTAACTGAATTATTTTTTAAAGCTGTAAACTAACAACTCTGTATGAATATAATACGATTGCTACCATTGGCTAAAGGTTAAACACTTTGTAAAACATGAGCAAATGCATACAGAGAACGACTGCCATAGAGCTTTCTTTGAATTTCTAGTGTGACAGTCAAAACACACACACAAAAAAAGATCTGGGAATAAATACCAATTCTTTGAAAAAGCTAAGGCCTTGCATGCGCTCCATCATTTTACTTCTACTTTTCCAGCATAAGTTGCTGACATTTAGCTAGCTCTGACTAACATTAGACTCCAGTGAAAAAATCCAGTTCTTCTTCATTGCTCTAAAGCAGCAGGAGTACAACGAGCATTTTATCCAGTTTAAACTACTTTAAAGCACTTTTGATTCAGGCACTCTATTTGATGCACATGGGTCTCATCACCATCGGCTACTTTTGCTAAAACAAAATCTGTTAAGTTGCATACAGGTGTATAGGACGCACGGGGAAGTGTAATAATTTACATGGTATCAGATCGCATAGACGCTTCCATAACCTGCACCGGAGGCATTTCTGATACTATTATTGGTATCAGAACAAGCCTGGTAGGAATGAAAAAAATCCTTCAGTGTCATTAAAAAGAGATATCTGAGGCTGGAATGAAAAACTTGAGCATAAATAAGCTGAGGTTTGCCAACATGGCAATGTCCTAGAATTGAGTCCAGCAATACCAACAGGAGTCAGACAAAAGGCCTTTTTTCACAGCAGATATTGTGACTCACAGGTGTTTCTATTCTATTCTAAGAAAACCACAGGCGTTTCTATTCAAGTCTCCCTGTAAGTCATGACAGTGTGCCAGCATGCACAACACCACCACCACCAGCTTAATGATAATTCAGCCATCATTTATCTTATTATCTACACCTGTGCTATTCAATGTCAATGTATCGAACAGGCCCCAAGATCAGTAAAATGTTCTAAGCATCAGGAAACCAACAACAAATATAGACCCCCGGTTGTTCTAACACTTGAACGTAACTGTAATGTTTGACTCCTCATCATCATGCTGGTCAAAACATTAATATACCGCATTTCAGAGAACTATATCTCTTTTTCAAATCTATTTTGTATACAGAATCGAGAGGACTGGGTGAATCTTATGTAATTACCCCACTTTACATTTCAAAATAAGGCTGGCAAAGATTTAGGAGAAAGAGACCGCACAAATATAAAACCTTTGTGTGCAGCCAGCGTACAGGGAAGCCCGTCTCATATGCAGCCATTGTTTTAGGTTACTTTTTGGTTGGCTCGTGGTTAGAGGGAGAGAGTATGGTGGTCTACATCCAGGGACTTCAAATACTGCTGAGAGAAAAAGTTACCCCCCAGTGTGACAGAGAAACCTCAAGGGTTTTAATGCTGAAGGCATAATTTACTGGAATTTGGCTTGTAACTTTGCAGTCTGGTGATAACACAAACTTCTGTGTTACTGAAAAGCTACACTGACATCCAATTTTTCCAACGGGTTTCCTGATAAGACCTCTGAGCTCTATTCCCTACTGGTGAACATATTGTGTGCGAGGAGTGTAGAAAAGATAAATGGAAATAACAGGACAACCCCTCAATCATGCAGCAGCCTCCTCCCCACCTGCTGTTTGAGCTGCTGCACCAGTCTGTCCTTCTCCCGCTTCAGCAGAGCCACCTCGTCCTGGGTCTTCTTCTTCTTAGAGGAGGACAGCTCCAGCAGGGCGATGTTAGCGTCCTTCTCGCTGATAGCAGCCAACAGCGCCTCCTGCCTGTTAGGTGGGGATCGAACAACATGGCATTTAACCACACAAGTAAATAGCTCAATTATCATTTATTATTCATTGTGCAAAATCATCCCACCAGCTGGGGAAGGCTAGAATTGGATGACATTTTACAAGATGAAGGCAGCAATCGATACTCCACAGTCTACTCCACCCTACTGCGTGTGTGTGTGTGTCTTACTTCATCTCCAGCACCTCCTCCAGGTGTTTCCTGCGCTCAGCTCGCAGGGTTGAGAGGTGTGCTTCTTTCTCACACAGAGACTGCTGGGTGGAGGCCAGCTTAGCCCTCATCGACTCCAGCTCCTGCTTCACCTTCTCCATGGCCCCCAGCAGCTCCTCCATCTGGGAACACACACACACACACACACACACACACCACAACAACTCAATCATGAATAGAGTGAAACAGATCCCCCAAATCCATCAGTGATTGCATTGGGCTTTTTATCATGACTTGCCAGTATGAAGAGCTCTAATTAGAGGCAGGGGCAGCAGAATTAATGTGTGCTTTTTGGGAAGGACTGAGTAAACTATAAACACAGATACCATTGAAACTACAGCACTACAATAACTTTTACCTGTTATTCACTATATAAAAGGGCACAATAGTACCATTGTTTCATATCAATAAGAATTAGTTACAATTGACTGAAAGAAAGAGTGAATAATTCATCCACAAATGATACATTTTATTGGCTGCTTTGTGCTGTATGAGCGAACAACTACTCAGCATTGCTTTGTTTCATAAGCAAACAGCAGGTAAACAAAATCACATTAAAATTACACAGGTTGCAAACAGCAACGCCTTACAACGTAATGCAATCCAACAACATAAAAGTCCTGAAAAACTGCAGGGTGGTTGTACGGGACTGCATGAATCGTAGAGGCGTTGTGGTTAGTGTGTCAACCCCCGTCATTGTTGGAGGTCACACGCACTGGGCTCATACCTTGGACCACTTAATTTGGGCGAGGTTGGACTCATGCATTGGTTTGAGTGAGTGCTTCTGAGAGGCGGTGTGCAGCAGAGAGAAAACAAGAGAAAACCAAAATGAAAGAAATGAGAAAGAGAAGGAGGCCAGAGGAGAGGAGGGAGGCGAAGGAAGGAGGAGAAACACCACAGCGGCAGCAAACAGGTGAGGGAGAAGAATCTCAGTAGATGAAGCCGTTTCCTTTATCAGTGTATAAATATGCATGTGCTGTAGGTGTGCTCCTGTGGCTTGATTAATACGGCACTGTCATACGTGTGCTATGCGTGTTTGTTTTGTGTACCTGTTTCTCCTGCAGTGACCTGGCAGCCTCCTCCTGTGCCAGCACCATCTCTCGCTCAGCGGTGATCTGAACGCTCTCCCTTAAGGCCTCCTCCAGCTCCTCAATGCGCTCCGCCTTCTGACGCAGAGTGTCCTTCAGAACAGATGTAGGATTATGTTTTCAAGCTACGTCTCCACCAAAGTATAGCACCCTTTGAACCTTTTACGTAACCCATGGTAACTGTACCTTGACGCTAGATCTCTTGAGAGGCTGCTGCTTTTATAAACTGACACACTGTGACCTACACTGTACATTACTGCCCGACTGACGACATTTACAGACTGGCAACCTTTTTCTCCTCTGCTAGCATTCATCATCTCTCTGCTGCAGGCAGTGAGACAAAAGGCTGACCAATCAGTGGTATGCAGTGTTTTCACTCCACCTCTCAGTATTGGATCAGTGTTCTAGGTAGTGTGTCAAAAATCAAGATGGCACAGAGTGGTTCTTTTGGTCCCATCCACGACTTTTGATAATGGAAACACAAAACTGAACCGGACTGATTGGTGGATTAGTAAGTTGGTGCCAGAAAATGTGAACTGCGAGGTTTGCACAGTCCAATCCTCACCTTCACCTGCTGTGAGTTCTCAGACAGGTTGTCCTCCCTCTTCCTGGCCTCATCCATGAGTCGAGCATTCCTACTCTTCTCCACTTGCTCCTTGTGCTTCAGAGACGCCACCTTCTTCGTCGAGTCCTTCATCTGCCTACAGGGACACCATACATGGGAGAAGATACATGTTATGTATATGTTAGACTATTGTCCCACTTGACATGTACATGTAAATAATCACTCCAATTTTATATTGTCGGTAACTTGGGGAAAAGTGCAAATGTCTTATGTTTGATTACAGATATGAACCAAGTAAATCTGGATAGGATGATAATTGCATGCCAAGTAAATACAGTGTCAGGTAGCAAATACAAGCTATTTCTAAATCAAATATGGCCATCAAGAGATGTGATCCCCTTTTTTAAATATTCTGACATAACAGTTATGAGCAAAGCCTTACAGACTTTAAACAGACCTGCAAAAATCCATCTCTGATATTAGGGTGAGAGGGAACAATAAAGCAGGGGAAAGCAAGGGAAAACAGGAACAATGAGCATGAACAGAAGTATGAGAAAAGACAAAGAGTTCAAGAGGTTAAGACAAAGCAATTGCTTGCTGCATCACATACTATGGAGGGGTAAAAGTTGGAGAAAAACAAGGGAGAGAAATGTGAGAAAAAGGAGAGTAAGGATGTCAGGGTCGGGAGAGAGAGACGAAGAAGCAAATACTAACCTGGAGGTCAAACTGGTGGGGTGAAAGGTTTCCGGTGTAAAGACAAGAAAGCAGTAAAGAGAAAAACAGACTCAGGCCAGGAAGATGAAGAAAAGAGAAAGAGCTATAGGATTATGTGGTGTCTTTGACTCTGTGTCATAAAGTCACATGGTTCACCACAAGTAGAAGACAAACATAGCAAACATTACATGAAAGACGGCTTGCCTTTAACGACTGCAGCCGTACCTACCTACTATCTACCAGCTTTCAAAGCAATACTGCTAAAATGCCAAATGGCAGCTTTCCAAATTACAATAACATCCACTATTTAATGTGCTCTGGGGCAACGTTCTCCAGAGTGACATGATATCACTGAAAGACAATTTAGTGGTCATAACTCTAAAGTAGCAGGAGAACGAAAAAAGACAGTAGAAAACGCTCTGTAGCTGCCGAACACCACAAAAACAGCACATAATAGAATCATTAGAGACACTATTTATTCCAGAGAGTCACCAACGTCCATGTTTCCACCCACCTCTCCAGCTCATTGATCTTTTTGTCCTTGTCATTCTTCTCATTCTCCATTTCCCGAAGGATCTCCAGCAGGCGGTCCACCTCAGCCTGGGCCTTCCCAGAGTCCTCTTTGTGGCGAGCCACTTCCTGCTCGAGGTTCTTAATGCGCTCGGCCAGCTCGGTGTTGGCCTGAGCCTCCAGGGTTGCATTTTGGGCCTGACAAAAGACGGGCAGCCAGTTAGAAAGCAGCTGTATTCGCTTCTGTGTCCCCAGGTCGGTGTTAAATGAGTGAAAAGCATTAAGTAACATCATGTTAGTGCTGAAGGATCTTACTCTCTTAAGCTGGTTCTCCAGTTTGAAGCACTCCTCCTTCTTCTGCTCGAAGATAATCTCCATACTCTTGAGTTTGGAGTCTTTCTTTAGCCCTGAGGAGGCCAGGGATGATGCATGCTCCTTCAGGTCCAACAGAGACGTCTGCACATACACACACAGACAGACAGAAATATAGATGAACCTGTTCCTGCTTATCAAACTAACAGAGCCTGAGGAGACTGAAAATACATTAGATTTAATACAGGCCTCCGTGACTCATCGAAAAAGAGACTAATGGAAAAAGCCTGACGCTCGTTTCAGTCAGCTTCACTTTATTAATAGAACCACAGTAAACAAGAGTTTGCCTGTATTTGTGTGAACTCGTGTTCCTGAATCCGTTTCTCACCTCTCTGTCTGACAGGTCTCCCTGCAGTAAACTCAGTCTCTCCTTTAACTCTTTCAGTTCTTTCTTGTTCGAGTCAAGTTCCTCCGTCTTTTCCCGGTCATCTCGATCTCGCTGCTCCTTTAGACGCTCAATTATGCGCTCCTAAGAGGAGGCGGAGACAACGATCACATACGTGCTGCCTTCACAAATGTAACGTTGTATCGCTAATTAACATGCAGACATAAACTCACCTTTTCTGCAAGAGACTCCTCCAGTGTGGTGAGAGCAGTGTCAGTGTTGGAGGTGTCCGCTTGCAAAGACTTTACTCGCTCCTTCAGGCTGCTCATCTGCTTCTCCTTGTCCCTCAGCTGCTCCTGGAGGTTCTCAATCTGCAGAGCAAATGATCAGCCACACGTCACATGTTACAGTATAATGAATCTATTTTCGTGGTCACTTTAGACAAAACAAGACTTTTGAAACAGCTCGTAGTCCAAATCACCTTCTTCTGTAGCACATTAACTTTGCGCTCCTTAACCTCCAGCATGTCCTTGAGGTCGTGGATCTCCCCATTGAGTGTGCCCTTCTCCTCTGACATTTCTTGTATCTGCTTGCTCTTCTTATTCAGAGTTGCCTCCTTCTCTTCCAAGCGCAGACGTAAGGCGTCCACCTGGCCAGGAAAAGGTAGACAACCTCCTTAACATATGGTAAATTCTGTGCTTTCAGTACTACCAGTCCAAAGTATGAGGAACAAGTCTCTCCCCTCTGTGCATGATATACATACCCTTTAAAGTGCCCTTGCTGTAAACATATTGCAAAGCCCTCTGGTCAGTAGTGTATAGAAATGCATCTACTGTACCTCTGTCTGTAAGATGGCGGCTCTCTGCTCCTTGGCAGTGAGGGACTCCTTGAGAACTTCAATGTGCTGCTTGCTGTCTGAGAACTGGTTGGTGAGGGTCTCCAGCTTGGTCTGCAAACCGAGCAGCTCAGTGTCCTTCCTGGAGAGGTCCTGCTTCACCTGCTCCATCTGAAAAACATGAGGCCGGGGGGGAAAGAAAGACGATGAAGGATGGATATGACACTTAGCAAATTAAAGTCTGTGCCTTCCTGATTGTAAGATCCAGAAACTAAACTCGTCTCAGACCTTGTTCTTCATGAACTTGGTGTGGCTGCGGTAGACCTCCATCTGCTTCATCTCCTCCTGACGCTCTTCGCAGCTCAGGAGTCCATTGGATTTCAGCATTAGCAGCTCCTCTTCCATGTCTCTCAGGCCCCGCTCCATTGAAATGATTTTTGCATCCTGGGGTTGATAAAGCGGAGTTCACACCAATAGCATGACACGTGTGACCGAAACACCGCAACACACTTCTTTATTCAAGTCCTCACCTTCATGTCGATGACAGTCTGTAGAGCCTTAGTTTTGGTGGACTCAGGGGTTCCCTCATATCGACGGTGCAGCTCCTGCTGGATTGGATGAGATATCAAAGTGCAGTTTATATCATTGAATAAATAGGACAATCAACATAACTAGTCCAATAACATGTAATGTTTTATTTCCCATAGTTGGACCAGACAGTACCTCTCTCAGTGCAGAAATCTCTCTGTCTCTCTGGTCCAGTAAACTCTCAAGGTGATGCCTGTGCATCTCTGCATCAGCCAGTCTCCTGGTCCGCTCCTGGTCCTCCTCTGATGCCTTGGCAGATGGCCCTGAAGTTGGAAGAAAGACATTTATGCAGTCTGAAGTCTTTGTAACAGCCAGACCGAGCGTGATCACCCATGTGGTTCACTCGCAGAGGCTAACACAGGGGCTTCAGACAAAAGCTCATCTGTTCAGCAGGGAAAGACATTTTCAAAGTACTGGATTCACAACCCCACAGCCAACATAAAAACAAATAACAAAAGAAAACTTCCTGAGATATAACTCAGGAGTTTAAATAGGTTTTTTGCCCTTAAGAACATAACATGCATGTATTTTGGCAGACACCTATGCAAAGGGGTTTGAATAAGCCCTTTAGCCTCAGACGCATACTTGAGCCTAAAGCATGAATCGTGGTTAGTTTATGGAGCAAAGTAACCCATATTTGGCCAGTGTGGGAAAGAGCATGGGTGGAGCTGATGGGGATAGCTTTAAGTTGTAGTATGAGACCAAAATATCAAGTGAAGTTGCACTCGCTGGTATGCCTGTAACACTTTTAACGCCTCACAGAAGCAGAAGGAAACAGACGTGTTCCAGCCCTTGGGCTCTAGTCTGCATCAGTAGTAAGGAAAGTGTTAGAAGCGTGACATACTTCTCTGTGAGCGCTGACGACTTCATTTGATATTTTGTGATCTTTGGGTCGGCACCCATTATACTCTGAAGACATGTCAGTTAAGCAGGCTAGTTCTTTTGTCCGAGTAGCCCGAGAGCAAAAACTTTTGAGACCCGAAACGTTTGAAAAGAAACATACTGACTCATTATTTCGAAGAGTTTGCTGGTTCTTCTTTTGACTTTAATATTGTAAAAGAATCAGAATCTACGGGCCAACAAACCTTTGCTCTGCAGCATCTCCAGAAGTTTCTTGATGGACTCGTCTCTGGCTCCCAGGGTTTGCTTCTGCGTGTCAATCCTCAACTCCATCTCCTCCAGGGTCTTTCTGAGGAGGAAGAGCTCTTTGGCCTGCCTCTCATGTTCGGCCTGTAGCCGCCGGTAGTTCTCCTCTGTGGGTTCAGATGTCAGGGCCAGGTCCCGGCCTTGGTTGGCGGGGTCTTGCTGGAACAGCTGGTTCAGGTCCCTCTGGATCCTCAGCTCATCCTGAAGAGCCTGAACGGTCATCTGAAGATGCTGGAGACAAACAATATGCATTTGTTAGTGTTCTTATGTCTGTTTGATGGACTTTATTACAAAATTATGTACACATAGGGTATATGATGTAATGGAAATGTATTGATTATTTGAATAATACAGTGGCAGAATATCCTGATCCAGATCCTGGCAGAATATTGTGTTATAGCCCGTTAAAAATAAGTCTCTCATCATGACTGAAAATGTAGCGATGCCCTGACAGATGCACCCCCAACAGCCGTGCTTTGTGGACAGTGTTACATTTCATGCACGGAGAAATACAAGTGGTGAAACACAATCAGCCCAGTATAGTATTGCATTGTTTGTGGCATCTGACGCCGGGGACACTTGGCAGAGCTGCTCTGAGACAGTAACACAAGGCTGTGTTACACTCTGGTGTGAACCAGCTGTGAGCGTTTTCAGACGACAGAACAAAGAGAGAAGTCAGTGTCTGCCTTCGTTTCTCTCTGTCCTCCTCCTCCTCCTCCTCCTCCAGCACCCCTCCCTCTCCTTCCTTTGTCATTCTCTCCTTCTCCCTCCACCGGCAAACACTATTCTCCTCCACACACACACACACACACACACACACTATTCATCTACCTTGCCTGCTCTCGCCCTATCTCCTCCCTCCAATTCTCTCACCTCTCCTCTCACTAAACCCTCCCTCTCCATCGCCGTCTCCACCCCGTGACTAAGGCTGACTCACTGCTGTGACTGCACTGACACCCCCCCCAATATAGGCACAGGAGATACATGCACGGACATGCACGGGCACGCACACACACACATCTTCTACCTGCCTCAGCCCTCATATTCTCGGTCTCCCCGCCCGAGGAGAGATAACAGTCAGGTGTTTGAGAGAGCACAAAGAATAGGAGATGTGATCCAAATACTAGGTCATAACTCGGAACGACAGAGTGCACACAAACGTCTGCTGCAGCTCAACCACAGCACTGGACAAACTGTGTACAAGACAAAATGTTAAATGTGCCAATATCTGCTCCACTAACTTTAGTACTACTGTATGTCGGTTACTACAACGACAATTAACCAAAAGTTGCTAACTGTTTTGATAATCCAATAATTGGTTTGAGTCATTTTTTAAAGAAGAAATGTAAAAAAAAAAAAAAAACTCCATTCCAGCTTCTAAAATGTGAATATTTTCTGTTTTTTTTTTTACTCCTCTATCACATTAAACTGAATATCTTTGGGTTGTGGACAAAAAAGGCCATTTGAGGACATCATCTTGTGCTTTGGGAAACACTGATCGACATTTTATAGACCAAACAGCTAACTGATTCATCGAGAAAATAATCCAACAAATGAATCGACAAGGAAAATTATCCTTGGTGATTTCATCCATGTAGTTCAGAGTATTTAGCAAGAGATATGTGATGATTATTAGGGGAGTATTTGACTTTTTTTTTTCCTAATGGGAAAAAGAGGATGATAGCCATTTCCCACCGTTATAGACTAGGTAATAGCTGCCACTTGTCATAAAGAAAAAAAATCAAGTAATGATTTTGGAAAAGCTGTGGCAGCAACACGTATCAGCACAGAAGCTCAGCAAAACAATACACATAAACATTAACATACATTTGCAGACGTATTCACTGTCAGCTGAACCCGCGTTCAAAAAGGGCGAGCAGTTTAACCGAAGCCGTAATTAGCCAAATGCCTACGAGTGTGTGTGTGTGTGTGTGTGTGTGTGTGTGTGTGCATGTGTGTGTCTGTGCTTTCCATTGCATTCGTGCCAGTGTGGGAGGTGGAGGCTGACATATGAAAGCAGACATCTTTAAATTATAGCACCCACTGATTAGCCCTGCACTAGTCGGGCATTACTGGGAAATTAGTCCACAGTGTGATTTTGTGACTCAGCAGGAGTGAAAACAGCAAATTATATAGATCTGCCCATCCATTAAGAATCACAGCGAAACAAAGACTATTTCTCTTCATTAATGAAACACAATTTGCACAATTCTCACAACATACTGTAGGTTTTAAAAAAAGATGTTGTGCCTATATTTATTCACTTGTCAGTATTAAGTATATATTTTTAAAACGTGTGTGCGGGATGACACAGAGTAGAGAACAAGGAATTGGCCTCGAATTAATCAATGCCAGTGTCTCTTTACTTTTGATACAGAGCCATTGAAGATAAAAAAATTAAAAAACCGACAGAGAACACTTCCACACCTAAAATTAAGAATGAAGCCATTTGGATTAATGGCAACACATATTCAAGTCCAGTATACTAAATTTTGACAGGTATTGGAAGGGAAGGTGCGAAGACTCATACTAGAAGTTTCACACCTTGTTTTAAAAAAGCTGGAACGACGGATGAACTTGATAAAATCATGTAATTGAAAAATTAAAGAGGACTCAAAGCAGTCGACACCGCGTTACAGTCACACAGAATATAGATACTTTTAATCCTTTACAGAATATGATGAAACCATACCAGTGAGTTCTACAGTTTTAGTAAAGGTTTCCATCGAAAGACAAATGTGTAACATGTGTTTGTCTGTTTTTCGATCATTTCCCTTCAATGTATAGTGTCATCAGTGAACAGTCAGACGACATTAAATGTAATCCTCTTGTAAGGCACGTAAACAAAATGCTGAATCAAAAGTGCCATTCACAACAGCTCTGTTAGCACTGCTACATGTGATAACATTGTTAGATTAGTTTCTTATTTTCTGCCATGGTTAAACTACAACTACTACTACTGCTACTGCTACTACACACACACACACACACACACACACACAGTTTTAAATGTGTACCTTCTCCACATTTTTATCCTGTTCACCACATCCAGCAATTTCTAAAACATACAGAAATGCTAATGCCGCCATTAGACTTATGGACTCTTTCATCTATTAAGCATGAGCATATAGTGGCATATAAGAGGATTAACTAGATGTTCAAAAACTGCCTCTAACCTATGCAGAGAGAAACACACTTGTACTAAAGCCGACACCCAAGCTGGGAGAGATGCTTTCATCCAAACATGTTGGATGTTGAGAAAAATGAGATGATGATATCAGAAGCGAGGATTTTGAGGCAAAGGCATCTATCCAAATAAATATAAGCCAACACTCACCTGTGCTTCATCCTGAATCACGCGGTATTGTTCCTTCCAGACGGTGATCTTAGAAACTTCATCCTTCCTGAGAGCTCGCTCCTTTTTTAATTCTGGGCTCCAGAAGGTCTTGATTGAATTCATGGAGGAACTGAGCTTGCTCTCCTTAACTTCCACTTCTCGCCGCAGCATCTCATTCTCACGCAGGACCTGAGGAAGCAGGATAAAGCCAAATAAATACCGTACAGGTGGTCTGTCCAACCTAGCAAGTCAAAAATTCCACATTATTGATAGAGAAAATACATGAACAAAATACCTCTTTCAGTTGGGCCTGCAGGTCCAGTATGGTGTTGTCTCTGGCCTGCCTTAGAGAATGGGGCACAGTGGAGGCCATGTGGTGGTCCCCAAAAGCTAGAGCATCACCTGCCATCATGCCTGCTGGCAGCACAGCATTGCCAGGCACTGAGGTGGAGATGTTGGGGGTGCTGGCAGCCACAACTCCACTGTTGTTGCCCCTTGATCCATATGTCACCCTCTGCCTCCCCATGGTCGTCACTGTCCCACCACTTTTTGGGATGTGGTCACCTGCCATGGCAACCTCATTGTCACTCAGGTACATTGGTCCTGAGGTGGCATACGCAGCGTTGAGGGACTGGATGTTCTCCATGGAAAGCGTCTTGCCTCCTGGTCCTCCAGGACCCCCTCCGCTGCCTCCGGTGCTGTTGGTGCGACGGTGTCCCATCCGAGGAGAGCGGGGAAGGCGAGGGGAACGGCCAGATCCCTGACTTCCAGTGCCACCTCCATCTCTTCCTCCACTATGGTTGGCATCCCCTCTGCCGACAGAGCGGGCACTACCGTACATCTTCGAAGCTGATCGCAAAACTGAAGAACGGCCTCAAGTTTCTCTTTATATATATATATATAGATTTATATATTCTTGCTGATCTTGTAGTTGTGACTTTCACAGGTTGTGAGAATATGCGGTACTAATCCTTCCTCAACTGGAGCCCGTGGACACAATGTTCATGATAAATTACGAGGTCTGATGCTGAGACGAGGCTGACAGACTCTCCTCTTCATACAGGAGCTATCCAGTGTTAAAGATTATGACACCAATCTGCAAAGAAAGCACAGTCGCTGCCTGTTAAGACATGCTATTAATATGAAGTAAAATAAAATCTGATGGAGGTTAAATTGACAAAGCAGCATCAAATCCAAACTCTGCAACCCTGTGGTGTCAACAGAGGGTCAGCAGAGGGGCCTCGATCCACTTTGAGCAAAGTGGGGGGATAGCTTATTTAATAGTGGACTACTTTTAACATTCAGCACAGTGGGAATGAGCAGAAATGTGTGCTGAGGTTTCCCTGTCTCAACTGGATACCCTCATGCAGTACAGACAGTTATGTAACTGCATAAAGTCACGTCTAAGAACTAAAATCTTCTCAGATGGGGTCCCTCAGCACAAAGTCCCTGTTAGTTAATCAGCTGTTATGTTTCTGCCTGAGGACACAGGTCAGATGTGGAGCCTCTGACTTTAAGTTGGATCCTTCACAAAAAGGTTCAAACCTGAGTGCTGTAACGTTATAACCGTTGGTAAGTTATAACCTTAGTGTAAGCCTTGTCGGACAATTTGAGTTTAAAAGAAACATTACAAGAGTTGGACCTTTGTGTACGTTAATATATGTCAACATATTCTGCTTTGTGTTGTGTTTTATAGTCTGTTTTTAGCTGAATTGCCATCACAGCCATTTAAACTGGGCAGTCTGCGTGGCCTTGCTAGCAGCTAACGTTACGTTAACATACCGGCTAACGGTAACGGCTGACGATTCCTCCTTTAAAACTACGTGTTAGCCCCAAAATGTGGCCGTTTGCTCGAGATGTGTGTCAAACTGGTTCGTACATTTTGTCAGAAGAAAACATCTTGAATCTCTGAATCCCATTTTTTCCCCTCTCAATGTGCTGACGCTATGGATTAAAACTAGCAAGGGAGGGAAAAGGGGATTGTCCATGGTGAACATCGTAAGGGGGAAAAAAAATCTCCCTACTCGCAGAAATGAACACATTTAGAAACAACAGCCTGTAAAACAGATGGCAGGATATCTGGGGCGGTAAAGTCAGTAGATGTGGTGTCAATATGTGACACAAGTGAAGGGAAATTACAGCGTTTTGTACGATCCTAACGCCACCGTACAGGGTCTGCCTGCTTTGAAGACACCCACATCAAACCATATCCATTTTCCTCCACCTCTGCTGACGGCTTTTCGTTTCCAAGCTCCGGCTGTCTTCACTCAGATGTGTCGCTAACATCCAGAAAAGAGCTAAAATGAGCGAATGCATGATGTTAAACGTTAGCTCCCCGTGACATATGGAGGCTAGTCCATCCAAATTATGTGGTCAAGCAGAACCTCTTATTTTTTTTCTCCTCGCTAACACAATAGCCAGTGCTGAAAATCTCAACCAAACAAACTACCTTTCTCGTTGTCTGCTGGAGCTCAAAACGGTGCCAATGCCGAATCCCGTGTCAAATGGAAATCTGCTGCAAAAACCGTCATGTTATGTTAATTCCTCGTCAGATGTCTATCTGATTTTCCCATCTTTTTTTTCTCTTTGCCAGCGGTACCAGCGGCTCAGGAGAGCCAGGGCGCCTCAGTGACGTCAAGCCTCCTGTGCGCGCTCACGACAAGTCTTCCTCGCCACGCTTGAATTTTAAACGCGCGGTCACGAGCTTCTCGGTTTGGAGGAATGTGTGAAGAGAAATCAGACACGTGTTGACACAAAACACAGGTTTTAATTCATATAATGGGATGAGTGAAAGTTGTGGTTAAACTCCGGAGTATTTAAACATTAAATTCACCCAAGCAGGCAACGATGGAAATGTGTTTTTACCACAATTTAGACTATCTACCTCTGGTATTAACCATAAAATATTGATTTGACTTTGTTAATATAATGTTACTTTCTTCAGCAGTGAGCTTTTCATTTTGTATGAAATCATATAAAAGGAGATACATGTGACATGTTTGGTCAACATACACCAGCAGGGGGCAGTGCTTACTTACAGGAAAATTGTATCTCTGAAATGGTTGCTGCAAAACATACACTGTTTTCTTTATTCACAAGTGTTTTAAACCAAAATGAGTCATATGCATGTATAACAGTATGCCAAGGTACTATAGCCACTAATTATAATTAAAATGTGTTTAATTAAGTTAACAGGGTTTCAACTAATAATTATGTTTTGTCCAAACTGTATTTATTAAATTAAATCAGAAAAGAAAGATCTTCATTGACTACAAACTAAATAAACAGACTCTCTTCTTTTTCATGAATGAATAAACAAACTGACCTTAAAGGTCAACACATTCATAATGTTTGACTTTGTTTATATGTGGCGGACCCTGCCACCTTTCTATACCTTCTTTTCCTCTGAGAACAGCTTGTTCAACCCTTTTAAATAAGTTTTAATGATTTAATTTCCATAATAGACGCGTTAAACAGTGTAAATGGAAGGACAGATAAAAAAATATAAATAAATAGAGTAAAGTAAAATATAACAATAAAAACACTAATTTTAGAAAATATATAGGATATGTACAGTCAGGCAGTAAATATTGTTTAAGCCATGTGTCTGTGTAACTGCAATAAAAATAAATTTGGAGTCTTTACATTCAAGATATATTGTAGCATAACTTTAACTTGTTTATTAATTTCAGGTATGCTTTCCACATAATGTTGAATCAGTGATATCTGAGATCCGTGGTTTGAATTCATGTGGCTAAACATTTACATAAGTATAAATAAATCCATTGTCATGATAAAACACAGCTCCGCTGATACATAATTGATATAATGAAGGCGCTTCAAAGGGACACAGTGGTATGTGTGTTATGGTTATGAGGTCATTCTTTACTGGCGCAGGCGCTTTCGGAAAAACCCGTTTCTTCGTCAATATGTAGCAACTGCGCCGCTTGTTTGTCAGTGAGACCATAAATCGAAACTTTGATATTCAGTCGTCTGGTAACTTATCTGTCGGAAGCTTAAGGATAATACACAGACATTCCCTTTTATAAATTCAAAGACGGATTCACGCTGTGAGGACAATTTGACCGTCGATGACCGTCGGGCTGTACTGGGGGATACGACACCGAGGTAGGTCGCTATCTGCCACCCGGCACCTCTGTGTTAGCTAGATCGTGAAGGGGCTATGCTGCTAACTGTTAGCATAACCAGGCTCACCAACGAACAGCAGCTAGCGCAATGTTATCAAATAGAAACAAACGTCACATAGGTGGTGTATGAATAGTCGTCGTGAACCAACTTGTTAAAAAAAATATCGCTATTTATTATATAATAAGAGTATATAAAGGGCTAGTGCTGTATACGCGTCAGATATCGTTAAATTGAATGAGGGCAGCCAGGAGGTGGGTCTAGCTTTTTAGGCCATCCAGCAAGACCCGCCTAGCTAATGCTAGCTAGCTGGGTAGCAGTGGCGCTATTTGTCAACCGCTGCCTGGTAGCTTTCCAACCGGCGTCACACCGGGCCAACGTATCCGGTTAGCACGGCTTGTAATCACTTGGACACGGTAAAGTTGGCGACATAGAACAAATGCTAACAGTTACAGATATATAAAAAAAAAAATGGCAACCCTACTCAACGGTGTGTTATGTATGTCACGTTAAGCTGAACTGCGAACAACGGGGCGGAATATATTCTAGGAAGACGTGACGTGGTAAATCATTCATCGCTGGTTAACGTTTCACTGGTGAAGGATCAGCTAACTAGCTCTGTGCTAGCTCTTCTCGTTAGCAAGCTAACAAAGAGCCGTTGCTCCTCCTCGCTCTCTACGCTCGATGTTGCCATTTCAAATAGCTCTGGTGTCACATACAAGGCGGCGAAGAAATAGGTACGTAAGACGAGGTTCATGTTAATTAAAATACTGATTGGATTCATTCGCGCTGTCGTTTCTCTCATGTATCGTGTTGTTATGGCTGCTAACATTGCCAGGTTTGGCTTTGACATTGGTGGTTGCTTGGGTTGGTAATGGCTGCAAACATGGCAGGGTATAGATGACTAATAAGCAATGAGATTGTTGTTGTAAGCTTACGCATTTAAAAGACCATAAAATATGTGACTGTGCAAAAATGTACAGGGAACAAGCATACTAAATGGCTCCGGTCTTTTGCATCCACAGCTCAACTGTTGGTCGGTTATAGCTTTGTGCAGCTTTAACGTTTAGTGGTTTAAACAATGGACTTAATGCTAGATATTCAGACAGCATTCACTAACCTCATAGGGGACTGAGGAATAAGCAGCTGTCAGCTATGCTCAATTAGTTACTTATAGTTTCTAAGAAAAGTGAGTCATTGAGAGGTTAGTGTGTCATTCTGTAAGTCTGTGAAATGCATTCAGGATTTGTGCCACATTACATACTTATAAGTGCTTATCTTAATATAGATTAACACCTATTGATCAGCTAAATGATTAATCAATTGGGCACAGCTGAAAAATACATTCATTACCTAGTAGGACCTGTAATTAAGGTAATGAGTGTGCAAGCATGTGCCCTACATCACATGTCCTTGTGCAAGACAGTAAAGCATATCAGAGGGAGGAAACACTCCTTGACTGATTCACTAAAGTGAAATGTTTTACTGCATCACAGCTTAATCAGTGAGTCAGCTTAAGAGGTAATATTTGAAGCACTAGGTATGTAGTGTCTGTCTGTCAGTTGTGCTTCTGTTGAAAGCAGTGTTGTTAAACTTTTGTGTATACAGTAAATTCTACTTGTGAGTACTTTGGTTGGTGTTTCACAGATCTTGTTGACATTTGACATACTGTTGGTTACTTTTAGAAACACGTCAAGCAGCCTGTGTTCTCTTTTTTTTCTCTTGCAGTGAAACTGGACTGGAGCACATCCCGAGCGCCTGGCCGTCCTCTCATTTCCCACAATAGGAAGTTTGGTGCCTCTTGTAGGCAGTGCATGTTTGTTCCTCATCAGTGAGTCCTTATGCTTGATAGAACCTGCACGCTGTGTCTTACAGGATGGATGGTATGGACTTGAAGAGACTTGTGTATCAACATCGGCAATCTGTGCTCTGCTGTGGTGTTCAATCTTTTACAATTTACAAGAGAACACCCCCCATCCTACACCTCCAATCTCTGCGCTGTACATATAAAGACCGTCTTTAAGCAATAAAAAAGACAGCTGGGGATAGAAGTTGTAAGACTTTCTATCTTTTTTCTTTTTAAAGCACAGATTGATACTGCTTATATAAGCTTATATGGCGGACATGGAAGTATCCTTATTTTAATTTTTTCGGTTATAGTACCCGCTTACTCTTAGTGTGGGTGGTGGGATGTCGGAAAAGCCAGACGACAAAATGGTGAAGTTCCTGGCTCCCCCTCAGAAGAGTGGAAATGGCCCCAGTTCTGGGTCAGATTCGATGGTGAGTGACTGTCGGCCGACCGAAGTGAGACGCCGGCATCACACCATGGAGCGTGATCGATGTAACCCCGAACACCGTTTCCTTCGCCGCAGTGTCATCAGTGATTCCAATGCTACAGCATTGGCCCTCCCTTTACCCAGCAAGATCCCGATCCCTGCGCCTCAACGGGTTCAGCTACGTGACGCGGCACCCCAGCGGCAACAGGCTGCCGTGGGTGTCCATTTGCCAAGGCCTGAACCAAGTTTAGCTAAAAATGAGGAGCCTGCTCAAAGACGAGGTAGAGAAAGCGAAGAAGGAAAAGATATAGAAATAGCCAAGGTGGAAGTAGTGCCTTCAGAGCAAGAGCCTGTCAATGTACAAGATATCTGTGATGGAGAGGCGGTAGTAGCAGCCCGCTCCGCACCATGTTTAGGAACAGAATTGCCAAGTCAAACCGAACCTGAAAGCACCACCGAGGTTAAGGTGAATCATGAAGAAGAGGGGGAGGAAGAAGATAAGGACTCTGCCAAGGCACGGGCGGAGGCAGAGCAGAGAGAAGCGGAGAAAAAAGTGCAGGAGGACATCGAAGAGGCAGAGACCAAAGCAGTGGGAACATCACCGGATGGGCGTTTCCTGAAGTTCGATATAGAAATTGGACGTGGCTCCTTCAAGACTGTCTACAAAGGCTTGGACACCGAGACCACAGTGGAGGTGGCTTGGTGCGAGCTGCAGGTATGAAACTGTGATAACCATTGTTCTTATAGCATACTTTACTTCATTGCTGTTTTTGTAATTGAGTCACCCTGTGTTGCATTCTCCTACAAGCGTCATCGTTTTGCTTTTATCACACTTAAATATGGTGGCGTAAAGCCAAAGCAATTTCCTTCTACACTGTTACCTGAGCTACAGCTGCTGTCACTTCCCATCTGACAGGCATGGCAAGCATTTTCCTCTTGATTGTTTGTTTGGCGGTGCACTTGTCACAAAACCTTAGCAAAAAGCCTCCTGTTTCCCCTTTTTGCTCTGTGGTGCAGCTCAATCCATACTGGTTGGCAGTGTTTACTTCACCATGAGACATTGGCAAATTACCAGAAGATATCAAGGATTGTATAATTAACAGTTTTAACACTATGACTAATGGACACACCTAATTACTGGAAATTACCATGGACTAGATTCAGGGTTAGATTTTTCGTGGCCCAGAGAGAAATCGTGTAGTCTTAATAATGTTTTCCCATATTTATTTAAGTTGAAAGAGACCTTATACACCTTTTTTATAAAATAAATCATGCTGACTGTCTTATTGATGTTAACAATTATCAAAACATTAGTAAATGTTGTAATCGGAACAGATTCTTGTTGGCAAAAGGTGAGATTAATTTAGGTTTTTTTAACACCCTTTGAAGATATAGCCTCTGAAATGCAAATAGTCATTGGAGTGATTATATTTTGTAATTTGCAAAACTGAACACAGCAGCAGTAGTAATTATTGACCTGCACCTTTTTTAAAGAAGTTTTATCATCTTTTTAAAATATATCCTTGAGCCTCAATAAACCAGAGTCATTATAACCCATTTCATTATTATATCTAAATACAGTGTTGCTTGGAGTCTTGCTCAGACAAATAGTGATAATCTTAAAAAAATGCTTGTGAAAAAATTGGGAGCTTTGCTGTCTGTCCAGTCAAAGCAGCTACATGGCCCACAGCAAAGTTTGACCTCATTCACCACATGAATGTTTGCTTTTACTGTCACGCTTTCACCCTGCCATGAGAGGCATAGGCCTCACACGGCAGCACATACAACCGTAGCTGCACATGCACTCTGGTTTCTGAACAATGTGAAGATTACAGACACGTGCCCCTCCCCCCCTCTCGCACAGACCGAATCAAGCGCATGCTCAGTGCGTTTCTGCTCTGAATGCTTGTGTGAATGTAAAGTGGGTCACATTCCTGATAGAGGAATCTCCTGTGTGAAGTGAAGCAGGCCAGCCTGCCAAGGCCTGCTGCTAAACTGTCCGTCCACATCCCACCTTTTTAAACTTCCTCACATTCTCCCATATTTATTTCTTCAACCCATTTTAAACAAAACTCGGTAAATAAAACTTAATCTGCTTTTATTAGTTGATATTATGCTACGAGTTGGTATACTTTTAGTTATTGTTGTCTTAACTTCATTCTACGCTATTATCCATTTTTTTTCTTTGACATCAAAGCAACTTATCTTTTTCTGAATATTGTAGAGGGAATGGAAAGTTGTGTGAATTTTTAGTTTTTACTGAACATTGGAGCACTAATCGGTGGTATGTTTTCGGACAGGCGAAAAAAGTCCCTGCGTTCTCTTGTTTCTTCCCGAGGACCAGTTTGAAAAGGCTAGGGAAAAACCGAAATGTCCCTGTGTCTTTGTTCGTGTGTTTGTAAAAACAAAACGATTCAGCAAAATGAACAAGGTGAACTGCCTCTCTCCCGAGGCTCACTTAAACTTGCTATAGGAGCTTGGTTTTTTCCAGTTACCGCTTGTACAAGGAGACAGATCTGGTGCAAAGGGGTGATTTATTAAAATTTTTACAGTTGAATGAGAACCAGCTTTGTTTTATGCACATGGTCTGCTCTGAAATATGAACATGAAACCTGACACTCTCATTCCCCTTCGTTCCTCTGTCAACTCAATAGTTTCAGTGCTCGAAACTGTTGAGCTACACATGAGAAGCTGAAATCCCCTCTCACATGGTTGTTAAAGCTGTCCCATGATCACTCAAGCGCCAGTGTTACATTCTTCTTAATTCCTTAGAGCATATTTAGTGGAATATAAATTTAACATAGATATTTTCTGCATGCTTTTTCAGTTTAGTTTCAGTTGTTCTGTGTCTTTTCAAACAGTCATGGCAGTAATAGAAGTATATTTTCTACTTTTCTACTTTGGTTGCATGAAAAAATGTTTTTTTTAAAAAAGCAAACAAATTCCATCATAGTGTATTTTAATGTAAAGAAAGGAGTAGTTTCATCCGGTTAATGTATTTCTTGTTTTTGTTTCCTGTTGATACCAGAATCAGTGACGCAGACAGTAATCAGCCTTTCCACTTGTGTGTTCACTGAGAATCTGGTGTCAGCTGGAAGCAACAGCAGCTCCCTTGGCTGTAAGCTAATGAAACAAGTCTGACAGGTTTTCCCTCATGAGGTCCTTTTTAATCTCCCTTAAACATGGTAAAAAATGTAGAGCCACATTAGCAGTCCTGTGATGCTGTAATGCTCATTACACACCAGAAAACCATGAAAACTTGGACATGAAGTTTGACCTTAAGGTGTTCGAACAAAAGCGTTTTCCCTTTGTTCTTTTTGATTCATTATGTTTATTCGTCAGGGACCATGTACAGAAATAATCTTGAACAAAGAGAGGAGAAGCTGTAAGACTGAAACTGAAATGACCCTTTAATCTTGAAGCTCAATCTGGCTGACAGGACTTTAGTCTTTACTTTTTGAGGTATCATGTCATGTTATGACAGGTTCTTCAGTAGATATTTCACTCTGGACCAGAGTGTTGGATTTATGGACCAATCAGTCCACTTTTCCTACCCCCAAGCTATGCTGCAATCATGGCTAGAAATTGTAGTGTGCAATGTTTGAATGCAATTGCCTTGGCTTATTCAGTCTGAAAGGCCATCTGTCCACAATCGTCTAAGAATTTCTAGGCGTCCACCCTTTTTTTCACCTCATCCATGAACCCACACATTTGTTTCAGATCTCACGTTGCAGGCATGTCTGAACAATAAGTAGGTCACCACAGAGAGGAAGTCGAGGGGGAAAAAGAAGAATAAATTTAGGAACCTCCCCTTTCTTGCTCACTCATCCATCTTCAACCATGTCATCTTCCACTCTCTGCCTTCCCACCTCCTTCCTCTCCAGTACTGGCTGTGGCCAAGCATTGAAAGATGAGGAAGAGAGCCCCAGACATCCTTTAGAAGCAATGGGAGCTGCCTGTCCAGCTGGCCGATGGCATCCGCAGGGAGTGACATGCTATATCCAAATAGTGTAACATAGTGACGTGTCTGTAATTACTAGTCATGACTGGTAGTGTTTAGGTTTAGCATAAGATATTTTAATTTTAGTAGCCCGTTTCTGTTTTTTACTTTTAGATGCAACAAGTTTTGGGAAGAAACGTCACATTTTGAAATTGAAATTCCTAACTGCATTGTCAGCATTTTTAAATGTAATTATGGGGTAGACTTCCTCATGACATTCAGTGGTTTACTATCTTTGACCGGGTTATTAAAAATGTTGGCCCTGTATTTTTTGTTTTCCTCAGTCTCTCATTATTGTGTAAAATGAAGAGTTAAGAATTTAACAGTAGCTAACCTGTTCTTCAAACAGCAGTACTTGAATCGTTGACTCATGTTGGGAGGACTAATCAGTGCTGCAATATATTATATATTGCCCAACATAATTAGTACACCATCTCTGATATTGCCGTAATAATAGCTTTTTTCCTTGCAACACCTGTATTTCTGTAAGTTATTAACGGCTGTGCACGCAGTTACACGTTGTCTCATATCAGTTGCAACTACAGTTTATTACACTGGAAGAACTTAAATGTCAGTAGACAGTAAGGAGAGGAACGTCAGTGTAAAAAACTGTGGCGGTGAATGCTGGCTTTGTTCATCACAGCACTCAAAATAGACCAGAAAGCAAAACTTGACACCATAAACTGTGAAGCATTGTACTGTGTCATGATTCCCTTCTGGCTGTAACTGTGTCGAAGGTCATGACCTTTCAAATTTTGATGTATTAAATAACTGACCTGGACTTTGAGAACAACAATGTAGTTTTTAACCTATATGTGTTTTGATCATCTGGGATATAATGTAAAAAAAAAAACGTCATATTTTTCTCCACTTATTCAGCCATATTGTTAATGGTCTTAATTCATCAGAACAAAAATGACCCTTGGCTGTAGTTACTGAAAACGTTTTATACTTGACATGAGCATTCATCACCCAGAAGCCGTAAGATGGGGATCATAGTGTTATTTGTTATATCAGTAGACCTTGTCTGATGATTGAAATGACTTGGAAGATACTTCCCTTGATGCCCACGTAATTACAGTTTCCTTTCCACAACATTAGTTTCAGATGTAAAGTCAAACAGGCAGATCTGAAATGGCATGACTCTGTCATCTGGTCAGTTGCTGACAGTCACATTGATCTATGATCTCATTGCCACGAGTTACAGTGGCGCAGGGACACCAATTATTTCTGTCTACCAAGAAATGCTGCACAAATGCAATAAGTAAGTCACAATTTTGGTGGAGCTTTTTAACATGGCCTCTTGGCTTTCGGGCCCAACAGCCGTTACCCCAATATCAACCAGTGTACCCAGAGGGCTCCATCTAGCCCTCAGTGTCGATCTCAGAGCAGGGACCTGACAGTGCCAGCCCTCGGCATGATCACAGGCTTTTTTCACTCTGTCTATTTTTAGGGGTTGTTGGGTAATTTATGATGGCCTTTGCCTAGAAGCAGTATGTTCTGCTCAGCTTTGGAAATACTGTAGTTAAATGACATTAGTGATTCACATCGACTGGTAGTGCCTCAGGTCATGGCGTTGTTAAGATAGTATTAAGGCTTGGCAATTTAGTTTGAAATGGATGTCATGATTCAAATTGATTTGCAATGAATGAACTGTACTGTTGTGCATTACTTCAGAGAAAACACTAAACGCAGGTAGAAGAAGCACTTCATGTATTTTGATGTTATTAAGATTCACTCAGTTACAGATTTTTGATGTTCATATCATCAGTGCAATTTCCCTAAAGGTTGATAAAGGGTTATATTAAATTACTGCCCTGTCCTATGTAATAGACCACAACGAGGGGAAAACATTTTTTGCCCAGCCTGAGTTGTGACCCTAGTTCAGCCAATTCAGTTCCAAGTTTTTGTTTTGCACGAGTGAAATATGAGCATTGAAATCAAGTTATCCCTAACAACAGCTCCTTGTCTGCAAACAAAAGTATATGTGGAGCTCTGACAATAACATTGACCGCCTTGTATCAAACACTCGTCCTTCTTTTTTTTTGTGTCAAAGGAAATTTCTCTGCGATCAGTCACTGAATGACTACATAATTATAACCCTGATAACAACTTGGGCTTTCGCTCCAGCTGCTTAACCATGCATTGGCTTGTTGAGAGGTGTGCCACTGAACTGCAATACAATCATGATTTATGATGTGTGTCGTGCTGACTCTGCAGAGATGGTCAGAAGTGTTGACTAGTCTGATTTGGAAGATATAATACTTTGTTTTTAAAATGCATTCCTGCATTATTCTCACATGCTCACTTGTGTGTTTTACATGCACATTTGTTTTCCTAACCACTCTTACTCTCTTTTTATCACATTCAGAAACTTCACAAGGCTACTTTTCACAGCCAAGAGTTGATATCGCAGAGGCAGTGGTGGCAACACAGCTCTTTAGAGAGCTAGAGAGCTGACTCATTCCCACTCTGTCAAATAGAGCTGCTGTGATTCAACTGCAGCTGCTGTGGCCCTCTGAGTGCCTGCCTGGTTAGGTTTCCTAATTTATAGACATTTGTGGTCTCACATAGTCCTTGGAAGTACCTAAAAGGATTTGATGTTAGGTTTTGAAGTAATGCTTCAAGGTCTGATTTAAGACTGTCTTTGTAAGTTTGTCAAACCAGACAATCTCAATTGTGTCTAAGCTGGGTGAGCCTAGTGTAGCTGAGGTGTGATAAGCAAGCTACAGCAACCTCAGCTGATAGGTTGAGATACCTGTCAGTCAAGAAAACAAGCCCATCAAATTATTTTTGCCTTTTGCCTTTTATTGGACAGCTGATGGTGACAAACCGCAGTAAATGTGTGGAGAAAGAGAGGCAATATGTGACAAGGGTCCTGGTCAAACTCAAACTAAGGTCACCAAGACATCTCTTCATCCATTAATTTAGGCTGAGAAGAACTTTTTATCTAAATCTTTTCTTAATTAATTAATTAATTAATGAATAAATAAAAGACACAGAGTTTAAATGAAAATATTCTGTCTTTGATATAAGTAGCCTTCATGGTAGTGTTTCCCTTCCATTGTTTAGTGAATAGTGAATATTTGGTCTCTGGTACATCCTCAAACCCTGATCAGGCTGCCAGGCACTGTTACAACAAGAGAAAGATACGGCACTTTCAAGTGGTATGAAAGTATGAATAAAATGTTGTTATCTTAAGTAAAAGCATTGGGTTTGCACGTGCCTAAGCAGATCTTATCTAGCACAGGGAATGCTGTTTTTCAACTCGTTTGCAATGTCATTTGTTTTAAATGAGTTGTCTGTGGGGCGGTGTGCCTACAGTGGATATTCTGTCATTGATATAGTAGTTTGGTATTTGTGTGGGTTGGGGTGTTGTACACCCAAGAGCAGAAGCTCCAATGCTGTGAATGTGATCATGGATGTTTTGCATGACTGTTCACATGGTGCACAGAAAGAGAAAGGGGAACCGCTGTCCCACTAAATACTGATAAGTAGGTCAGTTGGTCCAAGTGCATGGTGGAGCCTCCATTGCTCAGCCATCTTCCCTCAGCCTTTACTCACATTGCTTCCTGATTCAGTGTCCTCCCTTGCTGCTAATTGTTCACACATGTTTCCATTTAACTTCTCTTTTATCTTTGCCCCCAGTCAGTTGTAATCATTCAACCTCAAACCTCCAAAATACCTCTAGCGAAGACTGTAGCAGTCTCAATTATTTTTTTCTTAAAGCGATGTCAGTCACTGGAAAGTTTTCTATCTCTTGCTGACACACACACAAAGGCAAATGCTCACCCTCCACTCACAAAAGGGCTGAATTTCCTGGACAGCCTGCCCTCTGGACAGCTTGGCCTCTGGCCAAGTCTCTGGGGGTTTCAAGGGAGGTCTTTGGCTGCTGGGTTTCACTGGGCTGGTCTTACTGGTATGGGTTTGCTGCTCTATAGTCATGCATGCTGTAAATGTAGGTCACGCCAGGAATTACTCAGGAAACTTGAGAAGGGTGATTTTACGCATTCCAGATTTTTTTGTTTAATATACAGACCCTACAAAAGGGGTTCCTGCCAATCCTTATGGATGCATTAGTCAGTTATTGGAATGTTAAATCCCACTGGGAAAACAGTGCTGTTAGCTTTGCATTTATTTTGCTATAATTCATTGACAAACCCATCAGCTGCCAGGCATTTGTTGACACTCATCGGCCATAGATGAGTTTAGAATGCAAGCCTGGGTGAGCGCTTACCAGACACAGTTGGTAGCCGAAGAGCTTGGCAATATATCAGTATTGATATTCATTGTAGTCTGTCATTGTTGATGTTGTGAATAATGATGCACAGATTTGTTTAAATTAACAGTTGGAACAAAGTCAGAATTATTCTCATAATGCATAATCCATTTGCATACATTACCATGTTGTGATTAACATTTTGAAACACTAACAGGAGTTTTTCCACATCTGAACACATAACATGATATGAAGGATGTACATAGCCATTTGTTATTTTTCTTACATTGCTTAAACCTACTTCTGAGTAGTCTGTGCCTGTTGAGATGAGTGTAGTTTGTGTATAGTAAAAAGGTTGTTAGAGGACAGTTTTGAATTGGTATAAGAAGTCTGATTTAATGTTTAATTGTGCTCTAGTATACTCCGTAGTGATATCAGTATCAGTCATGCTGCAACTTTTTTCTCAATGTGGCCTTCTTGAATCTAGGACATAGCTAGACACATTCCATTTGGTCCACAGTTGTCCGCCAGAGAAAACAGGGCCACATCCCTATGCCCCCAACTGTATGTGTACTTGTACACTTGTGTGTCGAAGGAAATGCAAATTGCGAAAAGCACTACAAATCACCATATATCTGGACTGTTTACTGTTTTTGTTATAATGTATTGTTTAAAATTGTCCTTATTCTAAATAAATCTGTATAGATCTGCTGTCTGTGATGTGTGAAATCTAAGTATTCCCCTTTTTGTCCCCTGCAGGATCGTAAGCTGTCAAAGACGGAGAGGCAGCGCTTTAAGGAGGAAGCAGGGATGTTGAAGGGACTACAGCATCCCAACATTGTCCGCTTTTACGACTCTTGGGAGGGACCATCCAAAGGCAGGAAGTGCATTGTACTGGTCACTGAACTCATGACTTCTGGCACACTCAAAACGTGAGTCTCAAACTTGGGAAAGCTAACAAACGCATTGATACAGAACTCGTATGTGCTGAATACTCTAGGGGCCCTATTTGAACTATCTATAGCACATGGCCTAAAGTCTGTCATGCAAGTACATTTAGGGCATGCCGACTCCCTTTTACTTGTCTTTGCTTAAACTGCTCTTAATCTGGGTTCAAAGTAAGGTGCATGGCGCAAAGAGGTTGTATTTTGTATTCAATGATATTGTCTGCTGTGATCCCTAGCAGCAGAAGTGACATCTGCGTCTCTCCATTAAGAGAGCTAGTGTGCACTTTTACGCACATCTACAGCAGCATAACCCAAAAGGTCACACAAACAGTTTTCCTTCACACAGTGAAATTATTTTGAGTAAAGTACCCATCCTCGCAATACTCGACATCAGAGCTGTCTAAATGGTTTTTTTTTCCAGGAGCTAAAAGTTTCAGTTTGTTACCCCTGGAGAGTTTCCTCTGTCCTGTCAGGTTTAGACTACATTTACTTTGTTTGTTATGTGCTTTTCAGAGGATATCTGAAAATCTTGATCTGTCCTCCTCTAGATATCTGAAGCGGTTCAAGGTGATGAAAATTAAAGTGCTGCGGAGCTGGTGTAGACAGATCCTCAAGGGACTCCACTTCCTTCATACTCGGGCTCCCCCCATCATCCACAGGGACCTTAAGTGCGACAACATTTTCATCACAGGCCCAACAGGATCTGTGAAGATCGGAGACTTGGGGCTGGCCACACTGAAGCGTGCATCATTTGCCAAGAGTGTTATAGGTACGACTCAGAAGTCATTTTCACTTCCTGGTCCCTGTCCTGCTTCGGGGCAGTACCTTTTCTAAGGTCATATTAAGCCTGTATTGAAAATGACGATGTTTAAAGTGGGTATTTTCCTTTGACTTGTTTTTCTGACGGTGTGGTTCAAAAACAGACCACAGCGTTTCAGCTGTCTCTCAAACCACAGCTCAAATGGAGGCCAAATACTGTGGTAATCTTAGATAGATAACCACAAGGCTTTCTCTCTTTGCACTCACAGTGACTCTATCAAGTATGGTCATTGTACAGAAGATTTCTGTTTATGTTTCTCCAAAAAAAGAGAGGGTTTTTTTTTCCAGGCACCTACTGAATGTAAGTAGCGCCTAACGTTTCTCATACTGTAAATATTAATATCATTATGATAATAGCTGTCATGCCTTCTTGCAGGCTAACCTGGCCATGGCTAAAGGTATGGCCTTTGCTTCTGTCATAGACTGGTCTTTGTTCTGTGGTTTGGAAATATGTGGTCTGTTTGCCAGTTATACCTATAATGTTTAACATCTCTTTCTATGGGTTTGCCTCAACAGGTTTTTTTTTTTTCTAGTGTTTGTCTCTTACTGTCTTTTAAAGTATTGCAGGACGGCAGAATCTTTTTGCTCCATCTTTGTGTCCAGGGAGCTCTCCCCACTTTCTCTCTGTCAGCCTTACTCCTTTGTTTTTTGTTTTGTTTTATTTTATTTTTTTATTTTCACATTCTTGGGTATGTTTTTAAAATGTAGGCTCTAGCCTCAGCTGTGCCCAATTCTGCTGTTTGGAATGAATAGGGTACTGCTGGTCATTGAGTAAGTATGAACTTTTTTGGGCCTGGTAAGTCTGACAGTGTGCTGTAACACACATCAATATCAAAAACAAATTAATTCAAATATCAAAATGAGTTTTTCTGTGTAAGACCTGAGATTGAAATGTAAAACGAGCAATTAATAGAAAAAGGCTAATGTGCAAAGACACACTGCTCAGCACAGTAACTAGCTATGGGATCTGCTTCTCTCAGCCTTGACCATAACAGCTTCCTCCTTCAGGTCAAGACGAGATGGTAAGTCTATCTGCGAAAGGTGAGGGTACTGCAAAAGACAAGGTTATTGTTGTTGTAAGGTTAAGGTCTTGACAAAAGTTATTTCCATAGCTAGTAATATTTCTCTTACTGAGATCATTGGCGTCCCTTTGAACAAATTGCACTGTATTCTGGTGGGTATTATTCTCAAATGCCTCATGTGAAACTTTTTGAACATTGCAAATAACATCCATTTTGGCTAACAAGTGTGTTCTGCACATTGGCTTAACTCAGTCACTTTTTTATATATGGCAACATGTGAAGGTCTTACACAGACAAACACGTGCTTTCTTCTCTACAGTCTAACTGAGCCCAGCCTCTCCCTCCTTTTTTGTTTTCTGTCTCTTTTTTTGCTTTCCTTCCCCTTTTCTTTTTTTTTCTCTCTCTTCCAACTTTCACCTCACAGGTTCTACTCCAGGAGATGTCAACAGGCTGGTCACTCTTCTCATCCTCCTCTTCCTCAACCCCTCATGGGTTAGAGGAGCAGAGGGGCAATGGGTTATGAGAAGCCCACTCAATCAGTAAGGGAGTTCGAGAGTTCTGAATAGTTGTTTTGATTTAAGGTACCCCTGAGTTCATGGCGCCTGAGATGTATGAGGAGAAGTACGACGAGTCAGTGGATGTGTATGCCTTTGGAATGTGCATGCTGGAGATGGCCACCTCAGAGTACCCTTACTCAGAGTGCCAGAATGCTGCACAGATCTACCGCAGAGTTACCAGCGTAAGTCTTCTTTTCAACTCTCCATGTCACCCCTCTGCCCTGCCTTCACCTCTTCCTTTATGCCAAGAAGGCTAGTGTCCCATTCTGGAATGATTTTATATTCCCACTGACACCTCTCAACCTTTATATTACATTTCTATCCTCTACTTTTGTATTTCATCTCTTAACTTCAGTGTGTTCCTGTATCTCCCCTATGATTTCACATTTCCCAAACTTAGAAAACCTCAGAAAGGGAAAACGTGTTATTAAAACCAACAAGCCCCTTTGCCTCATGTCATGCTGTTCTTTCTTTCTCTTTTCTTCTGAATTATGGTGTATGTTCTTAAAGCATGTAGACCCGAGGTGTGGATTATTGATAAGAGGCTGAACAAGCACAGTCTTGCTTAATGGTTGAGTCTTGTGATGACGCCAGAAGGGCAGTAACTGTCCTGGAAAAAACACATATTTTTCGTCTTATTCATACTGGCTTAGGTTATAAATGCATAATCACTAATATGATTCATACTCTTACCAGTGTAAGAGTCTCATAGATAAGTAGGTTAACCTGTTCATAGGATGTTATCTACATAATGTGCCTTGAAATCTATACTAATACCCTCAGCTTATCATTAACTGCAAAGTACAAAAACTAAAGTCTTTACCACGTGATTCAAGAGAGGATGTTTTATTTACCCTACTTCCAAAGTTGTTCTCACATTCTCTCTATAAGCCACAAATAGCTCATACTGCAGAGCACATAACAGTTGACTCAGTTGCGAAGCAAAGTGCTATTGTGCTGCATTTAGCTAGTGTCACATGCTCAGCTTTTACAGTAGTATTCCTTGGGGAGATCGGCTGTTGTTCTTCCTATTCTGTCATTAGGCTCAGCTGTTCAGTCCTCCATTTTCCTGTAGCCCTATGCAGCTTCCTGTTGCTGTTCCCTCAATTCATGACCTTTTTAACCCTAACCCTAGCCGCCCTAGTGCCTTATGCCCTCCTTTTCTCCATCACTTGACGTTCTGCAATTTTTAAATGCCACCATGTAAAAGCATGCCATCCTTCTTAACAGTATTTGAACAGTTTGCTGTGGAGGTTAAGTTTCCTCGGAGCAAAAGCCCTTCAACCTCAATGTTTGACATTTGAGATTCATTCTAAAACAAAACTAAAAGAGGAAGTTGATTTAAGGCTGCAGCTTTCTCATTAATCTGGGACTTAACAAATATTTTTATGGTGCTAATGTAGAGTCTCTGAACTGAAACCGACAAAATGGTTTGGGTAGTTGCCAAAATAAGAAAAGGTCAGATTAGAAGAGGAACCATTCTCATTCAGGGTTCTGTGTTTCCTGTAGGGGGTGAAGCCGGGCAGCTTCGACAAGGTGGCCATTCCTGAAGTAAAGGAGATCATCGAGGGATGTATTCGCCAGAACAAGGACGAGAGGTCTCTAACTTAAAAGAACATTGAACAGGTTTAGAGTAGCTCTCCAGGAAAACATGCATTTGCTCACTGCTTGTCTCTCTCCATTCAGGTACTCAATCAAGGACCTTCTGAACCATGCCTTCTTCCAGGAGGACACAGGGGTCCGGGTGGAGTTGGCAGAAGAGGACGATGGAGAAATGGTGGCTATTAAGCTGTGGCTGAGAATTGAGGATGTGAAGAAACTCAAGGGGAAGTACAAAGACAACGAAGCTATTGAGTTTTCGTTTGACCTCAACAAAGACGTCCCAGAGGATGTGGCTCAGGAGATGGTGAATTAAACTTAAAATGCTATAATCTGCCTTTTTAAAAATAAAACACCTCATGAAATGAAAGCGTTTTTCTCGCAATCTTTGAAATGTTCAATACTGAATTATTCGTAATGTCTATGTTCTGTAGGTCGAGTCTGGTTATGTGTGTGACGGTGACCACAAGACCATTGCGAAGGCCATAAAGGACAGGGTGTCTCTAATCAGTCGCAAGAGAGCACAGCGACAGCAGGTGAGTCCATGCTCCCCATAGTGCATTTAATGTTGTTTATGTTTACTATTTACTTGGATTCTACTGTCGCCATAGAATGTACATACCTGTGATGTTTAGATGTTGTCATTCACTACTGTCATGAGGGATTTTAATACGTGTGCTGCTGATTATCTTAAAGGTCCGAGAAGATCAGGAAAAGAGAAGGATAGAAGAAGAACAGCAGAGTCAGTTACTGCAAGCACAGCAACCAGTCCAACAGCCGAGCACAGAGATGCCTCAGTCCCAGCCAGTGCGACAACCTGCTTCTTATGTCCCTTCACAACCAACCCAACACAGCACACAGATTTCTGGCCAACCTCCATCTCAGCAGAGCCTTCAGAGCTCCAACTACAGCACTCCTCAATCAGTGCAACTGACCGGCATACCACAGGGGGTCCCTTTTGTCCCCCATTCAACTGTGCAAGTCCCAGTGTCAGTTCAGGCTCAGAGTGTGGCCCCCATCCAGCCAGAGTCGGAAGAGCCTGAGACTGACCAACACCAACAAATACAGCATGCTGGAGGAGGTGTGTATTGATTAAATGCAGTCACCTTCAAAAATCAAACCATTTTGAGTCTGTACATAAATTAAATTAGCCTTCTTGTCCCTCTCTTACAGCCGGTCACATGGTAGACAGACCACCTGCTTCCTCCATCCTTTCTGAAACCCAGCCTCCTCAGGCTGGAATATCATACAGCTCCCCTTCGGGTCAGCATGTGCAGCCCCAGGTGTCATGCCCGCAGACACAAAATGATCAAACGCAGCAGCAGCAGTTGTCAGTGGTGAGTCATGTTGAAAGTAGGACATAATCTGGTGTGTTGAAGAGAATCAGATGATTTCCCCTTGGTATGGGTTCCTCAAAATTAAGAATTATTTGATCTCCGTGATCTGCGTTTACTTTCCTCTTTGCCTCATTTTAACCATGTGCTGCTTTTGTCTCTGTTGTGCATAAGGTTCAACCTCAGATGCAAGGTGTTCAGCCTGAAGTTGTTCCTGTTGCAGCAAGCAGCCAGTCTGTTCCAGGGGCACCCCCGCAGGTATACTTTGTGCTGCATGTGTTAATGTCTTTAAAGAGTAACTTCAAACCAATTGAAAAGCCTGACCTCTGGTTAAAAGTTTTCAAATCCTTGGCACATAACAACACACCAAATAGCAATATCTGTTGTTGCTGAGCATGTCCTGACATGTCTGTTACTGCAGCAAATCTGAACTTCAACCACTCAAGGTCAGCAGAATCTGATTTTCAGAGGGTGTGAAGTTAACCTTTAAAGCCTATAATGTATAATCTGGGACAGGCAGCTGTGTTGAAACCAGCTGAGTGTTCAGAATCCCGAGTTGTCCGGTCTCTTTTGTCATATTTTCCCTAGTTTGCTTTTTTTTTTTTTTTTTTCAATCTCAACTTTCCTACTCTTACCTGTGTTATGTTTTGTTTCTTATAGTACGGCGTTTACTACCAACCATCGCTTCCCCCTCAGGTAGATAAAATGTCCCATTTTCCTGTTACTATTTCAGATACACCCACAACCTTTTGGATAACATGTTCTGGAAAACAAAATGTACTTGTCTATATAATCGTCTGCACTGCAGACTCAGCCTTTGCGGTCAATTTTAACTTAGTTGTAGTTGATTATTAAAAAGTGTAAACCATGTCAGAAATATTACATACAGTATTTTTTAAACTTGCAAGTTCAATGTGGATTAACATGCAATGCCTCTCTAAATTACTCTCTAAATGTCTCTAAATTACACTGTTGAGTTGATATTAAATGTTCACACATCAATGCCTTGATGACTTATATTCCCAATGAGTAAATGGTGTGGTTCATGCAGTTATGTTATACAACAGGTAAGTGCATGTGGCTTTGGAAGGGAGCCAAAGTGAATATCTGAAAGATTTAGATTGGAAAGGAACTGGATTTTCAGGAGGCAACCTAAATGCCACTATGAATGTATGTTAGTTTTCCCCTCGTCTTTCCTCTCTTATTGTATGCTTATTTCTACCACTCTATCCCCTCTGTTGTTACAGATTCCCACCCAGCAGGTGATGATACCCCCATCCTCTCAGTCGTCCTCCTCCCAACAGCAGCAACAGCCAGAGAGCAGCAGTACTCTACAGATCTCCAATTTACCACAGACACAACAGCTACAGGTGACACACATACCTCCTCTGCACATACATAACATGCAAATTCATCTGTTCTTGCTTGAGACATACACTGACATACATAGGTGCTTAACTCAATTCTACTGTTTCACTTGGCCGTATTAACATATGAATTTCATGCTCTTCATTTCTTTAAGTTTGTGCTTCTTCTAAATCTTTGTTTCTTTTCTCTGGACACACCACTCATTACCATGGCTATTCCCTTTTTTTTTCTTCCACTCTTTCCTTCTGCATGCTGCATATTCCTGCATGACTCTTAGTCTTGGGCCAGTGATCCAAGTCCTCCTATCATGTCTCCTCCAATCAACGCAGAGCATCTATACTTCCTCTATCAGGCCTCATGCCTCTCTGTACTGCAGGTACTCTACAGAGCACAAAACATATGTGTGTGGGTGTATGTGGGCCAGGTGTGAAGCATTTGGTTCACACCTCCTGACACAGTTTTGTTGCTGAAGTATGTGTACATTCATACTTCAGAAATGATAATTATATTTTAAAGCACCAATAAACATTTTTAACACGAGGAGGGAAGTATCTGCAGCAGTATATTTACTAACATGTGAGAATGTAGATCAGTGTTTGTTTTCGTTGCTGTGGCGATGTGAACAGCTCTTCTTCCTTCCTCCCCCTAGCTGTTATGAAAATTTAACAGCTCAAGGGTTTTATTTGGAGCTTCAAATCCTACATGAAAGCAGCACCCCAGTAGATATGATCTGTGGGCATGTACATTTTATCACATTACTGTAACTACCCACAGGGCTGTAACTGGACAGTCGCAGAACAGCAGTAACCTTTATAAATAATATATACTTATATCCATTTCAGCACAGAAAAAATGGCCACGTTCTGAAGGAAATGAAACTCCGTTGCACAGCAGTGTTTACACTCTGCCTGAGAGCTGAATAATGGCGTCGCTTGTAGCACCCTGATTCAAGTTTTTCCAGGTTAAACAACTCCATCTGGTGGATGGTCTTGTTTGAAATCTTTCATTTCGCTCAGAATAAATCACCAAAATAAAATTTAATGAATCAAAGCGACTGACATACAAATGATCATTGTTTACTATGTAAGTTCGTAAATCATTTCAAAAGAATAATGCACAAACAAAAGAGATTGTTATTTGGTGTTAAGATGTGAAGATTTATGGACGTTTTCTGTGTTTCAGGCCCCTGTGAGTGTTCCTCAGTCAGCACCAGTGGAGCAGCCTGCAGGATCCACTGCTCTGGTGCCACCATCTGTAGAAAGGTAAAAAAAAAAGGAAAAGCCAACCAAAACCAAAAGAAAGCATGTGCATTTTGTGTTGAATCTCTCTCTCATGGGTCCATTTCTCTTTCAGCTGCCTGTCAGATGCAGCTTCAGGTCTTAGCGACGGCAATGATGGAAGTTCTACATCAGGAGGTCGCCATGAGGGACGCTCACTGAAGCGTCACCAGCGGCGATCTGTACGCAGCCGCTCCCGTCACGAGAAGACTGCAAGGGCCAAGCTAAATGTTCTCAGTGTACGCATCTGAACCGATGTAATCACTCATATTTTGTCTCAAGGTCTTTGTTAGTGAACAGTTTTTTTTTAACCAGACTGATCGTTTTGCAGATCTCTAATGTGGGGGACAGAGTAGCAGAGTGTCAACTGGAAACACACAACAGGAAGATGGTGACCTTCAAGTTTGACCTTGATGGGGACAATCCGGAGGAGATTGCACAGATCATGGTAGGAGTGGTTCTCTAAACATCTGGGAAATGTTAACTGTCTAATAGTTGTCTGTATATAATGTATAATGCCTGCTACATATTCATAGTGTATTTACTTTTGCATGGCTACCATTCACAAAATCCCCTTGACTGAGAATCCACTGTAGTGAACAAAAAAAAGAGCAAAGGCCACGTACAACTAATGTTGCTCTCCTATGTTGTCAACCAATGGCCATCAAGAATACTAAGCCATTTTATGGAACGCTCTTGCAGTTTATCTAAGTTTAGTTACAGTAGATAAACATCTTTTTACTTTCTGTTTTCAGGTCCAGAGTGAGTTCATCTTGGAGAGTGAGCGAGAGTCCTTCATCGAGCAGGTCCGTGAAGTCATAGAAATGGCCGACGAGAAAGGAGAGGGCATGAAGGACGGTTTTCCGCAGGTATTTCTTTACTGCACATCACCTTATCAGTAGGGCTGACCTGAATGTTTTGAAGCTTCTACCGTTGCAAAGGTAATCTACGTCCAAATTAGTATTCAGATGCTCGCCCAAAGCTCTGATTGGTTACACGTCACAAAACAGCCTTTCAACACTGAAAGCTACTGTGCCACAGAGACTGGAGCTGCCCCTCCTTAGAAGCTTTTAATATTCGTGGGTACTTGTCTCTGAAGCTTTGAAGAATTCAAAATGGTATTCAGGGCGGCCCTCCTTATGAGCCAAATACCCATAATGATAATTTTGATCATCACCTGCTAAAGCTTGGGATGTAACCACCTATATTTTTATGTCTTTGCAGATAAGTGATCACCCGCAACAGCCTGAGCTGTCTGTTCCCATGGTGCCAGGTTAGCAAACTTTAAGGAAAAAAGTTATTAATGTTTATGGAGTCCAGCTCCTGCCTCACACTTGACCTTTTCTTTTGCCCTTTCTCTCAGGCATTTCGCCCAGCACTGCAGCCCAGGTGGTGCATTCATCAGGACGAAGGTTCATCGTCAGCCCAGTGCCAGAGTCCCGTCTCAGAGAGCAGTTCTTTGGCGCTCCGTCTGCTAATACCTCCTTTGGAGATGAACCTGGACCAGGTAAGAGAAGAGCTTTGTTTATTCCCTGTGTGGTTTCTTGAAGTAATACACTTTACACGGAATGAAAATAAACGTAAATAGTTTAATTAATTGAAACTAAAATGATGGGTACAGAAAGTTTGTCACGGTGGTCAATTGCCTTATAACATCTTGCTCTTTCTACTGTCTTTTAGGTCCCTCTATGACATTGGGTCTTTCTCTGTCTGCTCCATCTGGGATGCTCCAGCAGGCCTTCAGTGAAATGAAGGAGGGTCGTACAGAGAGAAGCAGCACCCTCGATCCCCCTGCTGCGGAGCAAGAACCAGGCCCTGTCCAGTCCACTGAAACTGGACTCGGCCCAAACTCAAACCTGGCTCCTCCAGAGGCTTCTACCACAGGCACTTCTTTTCCTGCTGTACCCCTCTCATCCACTGCAACATCTTCACCACCTGCCTCAACTGGGAGGGTTTCCCCTCCACCCATCTCTGCTCAGTCCCAAACTACAGCTCCTGTCACCAGTGATCACAGTACAGCACCTCAGTCTTCACATGAAGCAGGCCCCTCACAGCTTCCACCAGCTGCTGTCATTCCTCCCTCATCTTCCACCATTTCTCCTCCATCAGTGCAGACCTCCGTCCCGGCCGTGACTGGGCCTCAGTCTTCTGTTGCTAGTGTCACACCCAGTAGTACCGGCACTGTCCCTGCTACAGAGCAGCAGCCTTTTAATAGTGCTGTTTCGTCTTCTCAGCCTATGAGCTCGTCCATTCATGCACCACAGCACACAACCGCCCAGCCTGTCACCATTTCCTCTCAGCCCCCTCCTCCTGCCTCGCTACCCAGTCAGAGCCAGGTCCAGCCACAGCAGGTTGAGTCAGAGGGAGCTGAGCTCCAGACTAAGACAGCTGGTAGGGATGATATCCAAGCTCTAGATAAGAAGCTACGCTCCCTCTTTAAAGACCAGAGCTCTCCCTCGTCCTCGTCGATGGATCCCAGTCAGAACACAGGAACCTCCTCTCCTCCTGCTGGGACTTCATCCCCTCCACCCGGAGTTGCCATGGTGCCTCCATCAAACCTTCCCCTCACCTCTGGGGTGCAGGGTGTCCTGACCACCCCAGGACAGGGCATTACCCCTGCAGGACATGCACAGACACCTCCAACTAAGCCCAGGGCACAGGTAAGAGGAAACTCCATCCAAAAATAAATCCAAAATGCTGTATGTTGCAATAAAAATATTTGTATATAATATTTTAAATATTTACTTCCCTCTTTGTTTTTTAGACGTTACCGACTGGTTTTGATCAAGCTGCTACACCTCCCTCTGACCTTGTACCCCCATTTCCTGGACCAAATCAGGTTAGATCTACTGCGGTCCTGTGAAATCACCGACTGAACCACATTTGTTTTTAAAAATAGTGTAGGAGTGTAGATGTATTAATCAGATTGTTTTTTATTTCCTGTTTGTGTGACTCCACAGTCACAACAACCCCTGGGTAATTTGGATGCCGAGTTGAGGAGAGCTCTGAGTCCAGAGACGGTTCAGGGTGGTAGCAGAGCCCAGCCCCCAGCAGCTGGTTTCACTCTTGGACGTTTCCAAGTAAGTTTAAGTCACAGCTTTAAATGTATCTGCTTAATTCAGTCTGAAACGGTTAGACCTCTTAAATCTCAGGCTTTGGTAATCAAGATTTTCTCCCTCCTCTCTTTCTCAGGTGTCTGTTGCCAGTGATGGCACGTCCAGCAGCATTCCAGATCCAGCCAGCGTTGTTTCCTCCTCGTCTCTCACGCCGTCCTCTAGCTCTACCTCCTCCTCTTCCTCTTCGTCCTCCTCGTCCTCCTCCTCCCCCTCAAGTCCAGAAAATACCCTCCACCGGTCATCCAATCTGGCCAAAGGAGTTTGTGAAATTGACGCTGCAAGGGGAGCCTCATCTCTCCCAGCTGGTCCTGCTAGTCAGTCCACCACTATTGGGCGCTTCCAAGTGTCCACGAGCACCAACGCCACATCTGGGCCAACCACTGGTTCTAAAGTGGGACGTTTTTCTGTCACAGGTGTGTAAATCAGCTTTGATAAGCCAGTTTAAAGCCCTCCTTACTCATCACTGATAAGACACGGGGACCTACTGTACTAAGAACCAAACAAAACTCATGCTTCACACTGTCTTACCAGTTAGTTCACTGCTAACACTCTAACTGAAAAGGCTGAATGAACCATAATAAGTGTTTTAAAATTGGATAACCATTTTATCACAGTCACCCTTTTTCTTAAGTGGCCGTGGTATAAGCGGTATAATGCACACTGTGGTTTCTTTATAGAAAGTCATGCTCTCTGTGGAGACATCTTCGCTCTTGCCTCATTTAATATTTTTAGATTAATCCTATTGGCAGAGGCTGCTGAGGGAATTAATAATTAAGGCTTTGATAGCATTTGTCAGTCGACTTTTCTGTCTACTGTGCTTGAAAATCTGTTCTGTTTTAACAACATCTGAAGACGAGGATTTAGTCAGTAAATATGCATTTAACAAAGATTCTGTCCATCCAGAGATGTTTAGTGGTTCGAGAGGTTCCCAGGTCAACCCAGTAATGGCCTTATGTGCTTTCCCACAGTGACCCCAGCTCCAGCTCCAGCAGCAGCCTCCATTATGCAGAACGGGCCCTCATCCTCAAACTCTGACCCTCATAACACACCCACCCATTACAGTAGTGACAACGACGACGACTCTGAGACTGAGGATGAGGCCTTGCAGAAAGAAATCAGCCGTCTCAGAGAAAAGTGAGTCATTTCCTCTTATGAATGCTCCTTCACAGCTCAGTAGAAATATGTTAACATGACTGTATGTCCTGCCCCTCTCTCTCAGACACATGCTGGAGATCCAGGCCTTGCAGTCTCGTCAGAAAGAGGAGATAGACGGTCTGTTCACGCGGATGGGAAAACCTCCACCGCACACTGTTTGCTCCCCTGCTGTGGCAATGGCTGGAGGTCGACGCAGGCGCAAAAGCCACAGATCTGCTCGCAGTAGTGGACAGCCCAGCCCCATACACTCAGGTACAGACAGTGAACTGGCCTTTTGATTTCGACACCACAATTTCTGTTTAATGTACTGAAGCTGTTGATTTGAAACGTTCCTGAGTAAATGTTGGCGCTCTATTGTGTGTTGTTCATATGTTCAGGATCTCCAGCCTCAGCTCAGAGTCTTCATGGTTCAGAATCCTCTCCAAAGCAAAGTTCACCCTCAGCAACAGAGACATCACAAGCAGCTGGCAGATCATCCATACAGCTGCTCAGATCCTCTCCATCCATGCCCAGCCTTAGTAGTTGCCTCACAGGTATGTGCAAGCACTTAATCTCGTCACGTTGAGGCACATGAATTGATTCCCTGAATTAATTATCTGTTTCATCTCCCTTCTTGTGTCCCAGGATCAAGTGGGACAAGCTCCATAAATGGTTCAGGCAACTGCCAGAATCACTCTGCCTCCCTGACCCAGACTACTGGACCGACTCCGCCTGCCTCTCACACCCAGAAGGGCAAGGGCACCTTCACTGATGACTTGCACCAACTGGTAGATAACTGGGCCAGAGATGCCATCAACCTCTCCCAGTGCAAGAGAGGTCCTAAAACTGGAACACAGGCAGCAGTACATGATGTAGGCATTCAGTACTTTGACTGTATGACCACATATCACTGATTCTTGAGAAAATGGATAAAACCGGTTATATAGTCCTTTCTATTCAAATAGTGACATGTCATGGTTGTGACAGTAGACGCAGCTTTTTTGAGCTTGAGGTCCTCAGGAATATAGTTATATATAAAGACACATTCTGACTTGCCACAAAATAAGAATAAAAATTGTTGAAAATTCACTGCTTTTGGTTTTAAAGATGTTTTACATTCTACTCTTTCATCTTTATTTATTTACAGTTTTTTTTTATCAAATAGAAATGTTATTCTCTTGTTTAGGGACAACTGGTTTTGTGGGTACTGGGCTGACATATAATCATGTAAATTATAAAATTATAACCAAACATATTTAAAAATGTGACCCACGGATGATCAACCATGATTATTTTAAACGATTATTTTAAAAGAATTAGTCTCAAGAATCAGTGATGTGATACTTTTTGTTGAAACCACCTCCTGTCCTGTAATAACTCGTACTTTTGTCCTCTATAACAGATCATCCCTCCAGCCAACATGGGCCGTAAATTCTCAGCTCCTGGGTACCTCTGCCCAACACTTCCCACGCCCTCCAGCGCCACGTCCACCACCAACACGCACCTCCCCAACCCAGCCAACCCCTCTGTCCCTGTGGGGCCTCGTAAAGGCTCTCTGGGCCCAGTCGCCCCAGGGTTTGGATACACCTCAGCCCCGTACAGCGCTCCTCAGTGGGCAGGACCCACAGGCACATGCCAGGTCGGCATACAGTACCAGCCGCCTACGACAGCCTCAGTTTCAATGCACCAAGGCTACCACATGGGGGCCACACCAGCCCCCCAGAAATCAGTGAACCCCGGAGGGTCCAACCTGAGGCCTACGTAGCCCAGTCAGCCCTGGTCCAGGCTGAGACAGAGGGCCACGCAGGGCGGACAGTCGAGAACCACTAGCTCCCTTTGCTGGTTAGCTGGCTGGATATTGTGCTTTTTATTTTATTTCAACTTTTATTATTGTGTTTTTCTCTGTAATAGAGTTGACCTGTGTGGTTCAAGTCCTCTCAGGCAGAACGAAATCTGTCTGGCAAAATTGGAGGGAGAGTGCAATACACATCCACAGCACATGAGTCTCACACTTAGCCTGCCATTAGCTGTGGAATCGAGCTGTGACGAGTCGGTTGGTCGTGTCTGGCGATGTAATGACCCAAAGGCATAACCAACAGCAGCCAAAGATGTCTTTTGAGAGCAGACGTAATGTCGTCATTCCTTTTTGAAGAGGAGAAGGTAGGAGGGATTCTGGTTCACATCCGTACTGGTCCTGACTTCACGCCGAGCTGGGACTGAAGACAGTTGAACTCATACACCACATAGACACATGTGCGCGCACACACACACCTGACTACACATCAATCTGGTTGAGTTGACTTGGGATGGTTGGTTAAGTTGTCTCCGAGAGCGAGGAGGAGTGTACTTGAAAGTGGGAGATGAGACAGTTTGTCTTGGGAGTGTGAGGAGGAGGAGGAGGAGTTTGGAGAAGAAAGACAAAGTAAGTTAGGCAGGAGTGTAATGGAAAGGGTTGCAGTATGAACACATCCCAGTGGCTACCTATTGAGTAAAATGCAATAATGGCAAAGAGTAGATATACTGTCCCTTGTAACTGTGGCCTTAATCCCCAAACACATTCAAACATTGACTTTGTACATAGATATTTCTTCACTGGGTTATGATTCCATGTTTAGCATATATTTATGTCCCTGTGAGAGTCTGGTGTCATTGTGCTTTGAGTTGTCTCTCCATAAAGTTATTATCATCCTGATTTATTCTTCGCGTCTGATATGTTAGCCAGTGGAGCTGCCATATGAAAAAGCCTGGTGTTGACCACCATTCAGACGAGGCGATGCTGCTGTAAATCACAATCTGGGTAGGAGAGCGTTTGCAGGGTTTTTGTTTTTTAAGCGAGAAGGAAATCTTGTCAAGAATCCCACGTTGACACACGAAACCATTTTATTTAATGCTCAGCAGTGAGATACGAGCGGCTCCAAATCCTGCTCACGATATCCTACATATGAAATAGTTTTGTTTTTTGCAGTAGTATTTTGTGGATGGGATTTGTCCCAGTTCTTTAGACAGGTAGTGCACAGTAGTCAGATAAACAGGTTGTTAGTGAAGTCAAGTTAAATATCTCTGCTCATAACATTTAGCCGTCACTTCTCAACTCACAAGTGTCTGGGGTTCTCTTTCTGTGGTGTTTTTGTATGCGTATATTTAATAAAACAAATGTTCTTTATGGACCTGTATTCAGCCATCAGATTTTGATGTTGTTTCACTGTAATTATTATTAAAAGGTTGTTAAACAACATGTAGTTAAAGGAATATAAAAAGTGCAATTGCAGGGTTGTTATCGGTATGCTTGTCACCAGGCAGGAGTGATCCTGCCGTTTATTAAGCTCTTCTATCTTATGACCGCCCTGCCCCCCCTTTTTTCTATTTAATTGTATATATGTTAATGTGAGGTAAATGCTTTCACCTATTGCTCAGTCACTAGAGTATGCTTGTGGTGACCCACTCTACATGCACATGCACTCTAACCTGTAAACATGAGGAACACTTTAGTGCCTTGCATCCTCACTAATGACAAGTTCCAGATTCATCTAGTCCTGTAGCTGTGACCGTACTGCAGAAAAACCAGTGAACTAAACCTGTACACAACGTAAACACAACACGTGGCTGCATAACCGTCGCACAGCCAGACTGAACACCACACACAGGACTGCAGAACAAAGAGCACACTGAGTAATGTGGAAACTGTTTGTTTTCTCTATACAGTTACATTTGTGTTGGTTGTGTGATCAGCTGTGTATTTATATTTGGCTCATGCATTCATGGATTTTTGGCTGACGTTTGTTTTTTGTGGATTCATCATAATTCATCATTAAACCGATTTAAATAGAAGCACTTGTTCAGACAGCGAGTGAGCTGCGTAAAGGTTTGAAAGTCGCCCTCACGCCGGCTCAACTTTTGTCTCGCCCACGTCACACGAGTGCCATGCTGTCATTGTGACTCTTTCGCCTGCTCGTAGATTTGGATGAATAGTTAAACTTCTCTAGAGAAAAAATAAGTTACTGCAATGCAGAATATGCAATGTTTAAAGTTTTAAAGGGACTGACGGGGTAATGGAAACATTTGCATGCTGATGAGGGTTGTTACTGAATTCAATGTTTTTGATATTGGAATATTAGAGATCTTTGTTTTTTATTCTTTGCCTTCCTGTGAGTCATCACTTAAGTGTCGATCTGTTCAATTTGCCATTGCCAATATCACAGGCACAACTTCAATATCAGACTATCAGCGTATGATTTCTGCATGCCGGCTTCACTGGTGTTTAATCTTACAAATTGCAACCAACTTGCAACTGGCCACTGTACAGCACAAACTCAGCAACGTTTAAGGTCCACATGCTACTATGCTACTATCAGTAACTATCACAGCCCTCTGCAGCACCGTTGGAGGCTACTGACACGCAGTTAAACCTGTTGAGCTCTTATTTCTGATCCCTCCTTACTGACTTCCTGTGATTCAGTGTCTGTTTTGTGTATGTTTTTCACATTGTATAAAATGTAAAAACAAATAAAAATAATATCAGTTAAAGTGCTTGTCGTGCTTATTGGTGTTTTATTATTATGACCACACTGCTATTTTAACTTGAAGCTAAATGATCCTCTGGGGTGAACTGGGATGGGTTTTTTCTACCACCACATTCTTCTATGGAAAATCAATTGAGACATTTAAATCCACTGGATCTGAATTTTCATTTTGATCCACATCAAATTGTTCTCACTCATGGATACCAGCTGTTTTGATGGGTTACAATTAATTACTATAGTTCATTAAAGGTCAGGTGGCTGACCCGTCCTACAATCCCAAAGCGTCAGTATCGGACGAGTTGAGAATGAAACTCAAAAATCAAAAACAAAATCTTACAAATAGCACCTTTAAAAAATTAGACGATTATTTTCCCAATTGTTTAGTCTATAAAAATCGTCAAAAAAAAGCTCATCCATTGTCCCCAAACTCTTCATTTACTCTCAAAAATGACAAAGAAAAGTGGCAAATATTATCATTAAGAAGCTGGAACACACAAAACAATAAGTTATTAAAATAGTTGGCCACTAATTTCGATTAATCAACTAATCGTTGAAGCTCTACTGTTTGATACCGTTTATACAGATATAAATAAAAACACCTCAGCTGACAGAACTCTGGTTGTTTTTATTTCATTTTTTAACAAAACCATATAACATTTCTCCAAATATAAGAAATAGCAGCAATTCATTGAAAAGTGAACTAAATGACTGTACACATTGAAATAAATAAACAAACAGTAAAATCATAAAGCTGGATTCGACAAAGTGTTGAAGCTGCAGAACAGCAACATGAAATCTCAAGTGTCCAGTCGGCGTTTCTTCAAGTACTGTCCCTGTCTGTATGGGCTGCAGGCTTCACCTGTAAGGTTGAAAAGAGACACTGATGACCACAAACTTCTGCCAGCAGCTCATGAACAAATCAGCGACTACAATCATGAAACCTCACCTGGTCTCGCCTGATGCTGGTTCTCAGGTTGTCTGAACTGTCCTCCGCTGTACGATGGAGCCTCCTGTGGAGGTCTGCCCGGGGCTCTCTGAGGGGTCTTACTGCGTGTCTGCATCTGGTGATTCCCAGGTGTGCTGGGCCTCAGCCCTGGGGATGGTTGACCTCCTGCAGGGATATTCAGCTCCTCAATCCCATCCAGAGTGAAATCCCAGAGCTCAGGATCATCTGCAGAGAAAACAGACCAGTGGTACTGAGAGAGGCTGGTTTCTTCACCACGCTATCAAAGTATGTAGAGCCCTCTGGTGGTGGCTTACAGCACCTGCTAAACAGTCTTCCCTGCTGCTAGGCTTCCTTTGCCCAGCTGAGGTGCTGTCATTCCGCGCTGTAGTAACTTCAGGACCTGCAAGAATTAAGAAAAACACATTTAAACTCCTAAAATTTCAGAATAAAGAGACAATTTAATCCAGCGGTCGCAAAAATGGAGGTCAAACCCGATCTGCGAGACAATGTCATCTAGTCTTTTATTTTAGAGTAGCCATTTAATTTATTTGAAAAGCTGTAAAATCAGAGCATAAAAAAATCGACTCCTTGTCACATTTCATATTTAGCCTCCTTAACTCTCCTCTTCCATCTGCAAGCTCAAAGCTGCTGTCTCCAGGTAAACAATCTCCTGTAGTGTTGCTGTAGGTACGAGGGAGAAATGTACCCATCTCATGTTTTGTTTTCCCCACTGAGTATTCAAGCTGCCTCTCTGCTAAAGAAACCCCAGTCCAGTGAAAGGTCATTTGAGTTTGAGACTGCTGCTGCTTAAAACAAAGAAATCACTGATTATATAATTCATGAAACTCCTGCTGTACCTCCACTGGATCTTCGTCCAATAGCGACCTCCGTGTCCTCTGACTTGGTTTGATCCTGATACTGCTGCTGCTGCCTCTTGGCCTCCATCTCTTTCCTAAACTTCTGCTGAAGCTGCTGCTGTCGAAGTTTCCTCAGCTGTTTGGGGTCCGTGTGTGCTTCAGAACCGTCACCATCCACTGCGTCCATGGCCGGTCTGAGAGGAAGAGACGGAGGAAAGAGATCAGAGGTGATGAAGAAGTGTCAGCACCATTAAAAACAGGAATCAGACCCTTCTATTTTACCTGGAGCCAGAGTTCTCACTCAACCAGTCGGGTGCATTAGGAGTGTGAACTTCTGAACAGTTCTGGTTCTGGTTGAGGACTTTGGGCTCCAGCGGCGTCCTGCCAGGACCCATCGCAGACACAAGCTTTCCCTCCCGGACCAGACTGGAGAACCGAGCTTTCTCCACCAAGGGCTCACCTGCAGAGCGCTTAGTCTTGGCCGGGTCTAGAGGTGGAGGAGGCTTTGTGTGGAGAAGAGACAAAATTCAGCATCCAAACCAATTTTAAGAATGAAAATATAAAATACTAGAAGTTTATATGCTGTATCTGACCTGTTTGGGGATCTTGTTAATGGCGAGGAGGTATTCTTTATCCAGGATGCAATTTCCAAGGGCATTACCAAAGCATCTTAACAAGATATTAAAAAAACAAAATACCTATTTTAGAAAAATTGTATGTTATATATGATTCTGTCTTCACATTTCAGACTGAACTGCAAATCCCAGTACTTCAGTGCTCTCTTCATGCCATCAGTGACAGCTTCCTTTCTCGCCTTTTCCAGTGACAGAGCTTTAGACTTCAGTCCTTCACTGACTCCATACCCGACATCTTCATGAAACGAGCCATCCTGAAGGAAAAGCATGCGTCACAAACAAATCCAAAACAGCCCGTGATGAGCATAGAAGGACAGAATAGATGATATAAAGACTTACAGTCAGTATGGTGAAATAAATAGTTATCTAACCTTCAGCTGTACTTTGATAAATGCACTGACTCCGACATAAAACCTCCCGTTGATGAGGTCGACGAAGTCTGTAAAACATGTTTAAGTGTTTTGTTAGTCTCGACTTTGTGGCAGCAGCAGCTCGACTTTATCAGGATCCTCTGATGACGAGAAGCTCCGAGTCGTACCGACATTCTGCTGGGAGATGGAGTGAGACCATCCATTGTATCCAAACATCTCATTAGCCAGGCTGATTACACGATGCCCTTCAACATAGCATACCTGTAGGAGACCATTCAGGGGGAGACACAAGAAAGAGAGAGACAGAAGTGTTCTCATGTAAACTGATTTATCACACTGGAAAATGGACAAATGTGGGTAAAATTTCCCTCTATACTGCAATAAGATCTCATTGTTTCCACTTGAGGGAAAAATACCGAAGAAAAGAAATCACATAACAGCATTTGTGCAACATTCATGTGGGTATAAAGAGACAGACGCAATATGTCTACAGTTCAGTCAAAACTGGCTTCCCAGCTGAGCAGAAAACAAAAGAGAGACACAAAGACTTGCCCTCTGTCCCCCTCCAGCCACTCTGGTACTGATGTACTCCGGTCCCAGCTTCTGTCGCAGAGCGTTGTGCACCGCCTGGTACTCATCTGCTGTGTACTTTAACTGACAAAACAGTCCAGTGAGGAGAACAAACACAGACAAACACAAACTCATATGTGACATAATAAAAGGATGGGTGGATTTTCGGTCAGCCCTGATTGCTCTGTAATTGCGATTGTATTGGGGGAGTTTAAATAATGTTTCAGGACAACACAATAAAACTGGTCAACTGTTTTCCAGATTTTTTAGGACACATGGGAACCCTAACATTCTCTCTTTGAGACTTAGTGGACAGGACACCCTAATTTACACATGAGTAGGTGTTAAGCAACATCCCTGTTCAGCTGTACCACAAGAGACCATCACACAACAGACACGTGATGTGAACACAAGGTGAGACAGGTGCAGCTGTGTTGCTAGTCAATTAAATCTTCACACCTGAGCCTGATTTGACCGAATGGGTGTGTGTAAGTGGTTTTCAGTTTTGACTGATTGAAATTTTCTTTTCATAAACAAACAAACGAAACAACAGAAGAGTAGTGCATATGAAAACAGGCATTTCTAATGACATACATAAATGAATAGGTAATTTATATATATACACATATACAAACATACAAATATATATACTTTATAACCAAATATTTCCTGTAAAATATAATTTAATTTATCAACCATTATCTCATGTATTATTATCTTATATATTGATTTATTTGTCTTCTATAAACATGCACTATTCCCATAATCAATCATATATGTTATAATGCTTTAAGTATGTATTCACCAGCATCCCCACTTACCCCTCACCTATCAACATATTTACACACATATATATACATACATACATACCCACTTTGCTTTCTATAAACAAAAATAAATAAATAAAAAGTAAAATAATATTAGTACAATTATATGAGCTCCTGTTATTTACCTGTCCGAAGCACTTGGTTGCAGAGCTGCTCCCCTCCTCAGTGTTACTGGACATGATGGCAGAGGTCCCCTGACACTAACCAAAGTAAACAGACATGTCAACAGGCTTTAGTTAATGTGGCTGGATAACTAACTGCGGTCAGCCACTAAAACTAATCCACCAAAACGCCAGTTAGTCGTCCATGTGGGTAACTTCTTAAACTCAACCTACAACTGACTCGGACATGAAGCTAACGTTTTCAGGTCTGTAGCAGAAACCAGCAGGTCAAGCTAGCAAACAAATGCTGCCTTCGGTTAGCTAGCTAATATTCATTTCATTTTAGGGCAATATTCATGACCGTACCGCCATTGTAAGTTAGCTCATCTTTATGAATACAAACTCACCAGCTAAATGTCCTCAGAAGTGACTTGTATATTGAATAAAGTTGCTAAAACTCAGGAATATTTTCATTATTTATCTGAACAACATCTGAACTTCCCGCTCGGTCATCCGAGAGGAGGAGCCTGTGCTGCCTTCAAGTCCTGTTGGAAACTACGCTTCTAACTGATATGTCGGGGTAAATTTGGTTTTATTTATTAACACTTGTCATGGTTGCTATTGTATTTTTCAGTATACACATTTTCCATGTGATGTGTCATGGTTGCTGAAAGTCAGTGTATGAATTACTTGTCAGACAGGTCGCAAGGTGTGTCCCAGTGTAGCATTTCAGCCTCAACGCTCTCAATGGGCGAGAAATGTAGAATTTACGAGGCGGACGTGAAGTAAACACTACATTTATGGAGCAAGAGGATTAAATTAAGATTTTAATTGACGTGAGACATAATCTTCTCCTCTACTCTTCCTTTAGAGTGGCTGTAAATCCGTCATATTGATTTATTATGTTTACAATTTGCGGAATAAATGTAGTAATGTTTCCTCCCTTTATCTATATTCTTCATTTTAATATTTGACCTCCATTTTGGGCCCTCCAAAAAAATAATCTTTGAGTTTTACAGTGTGTTAATGTTCCTCTTGCTCTTTTAAAACACTTAATATTAACACCATGCATATCAATATCATCATCTGATGTTTGTACACCAGGCAGATACAATAAATTAGGGATATTGGGATATTTTTGTGTTTCTCTTGATTGTTTATTCTGTGACATCTGCATTTTTATTTTGTGTTTTGTGAATATTATGCAGCACATTTAATTTTACTGTCATTGCATATGTCCCTGCACATGCACCCATATCCCAACACCAATAATACCCCACATATTGAGGGAGCATGTGTTGCATGCCTCAAGTCCTCTTGCGTGATTTCTTTTTTTATAGCCTTCCAGCGAGGTTTCTCACGGGACTCGATTATTTACATCACAACCCATGGAAATGGGGGATTATCTGCAAAAAGCCTGCGCCTGCTTTGACAGATGGCAAGACACCCGCTGTGTTAAACAGCATAGATTGGGGTCAGTGGTGTGTACTATGTGTCTACTACCTCCCACTCTGTTTATGAAGCCATATGCAGACAGGAGGCCTTTATCCAGTATCAAAGTATCAATGTCTGCACATGGGTGTATACTGTTGTGTTACAGTGCAAAATACATTAAATCTCTTTATCTATTTGTGCAGGGCTGTGTGTTGTGTATGTTACATATACATCACTAGGAATGAGTTAGGCAGCCCTCCTCTGATTATATATTATATATGATATATTTTCCAAACATAATGTGATGTTATTTGTGGACAGCCTTTGTTGTAGAGTACAGACATTTTTTTTTTTTTTGTTTGTTCATTTTTTTCCTACCCTGTCTTGGGGAGGTGGGTGGTAAGAAAGGGTTAACATCTCTGTTATTTAATCTCTTTTTCTATACCTGAAAAATCAATAAATGGAATATTTCAAACAAAAAATGGCTTAGGGATATTTGGATATTGCATGTGCAGGGACAAAACACAACATAAAAATTCAGATTTGTGAAAGTGAAACCCTAAAATCCCCCTGAGTGACTTATAATGAGTAATGTACATTATTGTTGTGTCTGTGTTTGTGTCTCTAACAATGTGGCTGCTGTGTGAAAGTGAGACATCTCATGCTCTGGTGTTTTTCCTCTTTCATCCCAGCAGCAGTGCTTCCCCTCCTTTTTTTTTTTTTTTTTTTTGCATACAAGCTATAAACCACACCGCGCGTGCACGAGCCGCTCGCGCCCGCCACCCAGGTTCGCTTTGCATCTCGTCAAAACAAAGCGGGGGCGCGCCCGAGAGAGCGAGAGCGAGAGCGAGCGGCGCTGCATGCTTCATGAATGAGTCCCCCCTTCCACCGCACCGCAGGTCGGACCCCTTCCTCCTGCCCTGCACCCTGATGCCCGTGTGGGTGCGCAGAGCGGCGGGGCAGCAGTAGAGCAGCCGGCCGCTGACGAGCCCCGGAGCGGTCGACACACTTCCTTTCCACATCGGTACTACATGATCGTTTCATCCCACCAGGAGCAACACGACAGGAGAAGGTACGGGGAGTACAGGCTTTACGGTGGGCGGGCAGAGGCGCATGACACACGGCAACTTTGTGGCCATTATGATCCAGTTTGTATCCATAGGTGGACTTTATGGTGCGCCTGGCGCGTAGCTCATGACACGGGCGGGCTGTTTACAGCTGTAGTGAGTCCTTTCTCGCGTCCACACAGGTAGAAAAAAATAGAAAAACCTCCACGTACGCACGACTGGCTGTACATTCCTCCCTGTAGGATGGACTGTTGATTGCACGTCTGGCCGATTGATTTGCCTCTCCTGTGTCGAGTAAACAAGACAAAGGCTGCAGGTCTGGGTGTGAGCAGGCCCAGGAAAAGCATAATAGGAATTAAAAGTAAGCATCGATCTGACTGTAGTCGCCCCTAAAAGACGAGGAGGAGGAGGAGGCGGAGGAGGAAGAGGAGGAGGAGGAGGGGTGAACAAAAGCAGAAATGCCCAGACTGGCGTGGCATGGCACGTCGGGTAGACAAAGTGTGCTCTGCCTGCGCTCCTCTGGCTGAGGTGTGATGATCCTCCCCAGGAAGCTGCAGGCCGACCCCCCCTCTGAAGACGCACCAGTCACCCATTTTATCACTCGCATGCAGGGTGGCAGTGAAGGGGGCTTGTGTTGTGTCTTTGTCTGAGGAGTGACAGCCCAGACTGCTGTTCCCCCCTCTGACCAGGGGATGGTGCTTCACTGTGTACAGTGTGTTTCTATGGGGAGACACCCAAATACACCATCATACTGTAATGTCACACTCACCCAGGAGAGAGAGGATCATCATGGCTCCCTCTTTTACAGGAACCACTCCACACTGTACATGCTCACACATGCAGTTTCCCCTTTTCTTCTGTGATGTAACGTGTGTGTAACCGTTGTAAGGTTGGGTCGTGTTGCAAAACAGCCAGTGTTGAAATAAGAGAAAGATTAAGGAAACAGAAAGCACACGGCTGGCTTCACACTATCACTCCTTTAAGGAGGTCACAGATGTGTGGCTTGATTTCCTCCTGTAGCCCAGAGACTGTAAGTTTTGACTTTAATTCGTCTTGTCTGAATGTTTTTTAAGTGTTTCAGTGTTTCTTCTTTTCATTCATCGTCTCAGAGTAGGTGGAGGATCACGAGGGCCTCAGACATTTTTCTCTGATGCCTCACACAGCTGCTTGATCCACTCGTGATCCCTCCTGTGTGCTTTATTTGCCTTTGATTAGGGCTGGGCGATGTGGCTTCAATAAATACAGTCCAACCAAGACCTGATAGGCCCGGTGCCAATACTGATTATATTTATGATCCCTATGACAAAGATATGTAATGGAGTCAAGATATTTCACAGGTTAACAACAAACTTTATTGTCTATAACGACATCAGGGAACTGAAACAGTAAACATCACCGACGATCGTTATAATGATCTCATTCATCCTTTTCTCCATTATAATCTCAGACAATATGCCAACACCTCCATATATATGTGATCCAATAATATCTGCCAGTTGATGTATCGGTGTATTTTTATCCTATATACACAAATATATCTCGATATTTTTACATTTTCTGGAAAGCACGTCATAAATGCTTAATTTAACTGACACTAATTCATTATTTTTTAATGTTTTCTGGAGATCAAAGTCAGATTTTTAAACCTACTTCAATCAAGTAGTTTAATCAAATTATATGCTTTATATTTTTAGATAAATAGGCTACAAAATATACACACTAACACAGAGTTTCTGATTACATGATACAATTATGAAGTGTAACATGTACCATAAGTGGTATAGACGAAATCAAAGATCACAATATCTTTGAAATACCTCGGTATTGGTATTGTGAAAATATTGCAGGGGGACCACAAAATATTAAAAAACATTATACATGATAATATTTTCATACCATGGGGCAATATGCAAGAATATTAGTTGAAAATGTTCAAAAATGATCAACAGAATGTAAATAAAGAGCAGTTTTGGCATTTTGATGTGTATGTATTGTGTTGTAGAGAGATCTAATGAAAGCAGCATGCTAACAAGCTAGCCTCGGCTCGCCCTGGTCCAAAGCTTCTGTGCTAGCGATGTAAACACTCTCGTCCCCGAGCTCCCCGTCTGAACCGCTAGCTAACTGAGCTAACCAGCTCAGGGCGGCTACAGTTAGCGGTTACTTTGCTGCTCCCTCATTGCCTTGATATTATTTTTTTCCCACAACTGAATAATCGAGCTGTTCTCAGAGGAAAATAAGGTCCCTGAACACTGTTTGAAGCTAGAAAGGTGGCAGGGTCCGCCACATATAAACAAAGTAAAACAGTATGAAATTGTGTTGTCCTTTAAGGTCAGTTTGTCGAGTTAAGAAAACAAAGAGAGTTTGTTTATTTAGTTTATTTAGGCATAAATAAAAAACGGTCAATGAAGATCTTTCTCTTCTGATTAAAATTTCTTCCCCAAAACCACATAGTGCACCTTTAACACAATGAGCTTTTTGATAAATAAACATCAGTAATGTGGATATAATGATTGAATCGGGTAAAGGCAAATATTATAACAAGTCATACAGTCTTAACTACATACATTTATTGTTGTGCAGCTTTTAAAACCAGGAAAACACAATATGACTTCATCCAAAAACTAAAATCATATATTTCTTATATTACAATAACAAAATAATATCTGTATATTGCCCGGCACTCCCTTCAGTCAAACCCTAACCACCACTCCTCCATCATCTCCCCTCTCATGCTCAGATGCTTGATGGACTCCGGCGGAGGCATGGCTCCCGGCCCTCCTCCCGGACCACCTCCCGACCCCTGTCACTCAACTTCAGCACCTTCTCCGCCCCTCCCCCGAGCCCAGACTTGGACAGCAGCAGCGAGCATCCAATCAGAAGGTGAGGCTCAGCTCCTGGGATTAACATTTCACAGCATACAGCATCCTGGAAAGTACATGAAATATTAATTAGCATTCATAAAAATCCCTCCATCTCTCCCTCCAGAGGATTGGCTGAGCTGAGGTAAACACATGTGTACCTGATGATAATAATCTGCTGGTGGGGTGCTCGGTTGCCTCCTTATGTGTGTACATCTCAGTTTGTACACTTGTTTTCTGTCTGTGTGTGCGTGGGTGTGGAGGGGGGTCTGGTGTTTACCGCCGTGCTGTCAGCAGCGAGTTTGTGGACTGCGTGGGCTCATCATTTCTGATTCTTCAAAATAAAATAAGTCTTATTCTTCTCAGTTTAATCAGGATATTTTCTCTCTTTTAATGAACGCAAATGTGAATTTAAAATTGCGATGGTCCTTAAAAAATCAAATCCCTAGGATTTAAACGAATCATATATATCATATATATATATATGTATATATATATATTTTAACTGCAAAATGTACAGTGCATGTTTGTGTTTGACAAAATTAAAACATATTTTAAAACATTAAGAAACTAATTTAAAAGATCCTCATAAAACATTTTCTTCATGCTATCTGTAAATAACTATTGGCTGACATATTGCAAGCAGATGTTTTGAAGAAAAAAAAAGTTTCACATTTTATGAAATATTCTTACTCGCTGTCTTGATAAGAGTTGCTAGCAGCCAGTTAGCCTAGCTTAGCTTAACGTAAATACTAGAAAAAGAGGGAAACGGTTAGCCTGGCTGTCCAAATGTAACAAAATCTGCCTTCTAGCACTTTCAAAACTCACTAATTAACATCTATTAGTTATATCTAGTTTCTTTCTATCCATGCAAAGTGTAAAAGAAACGTGTTCAGGTTCGGGTTAGGGTCGTCTAACCTTTCCAAAGAGAGTTAATAAGAGGATTTCCCCAAATGTCACACAGTTCTTTTTAATAATCCCTGAACAATCTGTTGATTTTAATATTTTCAAAAAGGAAAATTAATTGAAATTAGTTTAAAATATTTTTGCCAGGCTGTCATTTTAATAATAATTTGTTCTTAATGACTTGACCTGGTTAAATAAAGGTCAAATACATTTTTCGGTTCAGATTTTTTTTTTTTATTCTAATGGCGAACAAAATTTGTCCATAAAGATGCACAAGTCATCCAGATGTTTCCATTTGTTGTTACGCCGCAGTCATAAAAACATGTCGTCCTGGGTTTGAATATAAAATTCATTGTGAAAATAGTTAAGCTGATATACAATATATAAGAGTTAGACATGGCAGAGAAAAGAGTCTAGATCCAACCTGAACAAAAAAAGGACGAGACCTTTGTTATATATTTTGTTGAGTTGTGTACTTAGATTATCCTACATGTTTCCAACAGTGTTCAAACCCAGTGAAACCCTAATTTTCAACATAATGACGCATTTTGTTTGGTCGCTAAAACTCCTGGGAACGTGACTAAGCGTTACGTGGACAAAGTTTTAAAACATGACCTCGTCCGTTAACATTCCTACCTGAGTCATGTAGACAGACTTTCATCAGAAGTGAGGGTTATTTCACAATAAAGACAGCAACTCCCATGATCCCAGGCTACTTCCTTGTGCCATCAAACTACATCTATTGTCATAATAATGACATAATAATTTTTTACTGAGGGACCCCTAGTGGCAGAAGTAACATACTGTGTGTAAAAGGAGACATAATAGAGAGGAAACAGGATTTTTAAACGCTCAGGTCCTGTATCCGTCAGACTCTGCGTTCTACGTTTTGTCTTCCTGCACCGGCTGTCCTGAAAAATCGTCACGCAGGAAAACCTTCTTTATTGTCTCACATTGTGTCACTGCTTCCTATCCCACGTTGTTGTTGTCAATAAGCAGGGACGACTTCCTCCTCCTCCGCCTCCTCGCCGTACAGTGACAAGCACAACGCCGCTTCAGTCTGCTTGCCCTGCAGTTCCTCTGGCATCTGTGCTCTGCATAAATATTTGTTTGCATCAATGGTTGTATTGTGCTGGAAGAGAGGCAGAGCGGGGAGGAAGAGTGTGCCCCCATCAGTGCATGTGCTATTGTTTTCTCCTCATCTGAGACCTGGAGCAGTGCGGTGTCCCACCTCTCGGGCTCGGCTCCACCCATCCTGCTCTTAGCGTGCTGCCCCGCTCTCACCACGCATCACTCTGTCCTACTTCTCTCCTCCTCTGTCACCGGCCTCTCTTTGTATTGTCACTGTATTCTTCCCCGCTCTATCTCTCTCGGACTCACGCTGCTTATGTTCCCCTTCTCGCCTCCAGCTATCTGCTCGTGTTTCTCCCGTGTTTCCTCTGCATGTCAGCTCATAGCCTGACCCTCTTTCCTCTCCCGTCCACTACTTAGTGCATACTCTGTTTCTCTTCCCTCATGAGGACTCTGCACCGGCTGAAGTTGATGAGCTCCCCCAGCCTCAGCGAGCTGGGGAAGAGCGAGAAAGGTTCACCAGAGGACAGAGGGGAGAAGCAGAAGAGGGCAGGGGCCAACGCCACCTGGAACAGGTACAGCGCATACAATCGATAATGGGTTAAAATGCATTTTGAACAATAACGTAGAGCAGTTTACGTTCTCTTACAGCATCCACAACGCTGTCATAGCAGTCTTCCAGAAGAAAGGTTTGGCCGATAACGAACTCTACGTCCTCAATGAAGGCGTCCGGTAAGAAACAGCTGCACTCACTCACACATCATAGAAAAACACCCTTATGTTAGCCTGCGGTGCTATAATTAGTATGATTACTGTCTGTACTATGTTTGCCAAATGAACGTTTTGCTGTCAATGAGTTTGTTTGTGTTCATACTTCGCTGTACGTTGGCCTGGGGAGTCATGTGGTCGTGCCAGATACCTCATTATCTTTCTAAACCAGACCCATCACTTCTATCACATCAGCCTCCATTACAGCCCAGTAAACATGTTTCCATGTTTGCACACATTTCTTCAGCGACACAGGAAACTCTCGATTATAATGCAGGATAACAGAGAGCCTGGTAGATTTTATTTTACATCCTTTCGGTTCTGTTTCTTATTTCTTATGTTTTTTATTGTCAGAAATGAAAAAAAGTAGTTAATAATGGCTGGATACTGTCTGTGTTTATGATTATTTCCTCAGGCATCTTTTGAAGACTGAGCTGGGGTCCTTCTTCACAGAATATCTTCAGGTAATAGACATCATTCATATACATGAAAGCCGCTAATATATGAGACGTATTCATATATTCTGCAACAGAAGTCTTTTTACAGTAGTTGACGTCTTTATTTAATGGTGTCTTTCACTGTTTTTCACAGAACCAGCTGCTAACAAAAGGCATGGTCATCCTCCGAGACAAAATAAGGTTCTACGAAGGTGAGACTCATTGGATAGATGCTCTTGATCTATTTTGCGGTGGTCTGTGTCAGTGAATTAAGCTGTACTCACCTGTATTTGTTGACTGTGTGATGGCTGCAGGTCAGAAGCTACTCGACTCTCTAGCAGAGACCTGGGACTTCTTCTTCTGCGATGTTCTGTCGATGCTGCAGGCCATCTTCCACCCGGTTCAGGTACACAACCATCTCAAGAGTCAGCTGTGCTTTTCTAACCTTTACTGGATGATGGTCGTTGTTGCTCAGTCCTGCTGTTTTCTGCGTGCAGGGTAAGGAGCCTTCTGTCCGACAGCTAGCTCTGCTTCACTTCAGGAACACCATAGTCCTGAGCGTCAAGTTAGAGGACGCCCTGTCTCGACCTCGTGCCCGTGTGCCCCCCTCCGTCACACAGATGCTGCTTATTCTACAGGTAGGCCCGCAGGCACCGAGACTGACTGTGTTATAATGACGGAGCTTCTGGGTCTGAAAAGTGCGTTAAAATTATATTCCTTCTGCTCCTGACGAGGCAAAATTTCAGTAATCATGATTTTGAGCTCTGCACAGAAGGAAACGTCATCACAAATGATAATTACCTGCAGTTTTTCATCCTTAGTCCACCTCTGGTCTTGTATCTAGACATAAACATGAGACTAAGAGGCATAAAAACATTTGAAAAAGTAGCAAGAAAAAAAAAATTCTAACCAAATTATTGATTTGTCGTAAATCAAAGTGCATCATTAAATGAATTAAATAAAACCTGTCTGTAGGAACTTTTACAAACGAGGTTAACTTGTGATTGAATCAAGTGAATTTCATTTCATTATCAGCGGTATATATAATATGTAGTCAATTCATCACAGATGTCTTATACACAAGTTCCTGATTGTGTGTCTGATTCTGAGACCACAGTGATCATTTATTATTGTTTATATTTATTCCTAATATTGTGTAATGGCACTGCAATGCTTAGTGTCTATCCTGAGGACAGAGGACTGCACCACATTCTCACATTTGAGAAACTGCGAGAAGAAAACATCGATACTTTTAGAGATGACTTCTTTAGATGACAGAATTGTCGTTTAATATTTTCTCACGCTTTAGTTCAGACCAACAGAAACAATCTACTGGAGCCTTATATTAACATTTTGTCTGTGTTTAGGGGGTTCACGAGTCGCGCGGTGTGAACGAGGACTACCTGAAGCTGGAGTCTCTGGTTCAGAAGGTGGTCTTGCCCTACCTGGGCACCCATGGGCTTTGCTCTGGAGATGGTGCTGAGGACCAGTGCTGTGTTCTGGGTGAGACAGCGTGGGCGTAAATCTAAAAGAACAGTAATAACATCACGTGTCTGATGAGGAACCTAAATGAATCAACACCTTTTCCCTCTTGTCCTTCAGAGAAATGTTTATCGTGGCCCAAGTCTGCGGATCAGCTGTCTAAAAACCCTGTAGTGCGATCGAAAAGCTACAATATCCCTCTGCTGCTGACCCCGGTGGCTGAGTATGACCCAGATGCCAGCTCTGTTGGCAGTGGAGGAATTCGGCGCCACTCGGCCTGTGAGATTATATCATGCCTGGAGGAACAAGGACTGGCCTACGCGGACTTGGCCTCAGGACCTGAGTTGTCTGGCCCCTCCTCCAACAGGCTGTGTGTGGGCTCTCAGTTTAACGGTATGACACAGATTAAGATGTCTCATGAAGAAACAAAAATTCATGATGTAATAATCCATAATAATCCGTAATAATCCTGTGCCCTGTCACTCACAGGTATTGTACAAGCAGGGGCCAGCTCCATGGTCTTGCCTCTTTCAACTCCCTCCATCCTTCGTTCCTCAGGTGCTCTCCACGGCACCGAGGCCACCACAACAATGACTGATCTCAGTAAAGGTGCATCCTCCACGCCTCCCAGCGAATCATCCAGCCCTGAAACCATAATTGGACAAGTGCTAGAGTCTGCAGACTCGGACTCAGATGGGATATTTATTGATTTCCCACCTCACTCCTCAGAGGCGATGGGGTACGGTCGCGATAGCAGGCAGAGCACTGTGTAGCTGCGGTTGCCTTTAGGAACGCAGCCCCCCCCGCTCCCCCCTCAGCGTGTACGGTAATAATCTGTGAGGACGCTTAAAAATTTCATTGAATGGGTACTATCTTATTTCTAACTGTAATACGATGAGTTTCCATGACAGATGCTTTTCACTGGTGAGTGACAACCTCGCAGCTTTATCCAACAAAATATAAAGCAAATCCCAGAGGGGCTGTTATTAACAGGCTCACGTGTTTAACCAGGTTTTTAACTTTAAGACACTGTGTTTGGGATTTTATCCAAGTGTCCCTAAGGCAAAAGTCTGGTGATATTCTGTATTTTTTATTGACAACAAATACCATGAAAACCAGAGACCAAAATCAGCAATGAATTCATCCTACTGACAAGCAATGTTATAAAAAGTACCCAAAAGACGTAAAAACTTAAAAATATCGTGTTAAAATATAACTTTGGCAAAAATAAAAGTTACCCATATAAATAGTACTTGAGTAAAAGTATCTGATATTAAATATACCAAAGTCTCAAAAGTACAAGTAAATTGTTTTCATTGGATCGACCGATTATCGGATCCAATAATCAGCATTTCTCTGATAATCAGAATAACTAATTTATTTTCACTCAGTTCATTCATTTAAAAATGAACCACTTTGGCTCTGATGCAGCATGCAATCTGCAAAGTAACTGGTACCTAAAGTTATCATATAAATGTAGTGGGTTGTTTTTATATATTTATTTATTCAGTTTTAAACATACACAACGTTGGCTTTACTTTTCCTAAAGACTGTTAGACACAGAAAACTGAAATGTATATAGATTAGCTAAAATATATACCAAATTAAATGATGAGTATAATACTAATAATGTGGCATTAAAGAAATTTTGTTTGTTTACCAAATATCAAAATGTGCATAAAGGGGGGCCTGAAAAAATACAGTCTGCTGAGAGTAATCTGTCTGTTTAATCTGGCCCTGAGCGAAAGTACAGGGAAGTCTGTGCCAAAGACCTCGTTTTTTGTCCAAAAACAACTATTGCCACATGTTTCTTGGTTTGGACGAACATGTGCACTCCAGTTTTTACACCATCCTGCTGCCTTAAATGCTCATTAGAGCGACACGTGTATTAATCCGCAGCAAAAAATAGTCCCCAACATTAACACTGTTTACTTCTGTTTAAGTGACTTGTGCTCAGCGCTCAGCTCTTTATAGGAATCCTTCTGTTTTTGTTTTTAATTGAGAGATTACACATTGTTGGTTTTGGTCTTTTCATGAGATTTGTTGACAGTATCACAAATATACAATATCGTCAATATATTCCTTTAACCCATAGAGGTGAATGTAACCCTGCAATTCACAGAAATGACCAAATTGGAGTTGGCTTTCACACAGCGGAGATGGATTTAAAACCATCACATGGAAAAATGTCAGAAACTTTACATATTTATCATGGATTTGTTTTGTATATGTGTACTTTGATCTCACAACAGGTTTATATTTTCTGTTTTTGTCTCCCTCTTGGCAGTAACACAGTAATGAGGTCTTCTGCTATCACTTTTGTACGACATCTTATGAAAATGTGGATTGTTGATCTGTTTTTATTGCCGCCGGCGATCATAGACGTCTAATGCAAAATTATCTTCTTGGGGAAAACATCGGTGTGACAGCATTTGCTTTTCTGTTTTAGCTCTGTAAAGCAGGAGTTTGAGGAATATGACGATGTTTATTGTTTACATTTGACAAAGACATGAACATTTTGGCTGAATGTCGTCCCACACACTGTATTTTGCACCACCACTACCTTGTAAATAAAAAGTGCATTGTTGGTTTTTAGGACAGCTAGATAGTGTAAAGTGAGCTTTTACCTTTAAATGAATTGAGATTTTAATAAGGGCTTTTTAACTGAATCTTTTTCAAATGATGTTTTACCTCAAGCGTTTTGTACTTTACTTTTTTTGACAATCTATGATGTCTACGGAGTTGTACTTTGTATTAATTTGTTATACTAGCCCAGTAAAAATTAAATAAATTTGAATAGTATTAAAAAACATGGGGTATCTTCCTTTGTGTTAAACACTTTATATATATTATATTATAAATAGAATAATTATGGACTATTAATTCGGTTGGTTGTCAAGAAAGAGGGAGGATCTACAGCTGCAGGTGAATTTACTTTTAGTTAATTCCATTAAGGCACCTTTAATCAGGATTTTAGAAGTACAAAGGTATCATATCATATCCCCCACCTCACCTGAGGACATTTTGACCAGACACCATAGAGAAGTTTTCATATTGTAGATGAAGATTCATTCTTGACTTGGCTGCAGATGGAGTTTGCTCAGTTGTCAGGCAGAATCAAAGCATTGGGATCAGGCCTCAGTGTCCTCAACAGTCGCTACAGCCCTGCAGTTATCTATCAAAATAAAATACACCAGATGATAAACTCACGCTTTTGTTTCGAAAGGGGGGAAGCGGAAACGTGCTTTTGTTTTGTAAAGACCGACCGGAAGCTTTGCAGTTACTGCTGGCAACTGCTGCGGAACTCCAGGCTGAACTAGCTAAAAAGCTAACTGTAACCGTACTCCTCGCTATAATCGAGCGGCTCTGCTGTTAAAACTACGTCGTTTGTTTAAAAGTGTCGACATTTATCTTGTCGGCGAAGAGTCGGTCTTTCCGAGAGGTTAATTATATCGGACAATTTGGTAAGACATCTTTCTTTGAGCAATGTTTTTGTTTGGGTCTGACAAGTTAGCAACAGCTAGCCAACGACATGCAGTAGCGTCTTCAGGTCTGTACTGAAGTGGAAGTGACAGCAAAATTATTCCAGACAGAGATTCAGGTTTGTAAAAGCCTGAGAGTACGTGGAGTGAGTTTTGATGTACGACCAGAGTTATTATCATTCATTACATCCATCTGAAAATGAGGCTGCTGTGTTGTGTGTCGGTTTATCTTCAGATCACAGTGTGTGTGTGTGTGTGTGTGTGTGTGTGTCACCTTGGCTGTGCTCCTCTCTAGTCTCTCTCGCTGTGGGTGAAACTGGCTCGGAGCCAGTCCTCCGTAGATGAAGATGTCCCTGGCCCAGCGAGTGCTCCTCTCCTGGATCTTCGCCCTGATGTTCCTCATCATGCTGGTCCTCAAGCTGGACTCCAAGATCCACTGGAACTGGTTTCTCATCTTCCTCCCTGTCTGGACCTTTGACACCATCCTCATCCTCATGCTGATAGTGAAGATGGCAGGGCGCTGCAAGCCAGACTTTGACCCCAGGGATGGAGAGCAGAGCTTGAAGAGGAGGCTGTGGTACCTGACGGCTCTGCTGCTGAAGCTGGCCTTCTGTCTGACACTGTGCTCCCGGCTGGAGAAGCTGGTCGACATGTGGGTCAGTGTGGTGTGTGTCCCCCTGTGGGTGCTGCTGGGTGGGGCGCTGGTGGAGCTGGGACACAGTGTTTTCCACTACAGGAGGGAGTGATTGCGAGGACTCATGGTTTTGAAATGTAAAATAGGGGACACAAAGCATTTCACGCTTGAGATGCACCAATCTGACCCACTGGATTGGTATCAGGGCTGATGCTGACTTGAATAAGAGGATCGGGTATCGGTCAGACACGTCCACCCCACTTAAGTTTTCTTGTGAGTGTTATTATAAAATTCACTGTTTATGCTGTAAGTTACATTTAAGTCACAGCAGGTTGCAGACTGGGTTTTACACAGTGTGGTTAAAACAGGAAAGAGAGCACTAGTATCGGATCAGGAATCGGGTCAGTGTCTGGAAAGAAAAGTCAGGTCAGTGCATCCTTTTCTTGTGCCACATTAAGACCTAATTGTGATTCAAAAGGAAAACTTAAAGTACATGAATCCACACAATAAGGCATTTTAAGAATAAATTCAGTCGTCATAGTTTTGGCATTCACATCACTGCCTTTTGGCTCATTTAATGCTGCAGGAATTGATGAATTTATTAATGGGTGTCGAGGGAAATCATATTTTTATTTTACATATAAGCTAGAATTATACTACTAGGTGAGACTTTAAGAAATGGAGCTAAGCAAAATGAGGTACACATAATGTGCCATTGTGATCCAAAATACATGACTTTTCACACTAAATGTTCCACCTTTTCACTTTTTAGTGATGGAGCACACAAATGTCCACGCAAACACAATAATATACTGATGTGGCACTGACACTAGCCGTGTATCGCCAGTATGGAAAAATAATCCAGCCTGCACCAGCATGCACTGTGTGCCACTGAGCCATATTATACCTGTCTGTAAAATCACTGTTGAAACATATATATCACTATTCAAGCATTTCTGCTAAGCAGTTAGAAAGCTCACAGCTTCCATATGGGATGGTACACACAAGATGTTTGTCAGTAGTACCCATCCCAGGATGTCCTTCTGCCACTGACACAATCTGAATGTAAATCCTGAACTTCCTCTAACTGTATGGATTTGAGACGTGTGCAAAGATGTGGGTTTTTTTCTGGAGAATTTGCAAATGTTACATACTCTAAGTGAACAGCATTTATGCCGGTTCACCTGGTCAGGCTCAGCTCGTCATTGATAGACTCAACTTTCATCAGTCGAAGCTGTTTCACCCCGATTCCAAAACATTTTGGACGTTGAAACAATAAATAAATAAAGGATGTGATCATATTAGTATCCTTTTCGACATGTATTCACTCACTCTGAATTGAGTCATTTATAACTTTGTTAAACACAGAAACATATCTGAATAAGGATTTTACTACACGGCCTCTGGAACACTTCGTACTTCGTTTGCAAATCATTTTGTGTTTTTATTTACATTTTGCACAGCGGCCCAACTTTTTTGGAATCGGGGTTGTACTTTGTCAGTCTTAAATATTGATCAGCTTCAACTGCTTGTCATCCTTTGTCTTTGCATCAAGATGGCAGACTTTTGTCCACATTAACGTTCAATATGTGTATTCAACTTCAGTTGAAGCTGCACTGTTTAACTGTACTTCAAGTGTTATATAGGCCCTTTTCACTGAAGACATTTTGAAGGACAAGCACAGGTAGAAACAATATTTAATATGGCTGAATCAAATTAGATGCTTCTGTTTCAGGGTCTTGGTGTAGTGCTTGCTAGGTCACTTGAATAGAGCAGAGCCATCATTAATGTTATGTGCTTTTATAACTATGAGAAGTCAGAATGTCTGCTGTGAAACAGTCCAGCATTTGACCATGAACATTTAAGATGCTTGCAGTTAGTTTGATGTGAATATCGAATGCTAACAGTACAGCTGGAGACGGGGACATTTTGAACTAATTTCATAGCAATCAGGCGCACAAAATTCTGTGTTGGACCATCTTTATCCAAGACCCAAGCCGCTTAAGTAGCTAAAAAGACAAATACTGAAATCTTAATAACATGAAATGCAGGAGAGACATTAACAGTTAGTCAATATTTTTGAACCATTTATTGAGAGGTTCTGATCAGAGTATAAATCACACTACCAAGTCTTATCTTAGGAAATAAAATGTATTTACAACAAAATTTTCACATACATTGGTTTCAAATAAAAACAGACAGTAAATGATATAAATAAGTTCTATGGAAAATAAAACTTGTCTTACAAAAAATATATGCAATTTCTGTATACATTTTCTCACATTGGTGCTAATAACATCTATACTGTACAGTTTTGGTACATACAGTATCATTTACAGCCCTGTGTGAGTCAAACAAACGTCCAGTCTGAAAACAACTACTTGCTCCGATTTTTGGAGTGTCAGAAACAACAAACCCCATCGACTAAAGCAACATGGCGAAGAGGATTTTCAGCGGGAGCTCAGTGACTGGCTGAAACCTCCCCAAACAGTGATCGTAGGTAATTCCTATAGCAGGGAGTAAGGATGGTTGTTTTCAGATTGGCTAGTCCAGTACCTAAAATAGGTGCTTTAAGAGCGAAGCTAAGTAGTGCACAGGCACTGACACATGGGTCACATAACATTTTTATATAGAGCCTACATACATTCGCTAACAAACGTGAAGTGAGCTACTTAGCTTACATTCTTAGGCACTGATAAAATACTTGGAGAGTGCATCCTCTTTTCACCATGTCACTGGGGAAATGTGGCCAACGCTCCCGCTCATCTATTACAAATTAGAAATACCAGCTGATGTCTGAAGGAAGGATGCATTTTCAAATACTTTAACAAAGCCTCGGCGTAAGTTGTACAGTAAAAAAAGAAGACTAGACATCTAGACATTCATATTAAGAAGTCTTTCTGTGTTTGGGGTGTGTGTGTTTTCAGGGGCTGTTTTAACGAGTGCTGCTGCGGCCGAGTGTCCTGTAGGGGTGTGGCAGGCTTTCCCTGCACTGTGTCTTTTACTTTTGGTCCTTTAGAGGGCACAACTGTCCGACTGTCAGATGCAGGCTTCGAGGAAGAGCCTCGAGAGTCACTGTGATGGTGGGTCTTAGGCCTACTGTCCGTGAAAGAAAGAGCCAGAGTTTGGTGAGCCTCCATCGGCTTAAAGAGGTCAAAGGTGATGAGCGTCCGTGGTTGTTTGTGTTCTGGTGGCGCAGACTTCTTCCTCTCCTCTTTGCTGTTGACGTCTTTATCCTTCTTTCCTTCTTTCTTTACCTGAATGTTTGCAGGTTTGGGAGTGCACGTCTTCCCGTCGTCTCTCCCCGACTTTGACGGCGTACTCGCCTCCTTGCCCTCCCTGTGCCCGCTTTTCTCCTTCTTCCCGTGTGAAGACTTGTGTTTATGCTCCTCTCTGTCTGGCCGTAAGTGAGACGCTCCCTGCGTGCCTCCCCTGTCTTTATCGTGCTCCTTCTCTCTCTTGACGTGGGGTTGAGTCTTTGAGTCCCACTTCTCGTCTCTCTGTGCAGGCAGGGGTGTTTGAGAGGCTTTAGTGCCCTCTCTCGTCCGCTCCTCGTCCTCTTTTTTCCTCATCTGTTGCAACGGTTGCGTCGATGTACTCCCCTCTCTTCCTCCCTCGGCCTTAACTTTCTCCTGTTCTCTCACCCTGTCCTTCTCTCTGTCCCTGTCTTTCCCCCTGTCCTTTTTCTCCCTTTCCTTCTCTTTACTCCTATCCTTGTCTTTTTTCTCTTTAACTCTCTCCTTCTCATCTTTCTCTCTTTTACCTTTATCTTTGTCCTTTTTGATCTGTGGTGTGTTGTAAGTGCTCGTTATGCTATCTTTAGTTTTGTCTTTCAGACCTTGACCCGGTACCGTCATCTTTTGCTGCCTCTCCTCCTCCACATCATTCTCCTTCCTAATCTGCTGTAGTGACTTTAAGGATGTACTGTCCACTGCACCCTCCTCGTGTTCCTTCTGCAGTGTCCGGCCTGCGTCTGCATCTTCATCTCCCCCTCCCTTACCCTCCTCTCTCTCATCTTCCTCATTTTTAGGCTCCATTAGTGTGTGAGTGAGTACACCTTCATCTCTCTCCTTCTTGACAAAAGACAGAGACTGTGTCGTTGACAACTCCTTCATCTCAGCTCTGTTCTCTTGCTCTTCCTCCTTGAAAATCCGTGTCGGAGTTTGTGAGGGCGGCCCCTCGCTTCCTTCGTCGTCCTCATCCTCCAGCTTCATCGCCATCTGTACAGCAGGATCACACACCTTGCCCCCAACCTCCTCGTCGTCGTCGTCCTCCTCTTCTTTGATATGAAGTGATACATCTCTAGATGCACACTTCTCCTCTTCCTTCACCTCCTCCTCCTTCTCTTCGTGTTGGTGATACTGTCTGAGTCGGATATGCCAAGCCAGGCTGCAGACAGCAGACACGGTTTTGAACTGGTGGACAACTCCTCTGGGGATGAAGTAGATGTCATCGTGGTAGAGTTGGATACGGGCGTATCGGATCCCCTCCCTCCTCAGCTGGTTCAGCTTAGCATCATCGATCCATTGTACGCACTGTGGAGGCAGTGAGAGGTACATGTGAGATTCAGTGGTCCCTCAGTGAAATGAACAAATATTTTTATTCTTGCCAAGAATAGATTATAATCATGTATTGCACATATTAAAAGTAATATAAGTGTATTATACTGATAATTGATTACGAACTGACAATGTGGCATATTAGAAGTCACACAAAAGGGAATAGGGTTTGGATTTTTTGCACTTAAGCTGGATAACTTGACTTTTTTGGACACTTGGGGATAATGCAACAAAATGGAAACACCTTTCAAAAATCACTTCATAAAGTTTTTAAGGTGAAATGTTAGCATCCTATTTAAACATTAAGCATGAAGAAAAATGGAGCAACATTCATTTGGAGGAAAATATTCACTCTCACTGTGCGTTTTGGCCTTTTGTACACATGTAAACAGCATTTTAGGTCACTGAAAACTCAATTTTTGGAAGTGGGTGTCACACAGATACCCACGTTTGCTTCCTATTCAAGTGTCAACAGTACATGCAGCATCAATGGCAAACATATAATATTGTGCATTGACAGAATGGATGCTATATTTGTATGGACAGAGACTATTTTCTGAAAAAGTGCTAAAACACTCACCAATTCCTGAGAAAAATATCTTAAGCAGCCAACTGCTACACCATGTTCACTTGCTAGTCAGTTTGGTGCTGGGTAGGTAGTTTACAGTGGGTTTATCTAAGCTCTTTCACTGCTAAACATATGGCTAACCAAATGCTTAGGGTCTTCTACCGTTCCCACGTTATCTGTGGTATCCATTTCTAAGGAAGGAGACACCGAGTCAGCTGCATCAAAAAAGACGCAAACCCTGAAAAAGGAGAAATGGTACTCCTCTGTGGTGTTTAAACCTTCACACATAAAATACATCTTGCAAACAGTTCTGCTTCACGTGCACAAATGCGGCCCTGCGAGCATGGGGTTGTGAAGGATTGACCCTCCATGCTCGCGACTGCACTACAGTTGCTCGCTTGTCAGGTTTTCTTTTGAGACTCGCTCTCATGAGACTCATCATTACAATAATAGCAAAGTTCATATGTGAGTAATGACCGTAAGTTTGATTGCTATAGATATAAAATGTTAGTGCAGCTTCGGGGGACGTTTTTTTAATAAGTTTCATCTCACAAGCACACAAAAACAAACTATTTATTCCGCTGTATCCTACCAGGCACAATTAATACATCTGACCCACCTGAGACAGCGGAGGTTCATGGAGGTCCAGCTGCAACCTCATGACCACATCTGGGAAATCTCCAGCGTGGAAACACACGACATCTTTGGTGATCCGGGCAGGAGCGTAACTGCTGTAAAGCAACAGACAAAGTCCCGTTTACTGATCCGAGTTAGAATCCAAAAACAACAGAAACTTCCAGGTAGACATCTGGTGGTGATTTGAGATTTGATATTTGAGGTATGTGAAATACAGTTGAGCGGATCGATACAGAAATATCTATACATCTGATCTCAACTGTCTCTGTTCTTAGGATCTATTTCATATTAAAATATCGATATATAAACTCAGTCATTTGGGGTGAATGTGTATTTTATCATCAACAGGGACACACTGGAAACAAGCTACACTATCACCAGGACCTAGTTTAATTATTACCCAGTTGACAGGAACTACTACTCCTGCCTTCTATAGTCATATGCAAACTACAGCTCTATAAATGTGTACGGTGACACTGACAGAGAGTGGACATTGATAGTGGCTGACCACAGCGCTGTCACATGTGGCGCTTTCTCAGTTCTCAGTACAGCAGAGAACTGTTGTTTGATCTTTCTGATGTTTCTACTGTACCTTTATGTTATTTGTTGCTTTGCGAGCATTTTTTGATAAATCAAATCAAATCAGGCCCAACAGTTAGGTAGGCAGGTGTTTTTCACCTGGAAGTTATTGTAAACAAACGTGTGTATTTGTGTACTGTATGTGATAAGGTGAAAACATGTCACTGTGTACTCACTCCTCTCCGCAGCGCACGGCCTTCAGCACACCTACAGCAGCAGTAGTTTGTCTCTCAAACCCCTGACCGATGTGGTCGGCGTGGGCTCTCGTCCGATCCTCGAACAGCATCTCCCTGGGCTCACTGGCTCTGGGTAGATACTGCAGGTTCTTTATCTCATTGGTGGACCTGAAATGCATTTATTCACAACGTTAAGCATAAGTTCAAGACAGGCGGTGCTGAACTATAAGCTGATAGTGATTTACTGGTTTTGCTACAACAGCTTTACTTAAGGATGCTGGTGAGACGGCAATTTACAGACTCAATATGTCAACTCACCTTTTCCTTTTGAAGGGTGATTTTGGCATGTCTGCCATGGGGATCATCTGTTCTCCAGGTCTGACCCACATGATGGGGCCGTCGTCGCTCTCAGTGGGGCTCTGCAGCCGCAGACTGGAGAACGTTCCCCAGGGCAGAGTCCGCTGCATAAACAGAGTGAGAAAATTCAGTTACATAATGACTCATGACAGACATTCACACATCCGCTCGCTGTAGGGGTGTTTACATTCACGGATGTAATAAATACACTAACCTCCAGAAAGGGAGATTCCTCTAACATGCTGATGAACTCGGGGAAGTAGTCTCCAACCTCCTCGTCAACGGCCCCGACCAGACTGACCTGCCGCATGGCCCCGGCACGGTAAGTTCCCTGGGAATATGTCCGCTTCACCTGCAGGAGGGAAACACGGAGAAAACAGATCAGACCCTCACCAGAGAGGCATCAAAACATCCTAAACCCGACAGGTGATTTACTGCCAGTTTTAAAACATCATATGCACCTTTAATAAAAAACATGTTTGCCTTGAAATTGAGGCGAGAACTGTTGGTGTGTATTCAACACAAACAGTGTGACCTTTCAAGTGCACCTGCCTTTAATAAAGCACTCATCTAAGGAACATAAGCATCTGCTTGGTCGTTAACAGCATCTTAAATACAAAGATTTAGGTCTTTGGACAAGCTCCAAAACACCATACTCATCAAGAGAGGCAAATGTCAACACAGGACAAATTAAAGGCAAGGCTATTGTTAGTCAAAGGAAATGAAGACGGTGTTGCAAAGACATTACTGGAAAACCATCAGAGACTTTCAGGCACTGTGGATTATCAAATCTAGAAATAGGAAGACAACAAATCATACTTCAGCTTCACACGGGCCCCTCGTCAGACATTAAGACTCAACCGAGTGAACTCCAACATTAAAGTGTCCACTTCAGCAATGTGAATGGGATTTAATGAAGCAATAATGATGCCTCAGAACAACTCGTAAACCTTTATTATGCGTCAGTTTGGTGATTCAACTCTAAAGATATTGAAGTTCTAGTTTGTGGGGCTTTCTTACTGCACTGCAATATACTGTAAGATGTAACAAATGGATGATGTCATATTTCATTGCTCTAGTAAGATCTGTTGCGTTACAAGACTTTTTCCCTCCTCTCTGAACTTTTGAGGAAGTTGTATTGCAAATTACAATCGTGTTGTCTTCCTGTGAAACTGTAAAAATCGTCCACACCTGGCGACAACAGATTTGGCGCTCTAGTCCAGCGGTTCTCAAGTGGTGCGCCATGAGGCAAGTCCATACATTATTATCAGGCCCCGACTGACAGCCAGTGTGAAGGAGGATAACAAGGGGACAAATGGAGCAGCTTACCTAATTTTTAATTTTGTGATTTGTCTGATTTAAATGCGCGTATAGCCGTTTCAAGGGAATTCTTTCACGTTTTTGTTCGATAGAGTATCGTACAGAGTGATTAGATAACACTTGTTGCCATAGTCTACACTGCACGCCTTTGCTCAGGTGCAGCAGTTGACGTCATGGGCACAACAGGCTGCACTTCCTGACGTTGTTCTTGTTTGTCTTTTCCCTGTTTATTGTGGTGGAGAGCAAACCGCTGACTGTACCAGAGTTTGTAAATGCTGGTTACATATTTATTTATTGGCTAGAGTTTCAAAGATACCCATTAATAGCTGTTAATAGAAATTTCACAATATCTAGCTGATAATTGTTCAGTCCCATAAACTGGTATATTGTGCATCCCTAATATACACAGAAAGCAGGAAACATCTTATTGGACTCCCAGGACGTTTCATACACTGATTTCGATTACCCTCTTACCTCCCTAGAGGTGGCGCTATGGGGTGTATGAGGTCTTTTTTTCCCATTATTTGTCTTTTTAAACAACATGTAATTTGGCCCGTTACGAGCTGCCGGTGCAACAGGGTCTGTCACTTCTTGTTCTCACTGCTTTCACTAGACTTCTGTTCCATACTTGCACTTACTTTTATTCTTATTCATTGCTCTGCTTTTCTGTATTTAATATTAATGACTGCTGTTTATGAGCCAAATTGCACAGCAGGGACATTAAAGCTTTCCTCTGAACACTGCCAAAACAGTAAAATATTTTACATGTAGAGTAAAGCAAGGTGCAAAGTACAAATGACGGTACAACCCACGGATGCAAATGCATGTAGCGGTTACTATTTTATGTTACTATGAACAATAATGTACGGCCATGTGCGGAAAGTTTTACTGTGTTACAAGTGTTATGAATTACAGGTTAGGAAATATAAAGTTTCATCAGAAAACAACATAGGAGCCATTTTAAGGGTTGCATCACACTGTAAGAAGGATATGTGATGACAACACTGAGAATAGGATGTAATTGTCAGCCTTGTTTCAACAATAGATACTCACACCAGCTGCTGACTGAATTGATATGGCCCTGTAAGTGTTTATTTAACTACTGCCAACGTGCTAAAATAAAAAAAAGTTGTTCATTAAAAATGTCCAAAGAGCCTTTTACTGTTTATGAGATTTTTTATAGTAATTGTTGCTATATCCTCTTTCAAAGTGTACTTGGCTTTGTGTACCACTTTAACACAAATTGTTTGATACAGAAAACAAAAAAAAAATCAAAACATGCTGCAGCATCACAAGACGCCGGGCAGCTCCGGTTGGAAACAGTGATTGTCAAAGTGAGACCTAAAGCCCCCCGGGGTCAGTGACACACACAGCACACAGGAACAAAACACTGTGTTAAAACTGTAGTGTATCAGTGAAAAGTGAGTATTTCAGGCTACTGAGCAAAGCTTACCAATAAAATGTATGTTATATCTGTTGCATGTAATATCTATAGAAACTCTGTCATCTGAACACTGCTGCTTCACCAGCTCAACACAGTTTGCTGGCATGGAAAACACGATCCACAACATCAAGTTGAGTCCAAACTGGCTAAATTAAAAAAAATATGCTGACAGTTGCGTTGAGTTTGGTTTCATTGAGAATAGCAACAGGATGAAATGCACCATCTGCCCTATGTTGGTAGCAGAGGAAGTCATGATGCCAGACGATCTGATTACAAAGCACTCGGAGTATCAGTACTATCAACAGAGAGTGAGAGAGAGAGAGACCCCATGGAAACATTTTCTTCCCAGCGAGGGGTCCCTGGGCTTGAATAATTTTTGGTTTTCCTGACCTAAATCGAGCCTCTCAGTTTCTAAAACGATGTTAGAAAATTGATTGGAGTGTAGGGTTGAAATCACTTCTGTCTTCTTTAGAAATATCATGTAACTTATTGCTCTCTCAGGTGGATAAGATTTCTTAATCACATCTTAGTCTATGGAAGATATAAACAAATTAATAAATAAATATTTAATTAATTGTGCCTCATTATACTGATGTGATGATAATTGATGTTAATGTATTTCTGGAGGGAAACACTTTAAGTCGGACAGAGAAAAAATTGAAAAACAAAAACATAAAACTGGATCTTCTGATCGCTAATCTTGTGCTTTTTCATGAAAAATTCTCTTACAAACGATCAAAGACAAAAGATTTAGAAAATAATTTATCTCAGACTGGGCAGTCTGCACTGGTGGTGTTCATAATTCATTTTCTGATCCATGTTCACAATCCTATCTTTATCCTGTCAAACTATCACACTCTGAAGAAGAAGTCAAAGAATTATTTTATACTTATACTTGTTTTATTCAGAATGACGGATCATGATCAGAAACTCAAGTTAACACCCTCAAGTTTATCACTCATGTCGTTAGAGAGTAACAACAACAATGAACCGTTCATGAATGGAGAGAAGTGGACTTCATTTAATAAATTTACCACCCGTGGAGCTGATTTTACTCTCCAGCTAAATAAAATAATCAAATCATTTTGCAATAACTTTGACAGATATTACGACTGCGATATGCTGCACGATTAGTAAGAACAATCAATTTTGCACCACGACTTTCATTTTCACTGGGAAAAAAAACAAACTACTGACATCCTGATGATGTGACGTTTGTTGGAATCTGTACCAAACAAACATGTTTTCTGACATTTGGAGAACAAGATCTGTAGGTAAGGGAATCTCTGCAGCACGACAGGACTTCCTTATGATGCGGTTTTGTCAAATATTTTACTGTTGTCAAGACTGCAGCTTCTGGCTACACCTGCCCACATTGTAATCTCAATAATATTTTAGTCAATTGTGCAGCCCTAATGCAAACTTTGGTGCTGTCACCTTTAAAAAGCATACGACAACTTTTTTGAACACATAGACAATTAAACTTTCTTTGGATGCTGACATCAAAGCACAATTTAAACCGAAGGTGTCGTTGTTGTTGTCATCAAGCGCACGAACAGACAGGCTTTTCAAGAAACTATTATGTGAAGTGACAAACAACACGAAACACACCCTGAGGCCTTTCTGCTCCACAAGACAACCTGGACACTAAAACAGTGAACGCAGGAGTAAAGATGGCTCGAGGTTGCGTGAAAAGCTCAGCCCGTCAACAATTTGGACAAAGACTGATGCAAAGAAATGGTTGATGTGTTGTTTCAGCTTTTGGCAGCTGCGTCTGTGCTGCTCACACCTCCAGAATACGAACTGGCACTTCACAGTATCCAAGTGGACAGTTCAGCATCCTCTTACACTCAGAGCCTTTTTACTGTTTGGCACAAAAGAGAAGAAAGATAATACAAATGACACATCTTACCTGAGAGTGGAAGTTGACCATGGTTGTCGTCTCTATGTCCTTCTTCCCGAGCACCTCCATCTTCACTGGCGCATTGGGAAACTTGTAGGAGAAGTAGTCCAGGAAGTCTGGGAGGTAGGATGCCGCTCCATGGATGATTCCCATCACAAAACACGCAGCCTGGGCCTCATCCTCGCTGAACGACAGGGTCACAAACTCCTGGGCGAAACGCTGCATCTCAGCCTCAGAAAGACAGGAGAGCTGCTCACTGTAAGCATGCGCCACAGACGCTCCTCCGTTGGCCTGCTGTTCGATGTGGATCAGGTGCCCAAACTCCAGGCCGGGCAGACCCGGCGCTGGGGTGCAGTGGAGCGGGGAGCTGTAGCCGAGCCTGTCCCTGACCATGGAGGAGATGGAGGCAGAGGTAGCGGATGCTGGATCCTGGTGGTGTTGTTGTGGTGCTGTGTTGGAGTGCAGTAGATTGCTGTTGTTGATGCTGTTGTTGTTCCCGTTAATACGACTGAGGAACTCTGGCAGAGCCAGGGACACTCCTGAGCACACCGTCTGGCATGAGCGATGGTACATTTTGGGTCGGCTGTGCCTCTCCTTCACCCGCTCACCGTCTTTGTGCTTCTTTTTCTTCTTCTTCTTGAGTTTCTTGAGCAGGAGGTCTTCCTCTGAACCAGCTTTGGGCTTCTCCGAAGACTCTGCGATGGAGGGAAAGACATTTTTAGAGTGAGAACAATGTTCTGCATCATTTGAGGCCTGTAACTTATACGTGAGATAGGGACAGAGTATATAACAAATTTATATACTCTGAATTTTGACAACATCAGCGCAAAAGTATTGGCGTTATTTATTCAACTAGGTCATGTTAATAGTACATTATGTACAGTATATTAATGTACAGTTAGTGTTTGTGGTTTGCATTAAGATAACATGTATGACATTTTCCCTCTTAAAATAGTTAATTCAAATTTGAGACAAATTGTTATGAATTAAAATATTTAATAATACTGAACTCATCTACTCTGCTTTAACTTGATTTATACTAAAGCATAAGTGACTTGGGCAAAGTTGTCTGAGTAAAGAAATTAATCCAGAAAAAAAAACACATTTAAGACAAAGTTCTCCCAAAAAATAATAATCAACAAAAACAAACAACATTTTTCATCCCAATCGATCAACGTTACATTTCATCCCTACCTTTCTGTGGCGAGATCACCTCCCCGTTTTCTCTCGCAATGTCATGTACAGGTGGCAATTTGTGATTTTTCCACTCTTTGCTCTTCTCCTTTTTCTTCTCCCTGTCCTTCTCCTTCACACGGTGGTCTGAGAGGAGCAGGAGAGGAGACACGGTGAGGTGAAACGCTACTACATCCATGCTGAGCAGCATTAACTGACGAACAAACATTTCCACGTGTATATATCACCATCTGGGCCTAATAAATACTGGGGCCTATGGTAGTGAAAATTATGTAATAATCCAATAAATCATTTTATTACAGTGTTGCTTCAGCTACAGTGTTTAATTTGCCCACAAAGTGTTTAAACGGAGTGCAGCGGTGAGCAGGCTGCCTGTGTTGTCCTACCTCTCTGTAGCATTTTCATGTCGCCGTTCTCGGTCTTTGTATGGCAGCTAGCTGGGCTCACACTCTCCACACCAACGGCTGAGCTCCGCTGCGCTTCACTGCTTTTCTCCTTCTCCTTGTGTCGCTTCTCTTTAGCCTTTTTCACTTTGGGTGGCGAGGCGAGGAAGTTGCTGATTTTGAAGATTTTCCGAGCGGGAGTCGCTGGCACCGCGGCGGCGGTGGAGTGGCTCGCCTTGGCCGGGCCGAAACTCCATTTCGCTGGGCTCCCACAACTCTGCTTCCCGTTGTGTTTTTCCCCTGCGCACACCTCTCCGTTCAGTTTCCTGTGCTTCAGGCCCTTCTCCTCCACCCGGACCTTCTTAGGGGGCGGTGGGTAGATGTCGCTGGAAGACTGCGGTCGGCTCTCCGGTGGCCGTTTAGCTATCAAGGGTTTAGGGGAATTTGTTTTGCTGTTTGCTGCGAAATGCATGGAGTCCACGGCCTCGGCCATCTTGGAAGTTTCTATTTTTTACGGTCAGACGTAACTGGTGCGTGAGAGCCAGGCAGGGGGCGGGGCTTCGAGGGTTACGTAAGACGCACGTAGGAGGGAGAGCAGCAGACAGGATTGTTTACAGCTTACAGGACGAGGAGCTGCTCACCGTGCAGGTGCACTGACTGCAACACCGCCAGGAGCAGTAGAAACCAGGCCTGCTGACGGGAGGAGCAGCTAACATCTCACTGCATTGTCAGTATTTCTCTGCTGGGCTGGACGATCAGTTCATCAAACTATATTGATCACAGAGATTGAGTTTGTCACAGTGAAGCTGTGGAGGCCCATTTCAGCTAAAGACAAGAAATATAAGAACTTGGCCTTGATTTAAAACAAATAAACAAAAATATTTCTATAGTAAATAATAATTATGAGTGGAAAAGTCAAAATGATTCATTATTAAGGGAGAATTATGAGATTTATGAGATTTGTTTTATGTCATAATATGACGTTTTATAATTTCAAAATGTTATCTAATAATTATGATTTTTATATTATAACTATGACCTTTGTCTCAAAATTTCATCTTCCTTTCCCATATTGATGTCTCATTTAATAATTATGACTTTTTATCTCATAATTAAGACGTTTTGACTCATAATTTTGACTTAATAGCTCATCATTTTGACTTTTTATTTAATAATTTTGACTTTTGGTCTCATCATTTCTACTTTTTGTCTCATAATTGACTTTTAATCTCATAAATGTGAGTTTTTATTTCATAATTACATCATTTTTTTTCTTTAAATGGTGGAAATGGGCCTCCGTATAATCCCCAGTTTCATTTTTAAAAAGTTTTTAACTGTAGCAAAGCACTTCAATATATTTACCAAAAAAGTCTCTTATTCAAGTTTTAATTCATGATTAGTCCTCAGTCTTTTTGTTGAATAAGTAACTATTTTTTGTTTATTTTTATTTTTTCTGGCTATTTATTTTTACATTGATCTCAAGTCAAGTCCATTTTATCTACATATTAGAAAATCACAAATATGAATAAATATAGAATAAAATAAACATATGGATCCGAGAAGAAGAAGAAACCTCCAGGTGTTGCTAAGTTTTGTGACAATGGTGTGATGGTTACGCTGTTACTCAAAATAAATGTTGTGTACTGCCATAAACAATAAAGAGAGTTCTCAATTTTCTTTCAATACTTTGTTTTACACAAAACATAAACATGCATAATTTTGTGATAGGCTTTTTTTTCTTTATGTCTGCAAAGTCCTCATACATATAGTAGTGTTTGGTTTTTAAACAATTTTAAACTAGTTGAGTTATTTATAAGATGCACAGTGTTTATCAGGAAATCTATTTTTCCTGATAATCTTTATCAGGAAAAATAGACTTCAACTCCAAGTGTACAGAATGATTCTGTATTCTGAGGTATTTCTTAAACATACCACTAGGTGGCAGTATAGGGATGGAAATACATCAAGTTGCCTTTTTGTCCGTGGAAATGATCATGTCCACTGATCCTCACAGATGTTGGGAGGTGTCAGTTGAAAATGTGCTCATCTCTGTTGCACAACAACACTTTGTTAGTCACTACTTTTCTTGCTTCCAGGATCTCAATACTATTATTCATTGAATGTCACGTTAAGTGATTAAAATCTCAATACAAGGCCTAAATGCTTTCTTTCATAACACACTTGTATTGGATGAAAGTTATCTGGTTATGACAGAAAACAGAAACAAATTCTGCAATGATGTGGTAAGCAACATTTCTCTCAACCGTTCCATCACGTGCTCCTCTCTCTCGGTCCACATCCATTTATACGCTCCTCTGGTCCGTATCCGCAGCCACTAAAGTACACATTGTTCATCAGCGTTGACATTAGCTTACTCTAAAATGAGATTTGTTTATTACTTTTGATCTGAATTGTTCATTGGGTGAACGTGACACTTAAATAGTTGCCATAGAGAAGAAGACTCAGTTTATCAGAGTTATTTTTAGATCCAATAACACGAGGCAGTGCACAGAGAGCAATCCTTCATTGCACCTTCAGCAGTGGTGGAAAGTTTGTACCCAAGCATTTGAGGTATTTGTACTTCATGTAGTGTGACCATTTTACACAGTTCTGATATAAATATGGCACTTTTTACTCCACTGAATTTATTTGACAGCTATAGCTACTTTCCATAAGAAAATAAATGTACAAACAAAAAAATGTCTTTTGTTGTGCATTGTTCAAAATTAAAGGGGCACTATGTGGTTTAGAGAAGAAGTTCAAACTCTATTAATGATTTACTACTACAAACTCAGAAATATTTATTTTTACTGAATAAACACGCTGTTTTCAGAGGAAATAAGGTCTCTAGAACAGTTTGAAGCTAAAAGGTTGGCAGGGTCCGCCACATATAAACAAAGTAAAACAGTATAAAACTGTGCTGTCTCTTAAGGTCAGTTTGTTTATTCAGTTTGATGATTCAGTTTTCATTAATGCATCTGGTAATATGATCTTTTACCTTATTTTTACAGTGTTACTGTTACTTTCACTCAACCAAATGATCTGAATTCACTCGTCCACCAATGACCTTCAGTATTATGAATAAGAAAGCAAGTCATCATTCAGACTTACACTGTCTAAAGTCTCCTCTAGATATTGATGTAGATTTGGTACAGAGAGGAGAAAAAGGTCGACAAAATCTTGTCCATCCACATGGTTTCTATGAAGCACAGAAAGGAAATAAGAGTTGTTATAGTTAAATTTAAATATACCTTAAAAATGTAGGACATTCTCTCTTGTATTCCAAAAATAACAATTTATTCCTCGTGCATATCAGGGCCTCGAGAATGTGCACTTTACCTCCCGAGTCCACTCCCGCTGGGCAGAAGGCGACAGCAGGAGGAGAGGGATTCTTAAATATAAATTTCAAACAATGTCTTAATAAAGTCCAGGCTTTTGGATCAGCAGCAAATTGACCAGACGTTATCTGGTGTTGGCTCGCTGTAGGAAATCCAGCCCAGATGTGAGGGACACTTGGTTGTTTCCTCTTCAAGAATCTCTATCAGGACAATTGACAGATGAAGAACCGCCTCACACATGTGCAGAGGAATGTATCGGTTACTGCAGAATTAAGGACTTGGCAGTGACAGTTCACGTGAATATGAATATGTGTGCGTGTGTAGGAGTGGTACTTTTAATTTAAAACTGACACATACCGATCCACGTGATTAAAGCAGGTGTTGTATCATATAACTGTTTTGCTAAATGAATATATGTTTATTTGTTCTCGTCAGTAGATTAATTTTGTCCAGGTAGGTTTTATACCTTCAGGCAGGCTGAGTGTGGTATTACAAGAGGCTGGCGCTGCTCTGTGACAGCCGTTGGGTTAACTCCAGTCAGCTGGAAATGGGACACTTATGCACATAACAGACATGACCGACGACACTGGCTCCTCTGCCCAAAGTGGAGGGAGATGAAGTGGTCTGCCAGGAAGCCCCGGCAGCAACGCTGGACTGATGGTCAGATGTTTGTTCTAGTCTGAGTGGAAAAAACCACAGTGTTTACACAATCCAGGACAGAGAATGGGCCAAGCCAGCTCACTGGGGGAATTCAAAACACTGTATCCCAAGAGGGCACCCTGAGGAGAAAAAAAAACTGCTGTCCATAAATGGGTAAAGCTAGGAGGAGTGAGGGTATTAATGGGAATAATAGAGATCCTGGCTGTGTTGTGCAGCTGTTGAGGTCAGACAGATTCGCTTAGATTAACTCCTATCGAATGAATTGACCCTGTTAACCTCAATGTACTGCAATAATTATTACTGTTCCTCGTGCAGCCGCATGCATGAGGTTGGTTTGTTGTGGCTAAGCAGCGACTGTGAGATTCATGCTTGGCTGTGCTGTAAAAGCTGTGACTGTGATAATAAATCGATACGGCCCAGTGTTCAGACAGAAGTCTCAGGAGAGTGTAAACATTTCTCTCACACTATTTCTCAGAGTAAGTGTTGAAGTGCTGAAGTGACTGTGAAAGGTGAAAGGACGCTTGGCTTTTATCCTGCCAACAGTTGTCAAATGTCAAATGAGCTCATAGCTGCAGGGGAGGACGGCTCCAACTTGCAAGGTAAAGTCATAAGTTACCACTTGCATATACGGATTAAAAGGTCTCAGTATTGTCTTGTTGAGACATGTTAAAGCTTCTTCTCAAAAGTTAAACTATAGCATTTGAAGTCATCGTATCATCCGAGGTGAACCTCCGGGCCTGCGATATTCTGCATCGAGCCATTTACTTCATCCTCTACAGGTTTTTAATTTTTAACCTGGTGGTTCCCACACTCCTCTCGCTAAACAAATGGTTTCCTTTGTCATTATAAAAGGACAGCTGAGAAATCTCTCCAGCCTCTTGCACTCAGAGCAAACGGCCAGCGTGAGAGAGACAGAACAAAAATGCACGAGGGTCACGTTTCATCGCAGGCTAAAAACAAGACAATTTCAGCGGCCTAACAAGGATTGAAAATGGACAAATTTCTGAAACATCAAACGCTGGCATTGCATGCTATCACTCATATCTCATCTCCTGCGGTGGGACTGACATTAACACCCCCGGGTCTGAGAAACTAAAGCCTCATTATCTAAACTCCCTGCCAAGCAGATGCCTCATTTAGTTCATGTGACTGTGTTTTCTCTCTTCCTTTTTTTTTTCTGACTATATGTAGACACACAGAACCAAAATTGCACACGGACGGACAGTCTGCACACTATGAGCTTAGCTTCTCCACCCAGATGTTGGCTCACTGATTCTCAGCACTTGTTGAGGATTAGTACTGTCTGAATAAAGTCAATAGCACTTGATGAGTTTAAATCAAGTGGCCTTCTTGGATAAATCTAACATTCCTGACTGTCATTACTCAGGAGCTAAACCCAACCAAACAGCTTACAGTTATATAAATTATGTCTTTACAGATCTGAGTGAAAAAACTCTGGCCCATCAGCAAATAATATGCTTGAAATGCATATTTTGACCTGTCGCATATGTCAGTCATATGTTTGTAAACCCGCTGACAGGAAGCGTGGGATGTGTCTGCCAAAGCAACTGCGACACACATGCATATGCAAGGCCGAGGTACTACATCATGGAACGACAATGCATTACGAGTGGTATTCATTAAACGATTACAATAAAGACACACTGGAATGTAATAATAGGATTACGATAAGACACGCGCTCTCGAAAGCTTTCACAGTTTGTCTTTTCTTCCTTCTTCAGGATTGATTTTGAGCTGTTACGGCTAATTCTGTTTATGTTACAAAGTAGAAATATTTTAACGTCTCCTCACGCTTCAAGCTTATCAGCCACGATCTCCCAGAGACCATCTACTGGGAAGTACATCCACATAATCCTCCTCTCACCCTCACTGTTTTTCTTTCACCTGTTTTCCTCTCTGAGCTTCTCGCTCCTCATTTCTCTCACAGACTCTCTTTCCACTGAACAGCTCCATCAGTTCTCCCTCCCTTCCTCTTCTCCCTCCCACCTTACCTCCTCCTCTCACTGTCACTGCGCTTCTCAGACTGAGGTGGGTCTTTTTAACACTCTCTCCCGACTCTCCTTTTACTCTTTACTCAGGACGTGATGAGGTTAACAGCGCTGTGCGTCTGCGGGACCCTGCTGGCCTTCACGAGTCTCTCTTGGACCACAGTGGACTCTGATGAAGGAGACCTCCTGGAGTACGACGGCTTTGGGCCCTGCGCCGCAACTCTGAGACCCGAGGGGCCGTGCAGACATGGGCAGGATGAGAGCACGTGCCCCTACCTATTCAGTATGCCGCCGCTGACTGTCTATTTGCCAAAGCAGCTCCGTGAGCTGGAGAAGATCGTGGAGGATCTGCAGAAGCTAAAGGACAATGTGGATCAGCTGCGGAGGATGTGCGCAGACTGTACAGTAAGCCAAACTGAGAGAGAGTGTGGAAGGCAGAGAGAAAGAGAGCATGAAAAGCTGAATGAGAAAGGTACGGAAAGACACAAGGATGAGAGGAACACACTGAACGAGAGAAATCCTGAGAGATTAAAAGAATTCAGACAGGAGTGTGGGACAGACAGGCTTAAACCAGGAAAGTCTATGAAAGGAGATGGTGACACTGACTCCGGAAAAAGAACAACTTTGGAAGAGAAAGGGAGAAATAAGTGGGAAACAGAAAGAGAGAGCAATAAAGGGGTCGTAAAAGAAAATGAGGATGAAGAAACCCGAAAAGAAGTTGTAGAAAATGATGGAAAAACTCAGAGAGAGGGGGCAAAAGGAAAGGATGAATTGGGGCAGGCAAAGGTGCCAACTGCTGGTGGAAATGAAAGAATAGTGGATATTGTCAGAGAAAAGGTTGTCGAAAAAAATAACAGGGAGAGAGAGACAGACAGGAATAAAGAAAAGGGTGGAAGGGGGATTTCAAAGGGAGATCAAGAGGATATGTTGGAGAGCGGAAAAGAGAGGAGGATTACAACTAATATAAAAAATAAGGAGAAAAAAGAAGAAAGTGACCGTCACGTGTGGCGAGACAAAACAAAGGAAGCAGAGAGAAACACCCAAACTGAGGAAGACGGGGGCAGTGATGGAATAAAGATGTCTGAGGCGAGTGATGAGCATACAAATAAGGATCAGGAGCAGAACAGGGAGGAGAGGAAAAAGGAAATGGAAAGGGGAATAAAAGTGGATCGAAATAATGAGAAACCGAAACGGACCGAGAGCATCGGGCGCGCAGAAAAAGAGAAGACTATAAAAGAGGGGGAGGTGGCGGGGGAGGAGAGGGAGATCAAAACAGAAGGAGGGAAAACAGTCCAGAGTGTACAGAGAGACAGTGATGGAGAATTATCATCCAGCAAGCCAATTGAGAGGACAGACTTTGTTTCAATCAGGCCAACCCCTCACTTTACCAGGACTTTAGCTCCGAGGCATGACTTCATGGACTCAAACGAAGCTGAAACCTTTACGTCATCTCTTCCATCTCCTCCTGTGTCCAGCTCAACTTCACATTTGATCACAGGTGTTGATCAAGAGATGACAATAACTGCTGACGGGCTACCAACTCAAAGCAAAGGCCTTGGAGCAGCTGGCATTTCTGAGCACCCGCGCCCTGATGCAGAGGCCGGTGTTAGGACCACAAGTAGGCCAACAATAACAGCCACAGTTAGCACACTAGGTGGCCCCGTACAGCAGATAACCAGAGCCACTTCTAGGGTCACTTCTATAACTAGCGCAAGACCTGGGGCAGGCCTCCAGGGGCGAGTTAGCTCAACTATGGCAACTGCAACCACCACGACTCCTCATCAGAATTTATACAAAACTACATTCCCACGAGTCGCAGGCCGCGGTTGGTCAACAAGGAAGAACATCAGCTCAAAAACTAAAATTGGAGTAAAACCTCTTCCAGGCCGTGGATCATTGCCCGGTGAAAATCATAAACCAGCAATTAAGCCTGAAGTAGACCGAAAGCTAAAAAATCCCAAGACTGACCGTAAACCTGATCGAGCTCCTTTGCATGACAAAAAAACAAAACATGACCAACAGCAGAGGCCTTCTCACCAAAAACCTACAACGGACCAGAGATCTAAACCTGACAAAGGCCCAAAACAAGACCAAATACCAAAACCGGACCAAAGACCTCCAACTGATAAGTTACCAACTGATCAAAGTAGAAATAACTTTCAAATACCTAAACGCGACCAAGAACATACAAGTGATCAAAAGCCAAAATCTCATCAGAAGCCTATGCTTCCGGTCCAGAGACCTACATCGCATCAAAGACCTGAAACTCTAAACAGAACTGGTTCTGACAAAGATCCTCGAGCTGACCAAGAGCCTGAACTCCCAGGTAATAATCAAAACTCGAAAAAGCCTCTTCATCCTCTTAAAACAGACAAGCCTGACCAGAAGCAAAAACCTCACAAAAAGCCAAAAAGTGAAGAAAAAACTAAACCGGATCAAAGGTCAACAATAAACCAATATGTCCCATCAGTTCGAGAGCCTGAACCTGAAACAGTTCGCCTCAAGCCTAAACCTGACCAAAATCCTGTAACTGAACTGTTTGAAAACCCTGATGAGAGTCCTTCACCAGAGCCTAAATCTGCCCAAGACTTATCACCTGGACAAAAGGTTACACCTGATCGTACCCTGACCAAACCCTCCAATCAAAAGCCTAAACCCAACCAAAAGCCAAAACCTGAAGGAAAACAAAAACCGGATCAAAGGTCAACAATAAACCAATATGTCCCATCTATTCAAGAGCGTGATCCTGAAAGAAGTGAAACAGCTAGCGTCACATCAAAACCCAAACAAAATCCTGTAACAGAATTAATGGAAAATTCCCATGAAAGTCCTTCACCTGAGCCTAAATCTGTCCAAGACTCATCATCTGGACAAAAGCTTTCCCCTGATCGTACCCTGATCCAACCCTCTGATCAAAAGCCTAAACCCAACCAAAAGCCAAAAACTGAAGAAAAACAAAAACCTGATCAAAGGTCAACAATAAACCAATATGTCCCATCTGTTCAAGAGCCTGATCCTGAAAGAAGTGAAACAGCTAGCGTCACACCAAAACCAAGGCCAAATCCTGGAAGAGAATTCGAGGAAAATTCAGATATAAATCCTACGACTGAGCCTAAATCTGCCCAAGACTCATCATCTGGACAAAAGGTTACACCTGATCATACCCTGATCCAACCCTCTGATCAAAAGCCTAAAGCAGACCAAAATCCTGTAACTGAACTGTTTAAAAACCCTGATGAAAGTCCTTCACCTGAGCCTAAATCTGTCCAAGACTCATCGCCTGGACAAAAGCACCCACCTGATCGTACCCTGATCAAACCCTCTGATCAAAAGCCTAAACCCAACCAAAAGCCAAAACCTGAAGGAAAACAAAAACCTGATCAAAGGTCAACAATAAACCAATATGTCCCATCTGTTCAAGAACCTGATCCTGAAAGAAGTGAAACAGTTAGCCTCAAGCCTAAACCAGAACGAACTCCTGTAACTGAACTGTTTGAAAACCCTGATGAAAGTCCTTCACCAGAGCCTAAATCTGTCCAAGAATCAATGCCTGGACAAAAGCTAATACCTGATCGTACCCTGATCAAACCCTCTGATCAAAAGCCTAAACCTCACAAAAAGCCAAAAACTGAAGAAAAACAAAAACCTAATCAAAAGTCAAAATTAAACCAATATGTCCCATCTGTTCAAGAGCCTGATCCTGAGAGAAGTGAAACAGTTAGCCTCAAGCCTAAACCAGACCAAAATCCTTTAACAGAATTTGAGGAAAATTCAGATATAAATCCTACGACTGAGCCGAACTCTGTCCAAGACTCATCATCTGGACAAAAGCGCCCACCTGATCGTACCCTGATCCAACCCTCTGATCAAAAGCCTAAACCCAACCAAAAGCCAAAAACTGAAGGAAAACAAAAACCTGATCAAAGGTCAACAATAAACCAATATGTCCCATCTGTTCAAGAACCTGATCCTGAAAGAAGTGAAACAGCTAGCGTCACATCAAAACCCAAACAAAATCCTGTAACAGAATTAATGGAAAATTCCCATGAAAGTCCTTCACCTGAGCCTAAATCTGTCCAAGACTCAAACCCTGGACAAAAGCTTACACCTGATCGTACCTTGATCAAACCCTCTGATCAAAAGCCTAAACCTCACAAAAAGCCAAAAACTGAAGAAAAACAAAAACCTAAACAAAAGTCAAAATTAAACCAATATGTCCCATCTGTTCAAGAGCCTGGTCCTGAAAGAAGTGAAACAGTTAGTCTCAAGCCTAAACCTGACCCAAATCCAAAGACTGAAGAAAAACAAAAGCCTGGAACAGAAATATTAGAAAGTTCAGATATAAATCCTTCGCCTGAGCCAAACTCTGTCCAAGACTCATCATCTGAACAAAAGCGCCCACCGGATCGTACCCTGATCCAACCCTCCGATCAAAAGCCTAAACCCAACCAAAAGCCAAAAACTGAAGAAAAACAAAAACCTGATCAAGGGTCAACAATAAACCAATATGTCCCATCTGTTCAAGAGCCTGATCCTGAAAGAAGTGAAACAGCTAGTCTCAAGCCTAAACCAGACCAAAATCCTGGAACAGGATTAGTGGAAAATTCTGATATAAATCCTACGACGGAGCCGAACTCTGTCCGAGACTCATCACCGCGAGAAAGGTTTAAACCTGATCGGGCCTTGATCAAACCTAAACCTAGCCAGAAAACCCCTAAAATACACCAAAAGCCTAAACCTGGGCAACCGCCTAAACCTAACCAAAAACATCCAGATCCTACAAAAGGCCAAAAGACGAAGCCACATGTGAAGCCTAAACTTAATCAAAGACCACAAACCAATCAAGAATTCAAAACGCCTCAGCCTGACCAAATGCCTGACCTTAACCCCAAATCTGTGCCTGACGAAATCCCTGGAGCAGAATCCAACAAAACATCCCAACCCAGACCACCAACCAGACCCAGAGTCAAGCCAGGAGCAACATCTGTTCAAAGGCCAAAACCATCAGTGCAACTAAAGCCAAGTCCAAAGACCAAAACAGTTCTAGATCCTCCTCAAATCACCAGGACGACTTCGGATAGCATCCAAAACTCTCAAACAGACATGCCACCTGCATCTGGCCATAAAAAACAGACTGCTGACGTGACTCATTCCCCAGGAGACACAGAGTTCAGTCCCAGCAGGATGAAAACTATCACTCTGAGTCCAAAAACTTCCAACAGCCTGGAGACCGGACCCTTCCCTCGCCTTCACGCTCCCCCTGAAGGCTTCACGATGAGCCCAAACAGCAGGATTACGTCTGATCTGAGGCCACAAACAGCCGGTCAGCCACCATCGATCCCAATGACAACAAGACCAAACAAAATCATGCACAGGATCCTCCCAAGTGTTATCACTAGCACCGGTCCAGGATCCACAAAGCCAAATCAAGCTCCCAATACTGACTCCAGGTTACAGCCTAAGGTACTTCACAATATGGAGGAAACAGCACCCAGACAAACTCCAGATCCAGACAAAATGTTGATTTCAGTCCCTGCCCCCAGTGCCAAAACTACCTCCACAACCAGCCCGGACCTCAGGTCAACCAACCCTGCCACCTCTGGCCCAGAGCCTCTGGCTCCTGAAGCTTCTACTCCCAGTGCACGCGAGCTGCGAGTGAAAATCAACCAGGTGGCTGCTTTCTTCAATAACAGCCTGAATCCTAATGGAAGGCTGACGGACAGACGACCCATAGAGAGCCCAGAGGACAGCGAGGGAGGCAGCAGGCCTGACGGGACAGACAGCAAACGACCAACGCTACCATCTAAAGGCAAGAGATGTTATTTTTAACTATCACAGAGCTTCATCAAGTAAGAAACTGTATGCAGGGATTGCAGGGTTATTGACAGAGCTTGTATTTAATCATACTACCATGTACGGCAGCAACACGATGAAATGTTTAAATATTGTCTGCACAAAGTGGTAAAAACAAATTAAATTCAAAAAAGGAGACATGTGCAACAACCAACCTCGTAAAACTCTGTTGCCTCTTGTTGACATGACATCACAATAATTAAGGAGAGAAAACTGTTATGGATTAGTATTTGAGTGCTTGTGATTTTACTACTCACTCAAAAAAAACAAACTGGTATGACCTGGCCTAGAAGGATTTTAGGTAACAGGACCATATGGTAAGCACTAATGACGCTCGTACAAAAAAAGTTCATAAAAAACCTGAGGCAATCCAGGCACGCACAATATGAGAAATGTATCAGACGAGGAAGGAAATATTATTTTATTATAGTGGCTCAGTCATTAACAAAGCCAACATGTTTCGACCACTAGGTCTTAATCAGGGCTTCATCCTGTTGTCTGAGATCATCGTCCTACCACATGTCATGGTTAATAAAGGAGGAATTTGCACACGTGTGCAAATCATGTGTTTGCATGAGTGTCGTGATCAGGGATCAAACCACTGACTGTGAGGAGACTAACAGCTTTAAAACATGCCTCAGAGGAGCGTGGCTCACTGTGGGTGAATCACCAAACCAATATAATAAATACTGTGTATTATTTCTTAATTACAAATCTTAAAACCTGGCTTACTTTTATGTCTCAAATCCAGTTTTGGTTTAAATTGCTACATGTGTATGTACTGTGGAGGACCACCTTGACAGACTTTAAAAGCACTTAATCTTTTATGGTGGAAAAGTAGTTTAGCACTGACCTGTTGCCATCTGACCTCATTTCACGGCAGCATCCCAGCTGCAAGATGATAATTTCACCTGCAAGATGAGTTAAAGCAGGTCACAAGCACAAATGTGTTAATAATTATTATAATTTCTTCCTATTCTCCTTCTACAGGTACCTCGCTGAGGAGAGACTGCTCTGACTACCTGCTCAGGGGCGACACAAAGAGCGGAGTGTACCTGGTGACCCCTGACCTCCGCAGCAGAAGCTTCTCGGTCTTCTGTGACATGGAGCTGAATGGAGGAGGATGGACGTTCCTGCAGCGCCGTAAGGACGGCAGTGTGAGCTTCAACCGCACCTGGGCTGAGTACCGATCGGGTTTCGGGGAGCTGGACGGAGGGGAGTTTTGGCTGGGCAACAATATGATCCATCTGCTGACCCGGGACAGGGACATGACGCTGCGGGTGGAGCTGGAGGACTTTGACGGGGTGATGTTGTATGCAGAGTATGAGCAGTTCAAGGTGGCGAGTGAAAGGTGGCGCTACAGGCTGTCAGTGGAGGGGTACTCGGGTACTGCAGGTGATGCTCTGCGCTTCAGCAAAAGTTATGATCACAACAACAGGGCCTTCACCACCCCAGACAGAGACCACGACCGCTATCCATCCGGGAACTGCGGGGCCTACTACAGCTCCGGCTGGTGGTTTGATGCCTGCATGGCTGCAAACCTCAACGGGAGATACTATGTGGGGAAGTACAAAGGGGTCAGAGATGGGATCTTCTGGGGGACGTGGCGTAACATATCTACAGAGTATTACCCCACCAATGACAGACAGTCTTTTAAAGCTGTCAGGATGATGATCCGACCAAAGGGCTTCAAACCGTGAGCTGAGACTTTCTGCTGAGGCGTGTTGGAAAAATAAACTTTAACCATAAGCTCCTAAGATGCTCTTTACAGTTTAATAAAACCTAATGTACTATCTACACAGTTATTGTACGCTATTAGCACAATGCTGCCGCCTTGTGGTGTTTGATTCTGCAATACTTTATCATTTGTTTACAGGATACAATGACGATAGGTGAGGATGTACATAGTTACAAAGGTTATAGTCCTAATTACATAGTATTGTTTTTATAACCTTAATATGTCATATGATTTTTTTTTTTTTTGAGAGTGTATTTTGTTTATGACGAGAGAGAGAAAGCCTCTTGTAAAGGATTATTTTTCATTGAATCTGACGGGTATGCAGCAACAGAGACTGATATTTTTTTACTACAGTACTGGAAAGCCAGTTGATGGTTGACGAAAGCTGTTGGGATGTTTTGTAATTAAGTTTGATTTGTTAAGATAAATAAAATTTATGGAAAAGAAGGGTTTTTTCGTGTTTGGTGCTCCTTCATTCTGTTGATATTATCTGTAAACAAAAGTACTAAATAACCAAAAAATTCAATAACAAGAAGAGTTCATTACAGATTTTAAACAGAAAAGAAACCTCAGTGCTTCAGAGCCTGTTGTGTAAATCTGATAAGCTACATGCCTCAGAGGAATCTATGCAAACGGGTTGAGACTCAAACTCCCGACAGCCTTTGCGGCGACGACGTCACCCACCACTTACTCGCATGTGCCTTCTGATTGGACAAAACCAAAAGAGGGGTGTTGCTAGGTTTACACAAGATCGCACATCCGGTTTGTCAAGTTTATCAGTTTCATGTGGACACAGACCGGAAATAAAAGATTCTGCCTTCAATATAAAAGACAAAAAAAGGAGGGAGTAAAGGACATTTCCATGTAAGGAGGCTGTGAAGTGCATTACTAAAGCACATTGTCACTAAACAGGATGTCTTTAAACGCATCAATGTGTTGAAATCTATTTTTAGTTCCTTAATTTCAGATCGGTGCTGATAACATGTTGCACAGTTTTACACTAATTTCTGTTCAGTCAAATTACCACACAGCAAGCCTTGTGCCAGGTTGTAAACCAGCATGCACACAGCACATAACTGCATAAAGACGGGGAGACATGGTCAGGCCAGGCAGCTTTTGTGTTGATTTGGAGCCACCTGATCTGACCGTGGCAGTGTGTCGAAGAAAATTAAACAAAGGCCATAGAGGTTAAGAAGGAATATGCATATTTTTTAAACCTACATCATTTATTGTGTCTTTAATATAACAAAATTAAGACTAAATAGTGTAGCAAAAAAAGAAGATATAAATTATCCTTGTGAATATATGATTTTGCATTTTATTTATTATTATTATTATTATTCTAAATGCAACTCACAATATTAGTGTTGTGGTTTTATATCTCATCATATTTTTCATTTCTTATTACAATTAATTTGTTTCCATTAGATCAATCACTAATATCAAGACTGATCATTTTGTAGTTAATTTGTTGTAATCATACATTTATTAAAAGAAGATCCATTCATGGTTGAGTCATAGGTAGCGCTTTTAATCTGAAAGGTCGTGCCGGAAGTGTTAGCGGTGTGCTAGCTGTAACACGCCGGGTCGGGACCGCACTGTGGGTCCATGTTGACAGAATGGCAGCGTGTTGAGCTCAGTGGTTTGTGTCGTTAGCTAGCTGAGACAGCAGTAGTGTGACACGTGTGGATGAGCTGGTTTACCGGAAGGTGTTAGCGATGTTCTGGAGCTCAGCAGGTCCGCGGGGATGTGTCGGACTCCTCCGCTGCTGGTCCCTCACAGCCGGCACCAGGACACTCTCAACCCCCAAGTGTCCTCTGCATACCTCCCGGCTCTTCTCCATCTCTGCCCCCTCCAGGTGTCCCCCACACGAGGAGCCTCTGAGGCAGTGGGCTCTGGAGGTGAGTCCCTTCAGCACGGTCCGGGCACAGCTGGGCTGCAGCATCTCCGTCCGCCCGCTGGACCTGCACGCCTTCCCGGAGGCTGACCGAGCCTTCATCTCCGCCCACGGGACGCACACAGAGCCAGAGGTCGGCCTGGATCGCTTGCACGTCCGCTACGATGCCCAGAGGAAGGAGCTGCTCATCTCAGCTGAGGAGGTTCACAGCTGCGTGTTGATAGATGTGGCTGCACCTATAAAAAGTAGTGAGTGTTTCTCCTGTGGATGGAAATGACCTCTACATGTTTACACAACACCCAGGGAGCCTGACTTTGACCTTAATGCTGATGTAAAGTGTCATCATGTCTCTCAGCTGTCTGTCTGGTGTCTCCCTAATAAACTCTGTCATTTTCTCAGATCTGTTCATTACGACTCAAGGCAAAGGCAACGTGCAGGTGAAGAAAATGGAGTGTGACGTCTGCGAGGTGCAGACAGAGATGGGAAACTGTTTGCTGCACTCTGTCAAGGTAGGACTCTGTCAACTTAAAGGATAAGTTCACCAAAAAATGATGAGTGACTGATGGTTACACTTCATACAACAACAATCAAAGGTGGTCCTGGTCCTCTCGTTGTTGTTTGTCATATCTCAGGCTCACCGTGTTGAGGTGAAGTCCGCTGGAGGGGATGTTACAGGTGCAGGCACCATCCATGGGAATGTGGACATCAGCACATGTGGAGACGGCGTAAGGACACACTTACACTCAGCAGTCATTAGAGGGCAGCAGCAGCCTGAATGCAGGCTTGATCTGAACGTGTTTACAGCTCTTGGAGACAAATCGTACATCACCTGGCTGCAGCAGTCCTGTGCAGTGATTGTTTGTGTGTTTCGCAGGCAGTGGATGTCAAGAAGCTCCAGGGCACCAAGATGAATGTTTCAACAGAACGCGGCCCTCTGAAGGTCAAAGCCATCTATGCCGAGTCCAGCTGCGTCTCCTCCTGCTCTGGCAGAGTAGAACTGGGGAATGTGCACGGTGAGCAAAGCCTATCCTCATCTATACTGTCTGTGTGCTGCAGCCAAACTCAAATATAGGGTTGACAACACTGAGTGGTGCCTGCTCAGGCCTGCGAGAGCCGACCAATCAGAGCAGGGGCTAAAACAGAGCACTCAGACAGAGAATGGACAGATTTTTGGACGTTAAAACATAGAAACATCTCCTCGTGGACACCTCAAAATAAAAGAATGAACCCGAAAATAAGCGTAACATGGGGCCTTTAAACTTTTATTAATATAATCTACAACCTGCAGCTAGTAGGACACATCTTTCCAAACCTCTCCTGCCCATGAGCCCTTGCTGCACACAGCTGCATTGTAAACTTGGTTTGTAAAGCAGTGACCTTGGTATGTCAGGAATCCTGGGCTCTGATCCAACAACGGTCATTACATTTAAGTGTAATGTGGTTGTAATTTATCGCAAACTCTGTTCTTGTGGTTTGTTTTCAGGGTAGCTATAAAAAAAAAGGATTTGATATAAAAAGACTTAATTCTCGGAAGTAAAGACAAACAGCGATGTGATGCGAAGAAATGCGTCACCCGCTGACAATTTTAATTTCTTCCTGATACGGATGAGCCGCACCATTACAATACATGGAATCAATTATCCTGTTGACAAGAGAGATCTATGTTGTTGTTGCAGACGGAGGTGTCTCTACAGCCTGTACAAGTTAAATAGATGTGATTTACAGGGATCTGAATATAATCTGACAGCTAGTTGAATTAGTGATATCTGACCCTTGGCTTTCGTTGATTTAAAGGTAACGCGACTGTGAAGAACGTGTCCGGAGATACAGTTATTGGTAAGCAAGCTGACCCTGCGATTGCACAATTCACCACGTATGGTATTTATCAGTGGCTGGTAAAAACAACCTGAGGCTATCTCTGCTCTTGCAGATGGTTCAAACAATCTCCTGAAGGTTTCCTCTAACAGTGGAGGCATTGATGTCTACGTGGGCGACGGTGGCAGCGCCGAACTCCGCACTCAGGAAGGTAAACATGAATATTCACCTCGTGAATCAGAGTTTTACTTCCCTGCTCCATCTGTGAGTCACACTCTTCTCCTTTGTTTGTCCCTCATTCTTCTGTGGTACATAGGAGCGCTGTGTGTGCGCGTCCCCTCCTCGCTGAAGGCTGGGGTGGAGCTCTGTGGAGCGTCGGTGGATATCAGCCCAGAGGTTGTTCTGCAGGGTGTAGAAAACAACACATCTGAAGGCCAAACCACAGTTAGTGGTAAGCCATCATTTTTTTTTTATTACATCACACTCCATGGTACAGGTAATTAACTAAAAACCCCCCAACAATTGAATCAACACAGAACGTTCTGTTTCCTTTCTATAACTGTGTGTTTCTCTCAGGCTACATGAATGCAGAGGCTGCAGTGGACCAGTGGGTTAAAGCTCGGGCAGACAGAGGCTCAGTCAGACTGAAGACACAAAGCTGGTTTGAGTCCCTGAAGCTCGGGAGCTGATTTATGAGTGGAGCGATTTCCATTCACAATGCTGAGGCCAGATGTTTACTGTCGCTCCTCCAGATTGGATGAACCTTTGATACACTGAAGTATTTCAAACTCTGTGCTCAGGATGTACTGTACTTTCAGTAAGGAACTCATGTATTGTGTATAGTATTTAACGAATATTCTGTATGTGTTAAAAATCACTGTACATACACTTAATCTGAAAAGCATCCGTCAACTGCACACCAGTGGCTTTGAATGTTAATTAGTTGCAGTTTGCCTCTTGATATTTTTTTAATGTTCACTGTATTATGTTATGTCTTCTGTATGGTATGTAAATACAATAAAAAATATCTCAGCCTTTGACAAGAGCACGAAAAGTGCTTTCCACCAATGAGCCTCAATCTCAATGGCACGTCTCCCTGGATGTTCTTATAGTATTAACATTTCAAAACAAATCCACACATGAACTTCAGTAAAAATAAAACCGGGTGAAACGCAATTAAAAAGTGTCACATAAACAAGGGATGATCCAAGATTGTAGATAAATACTTTTAATTTAAAGAGCATAAATGAATACACAGCATTTACAAACTAATATAAATCACAAAATGTAGAAATTTAGTAACACAATCAATTTCAACAAGCTCTGAAATCAGACGATCAACACTACATTGTTTAAATTTAAAGTGCTTTTTACTTCCATGTGCATCAAAATATAATTTCTTTTCATTAAATTGACACCAGTGATGGTCACAATCTCTATCAACCAGCATCAGATTGTACAGAACCAGCTGCCAAGCTTTTAACAAGGAGTAAGAGAAGTGACCACATTAGGCTCCTTTTCACCTCCTCGCATTGGTTTCCAGTAAGTTTTAAGATCTTACCGATGACTTTGAAGGCTCTTCATGGCCTCTGTCCATGCTAATTATCTGAACTCACAGTTGAGAGTATGTATGTTTGTAGCCAGAGATCTTCAAGCAGAGATCTTTTATCCGTTCCTCAGGCACAGCCGAAAACTAGAAGTGACCGAGCAGTCGCAGTCAAAGCCACAAAGCTATGGAAAGAGCTGCCTGAGGAAATCAGGCCAGCAGAAACAGTGACCTCTTTTATTTAATCTTAAAACTTACCTTTGTCTGATTTATCTACTTTCTCTGTTGGTTTTTATGATCTTCTTGTTGTGTGAAGCATTTTATAATGGGGGTTTAGAAAAGTTCTGTATAAATAAAGGATATTATTATTATTAATCCTAAAGATGCCAGGCGGTGGTTTTCTGTGTTATGGCCATCAGTCTTGATAATAATTGGTGGTAGGAACCATCTAGTGATTTCAATGTTGTAAAAACAACCCAGCGATATTTTTATCTCTGGAATGCAGAACTATTTTTTTAACCAAATTTGTCCAATATTTTACGACTGGGGCAGTTTCTCCATACAAGCACCATCTAAGGAAATATATCTCAAGGTCAAAAGTGGAACACTTCACTTTTTTAAAACAATGTCCAGTTGTTTTACAGCTTAAACCTTTTGAATACCGACTCTTAATAAGTGGCGCAATAAAATTGCGTTGTCTTCGTACGAGTGAAACATTATACAACAGTGAGGGAACAATTTTATTACTATAAACGGAGGATCCAAAAATGACCCAGTGGAAAACTGTTGCGCAAAAATTCTGACTGAACATCAGAAATGTTTATTCACGTATCTAACATAGAGCTACTAATCCACTGGAGTCTATCAGGGTCAATGGCACAAGATGTACCGCTGTCAGGAGCTGATGAAATATTATGTGAATCACTACCGATGTGGGACTGTAACCATGTGATTCATTCTTGTGTGGATGATCTCAGGTGTATGAATCAAAACAGTCTGTTGAAGATGTTCTTAATGTGTTTTGAAATAACGTCCCAAAAATGATGCTTGTTGTTTATTGTGTGATCTCAATTGTTTAATAAGATCTGTTTTTTATCCTCTATGTACTTGCTGCTCTTGTCATCACTGTGGGCCTCTCCATCACTTCGCACGTGTCATCAGTCTTGAAGGGTTTTGTGATTGGGTGCACCATTTGGCCCATGTTGTATCCGAACCAGTACGGAGGGTCGTCATTGCTGTGCTCCCAGTACTCCACACGTGGCTTAAGCTTTAAGGCAGCCGACCTAAGGACACAGAAACTGGCCATTGAAGTTATCATGCAGGACTCTAACTTTGAAGCGTTCAACTAAGTGTGTGTCTTACTTGGAAATGCCGGTGCAGTAGGCCATAGTGATGGAGCAGAGTGGAGGGCAGGTCCTCTCCAAGTATCGAACAGTGCGATCCGTGAGGAGAACGCAGCCACTCACACCAAGTTCTCGCAGGTACTGAGCTCCACTTGTCAGGTAATGTACGGCCACATCTGTCATCTGAGGCAGAGTAGGAGAAAATGGAAAATACATGGCATGAAACGACAAGGGGAACATTTAAAGGCTTTACAGGACTTGTGTGTATGTGTGTGTGTGTGTGTGTACCTTGGGACAACCTGACATCCGCAGGGTGACCAGACTTTTGCAGTAAAAAGACATGGCTCTGATGGCCGGGTCTGTCAGAGCTACACAGTGAGACACGTCAACATGTTCCAGATCTCTCACATTCTTGCACAACTTCTGCCCTCGTGAGGAACAAAGAAGGTCACAGAACATGAGTAAATTAGGAAATGAGGGAAATGGAGAACCATATCTACAATATAATAAGACACAGATGCCTTCCTCCGTTCCCATCATTTAGTGGGCAGTAACAGAAACTGAAACAACAACCGTGGAAATTATTGATTCTGTTTTTCAGAATTGCTTTTCTAGGAAACACGGTACAACTTATCCTGTCAGCTGTTGATGTTAGCTCTGAAAAAATAAGTCGACTTGGACCCACTAAATATTGTAAACAGTTTTATAAAATGCCACATCTGGCCATGTGTCAAAATTCTAGCTAGATTTTTACCTCTATGCCAATATCTGTGACGTAGACACACTCTGCAAGAACTAACTTCTTCAAGTGATCTCCCTCGAGAGCCGCCAGCCCCTAAAAACAAAAACACCAAGTTACAGACTACACCACCAGGGAGAGTTATCTTTTAATCAGGAATGTGTGAGAGTCAGAGCAAACATCCCAACGATACCTGATCCTGGATGTTGCAACCGCTGATGTCAAGAGAGCAGATAGAGCTGCCACTCAGCCACTCCAGACTCGTGTCTGTCAGCCTCTCACAGTAACTCAAGTCGAGATGGTACAGTTTACATAACCTGATAAAAAGGTGCACACACACGACACAAAAAGCTGCTGCGTGACACTTTTTAACGGACAGAAATGAGATAAGCTATGAAGTCCGGCTATATACCTTTGTGCAATGTTCAGGACAGATATGTCAGTGATGTGGCTGCAGTGACTGACATTCAGCTCTCTCAGTTTGCTGGATGAGGAACCTTTAGTCAAGCACTGGATCCCGATGTCACTCACCCTGATATACACACGGTGTCATGAAAAAGCATACAAATCTAAAACTACAGCATCAACACACACACACACAAACACACACACTTGTCACAAAGTGAGATGTCCAGGTGTTGCAGGTTCTTGAGGGCGGCCACAGATTTGAGGCCGGCGTCAGTCATTCTGGGGCACTCTGCGGCGTGGAGCCTGCAGAGGCCTGGCGAGCTGCTGCACAGGGCCGTCCAGCTGATGTCTGTTAGTTGGCTGTTTCCTTCAGGGCGATTAAAGGGAATAGAATGATGTCTATATTTTCATGTGTACGTGGACATGAGCTGTGGAGAATATAAAATGATCTCACCCTCTGTGCTAAAACTTTTCAGTTTGGCCACTTTGGCGATGGCTTTGACGGCCACATCGGAAAGATGGGCAGCATCCAGGAGAGAAATGGCAGACAGACAGCAACATCTGGCAATTAGTGCCTGTTAGAGAAGAGTAAGACTTAAAACGTCTCTCTGCTGCGAGGGGTTAAGGGTGTGCAGACAAAGAAATATGCACGAGTTGACAAAGCAAATTCTTTTCTAATCGGTTCCTTAATTTCTTTGTTTGTGTTAAACATTCCAGAGCCGGGGGGGTGTTGATGTCAGAAATCTGTGACGTATTAGAGATGAACAAACTTACCAAAACACAGCTATCTGACAGCGTTGGCATGTCATCGATCACAATCTCTTTGAGCGAAGGACATCCGTCAGAAATGTATCTGAAGCCATTTACTGTCATCTAAGAGGAGAGACGAGGAGGAGGAGGAGGAGGAGGGAGGAAAATATGCATGTACATTGACTCATTCTCCTGGATGCAGTTTTACTTGCTCCTCATATTCTCCGGGCCCCATAAAGTGAAACCATACATCTGGAACCAAACTAATGCACATTCCCGGAGGAAGGTGCGTTTCATGTTGCGGAGCATGTGTGTTGTGTTATGGAGTGTGCACATGGTGAGTGGGTGGGCCAGAGCTGGTTGCATAAACCCAGCCCTCCGCTTGGCCACAGCTGCCTTTTACTCTGTTTCTCCTTCAGATCTTCGCTCATTCGCTCTGAGTTCAAACAGTCGCCAGTGAACAGCCGGGAACAAGTGGAGACACGTGGAAACAGTGAGGAGTGACTGGATTTATCCATGGTAGACTGGAGGCAAAAAGTTGAAGCCGAGTGGAGTGACTATATACCAAAGTGAGAGGAGTATACCGACTGACCTGAGTACACCCGGACAGGTTGAGGTGGAGGAGATTGCAGCAACCCTTCCCCTTGGCCAGGTACATAAATCCTTCATCTGTGAATCTGTAGCAGTAGGCCAGACTCAGGAACTGAAGGTTGAGGCAGTTCCTGTTCGAAATCAATAGTGCAAGTAGTTTATACAAGATGTGTTGTGTTTGAGCTTTTTGTAAATTATGGTTGGTCATTTTGTTTCGTTGTTATTCAACAAAGGAAAAGGTTCACATTTGAGTACATACTCTGGAAGGTAAAGTAAAGTGTAAAGTTCCTGCATGGTAAAATGTAGATTTATTCCAAAACTACCCACGAGAGAGAGAGAGCTAATGACTGAAAGCTGTTGAACCCGTAAATCTTTCACCATTGTAATCACACAGTATGGACGTTATCGTACGAGTGTCACATCTGTTCCTCTAAATCATCAAGTTGGCTCTGAGCTGCTTTCAGTAATCAAATACAATTCAGCAGCGGGCTGTAGTTTGGACAAACAAAAATGGAGATAATTCTGGGAACTAAGCGGCTGGAGGCCAGAAAACAAGGAGCACCACGTGAGATTTTTTTCTTTTGTTCAATCTGGAGATTTGAGTGAGCTGCAACACGAGTCTAGACACATGGTGGTTTTAACACGACTGGAGGTTTACCTGGACAGTTCTCGTAGAGTTTTGTTTGTTATAAGTGTGCAAGAGAGGTTCAAGTAGAGCAGGCAGGGACAGCCCTCGACGATCTTCTGAACCATCAGATCCTGTAAAAAAAAGCAGAGATTTAAATGTCACCTTATTTTTGCAACGAGACACTGAACAAATGCAATGTTGCTCTCATCTGTGTTGTTCTGCGAGTCTTAATGATGACGTCATATAGATAAACACTGAGGGACACTTTCCCAGGTAAATAGTGAAATCTTTAAAAATCAATAATCCAGCTGCAGCAAACTTTAGAGAATAGCCCAAAAAGTAAAGCGGCGCTTGTGATCTAAAGATTTAGGATTTTGCTTTCATCTGCACATTATCATTAGTCTTTGAAATGTTTTACTTACTGTAACATTGAAACACTCTGACACATTGAGATCCTGGAGGTTCCTGCATTCACCTAATAAGACAGAATGAAGATAAAAGTTAAGAGCAGAGAAATGGCCGGTCAAATTATGCTGTCCATTTTTGTAAATATTTTACTGTAATCATTATGTAATGTACACTGCGATATAATAAAGTAGTATATGACTTTATGTAAGGAACAACATGAAGGATCATAGTGTCCTGGCTTCTTCCAACGCTGTATATGCATTCCTGGATGCCTCCTATCTCTTACATAATGTGCTACCTCTCACTTCTTCCACAGTATTAGCAGCAGCTGTGTTCCATCAACAATAACAACATTCACCTTTGACCTATTGCTTCTGTCTCCAAATCTGTTTTTCCTAATAATTTCCAAATTCCTGTTTTGGCTCCAGCACATCTTATCGACAAGACACTCCCTGCAGGGCTCAGGATGCGCGTTACATCCCCACTCCTCTTTGCCTCCCTGCTCCTCCTCCTGCTGCCGCCATCCATCGAGATGAAAAGACCAGGGAAGGGCAGAGGCCTCAGAGGAGCAAGACACAAGCTCACACGAGACAAGTATGGATTTGCTCTTGGCTGTTATTTGTTCGCACCATTTTTCACCTACCCTAATGACCATGTGTCGACTGTGACAAGTCATAAATTAATTTTTTGTATGTTTGAAAAATTTCAGGGTAAGGGGTGCTGGGCGTCACAGCAGATCAGGCCCCTCCAAGATCGCAGCACCTCAGTGCTTAGAGTTGACAGAGTCTCGAGAAGTCTTTGTAGACTGTCAGGACCGACGCCTCTCCTCCATTCCCACCCCACAGACCTGGTCCAAGCAACCCAAGCACCTGCTTTTTGCCCGCAACCGGATCAAAGTCCTTCGTGATGGGGCCTTCTTTGGGTATGAGAGTTTAACCACTCTGGACTTGCAGCAGAACCAGATCTCTTTAGTAGAGGAAGGGGCCTTCCAGGGCCTGAGACATCTTACAACCCTGCTGCTGCAGCACAACCGACTGGGAACACTTAGTGAAGAGGCCCTAATCCCCATGCCGAACCTCGGCTATCTACGTCTATATGACAATCCTTGGAATTGTCTCTGCCCGATGGAAAGTCTCATACGCACCCTTCAGGTCCCGAGCAACCGCAATCTAGGAAATCATGCCAGGTGAGCGATTCCGCAATAAGACTTTGACTTAGTGTGATCTCTCTTACTGGTTCTCAGACTAGCAAACAGCCTTCAAATATCAAATTTGATTTCACTGTGACTTATAAGTGTTTCTTCTTCTAGGTGTGCAGGGCCCATTAGGCTAGGAGGTTTGAAGATGAAACAGGTGGACCCCGAGTTACTCTGTAAGGAGAACCCACAGAGTGACGATACAGATCCTTCAAATCCTATGCCCATTCCCATTCGCACCAAACCAGACGTCACCACATCCTGCCATACCTACCATTTCCCACAAATGCGGATTGACTGCAGTAAACGAGGCAAGCTAACAATCAGCTCATATTTATCTAAATCAGTATGAATCACTGCACCCTCTCTGTACACTGTATGTTTCTTTTGTAAATTCAACACATATGGTTCTTACGCAACACAGAGGTTAGGAAAAATACCTTCATGTCAGAGAGCTCGTATGCTCGTGATTAAATGTTACTCGACTCATGAGTGGAATGACTAAACTTCCACTTCTCAAAATGATTTTCAGGGCTAGACACAGAGCTGGAAAAGAGACACATCTGGTTTGGCAGGTGTTTTCTATTTAATTTTATGTTGCTTGCTTCCTTAACTTCTGACTGATTCTATTACATCATCATTTGTCACCTTATGAACAACTTGGAAAGCATTGGCTAAACAATGTTTGGCTAATATATCAGAATTAGCTTGCTGTAAAACATGCAGAGGCTCTAGAGACAAGAGTAGATCAAATAATAATGCTGCTACCATCTGTCTCCTACTGGCAGGAGGACTGGATTTCAGTATCAAATTCAAGTTATGGATAGAGACGGTGTAGTGGAAGGGGAAGCTCTTTTGCTTAACAAATCTGGATGGTATAGATGAAAAATCCATTATTCTAATTAATAAAAAACTAATAATGAACATGTGAATGTACAGTTAGATTAAAGGTAAAACAATCAAATGTATTTAAGTAACCTCTTATTTAAGTAACCCTTTCCCCTCTATGTTTAGGTCTGACAGAGGTGCCCACAGGTATACCAGATGAGGTTGTTCATCTCGATCTGTCCCAGAATTCAATCAGACATCTCAGAGCCAAAGATTTCCAAGGAGCGAGGAGCCTCAGATCCTTAAACTTCAGTAATAACAACATCGAGCAGATTGACAAAGGTTTGTATGCAATCATTACTGCATACCTATTAATTACAATCAGTGAATACTATGGCATGTGCTTCATATTTCCTGTAATATCCAGGGTGAAAACCTACACAAAACAGAGTTGTGTTTTTTCTTAGGCTGATGGATAACATATGGAAAGGTTGAGAACGTGTTATCCAACTGCTGCTGACTCCTGTTTGCCATTTTTCCTTTTTAGAGACAGCTGGCTTTCTGCCATCTTTGTGTATACACGATTGGATTTATTTATAGTGGAGAAAGTTGAGAGGGTTACAGGCATAAAGTGATCACTGTGCTGAAGTGCTTCAGACGCAAACTGAACACCAGCCTGTACATTACTATCAGAGTTTGATTGCACCGATTGCTTTTTTAATTTTTTTGTTAATAATAAACAGTAATAGGTGTGTCTAAATATATACAAGAAAGCACAACAAAACAAAAGGATGCTATGGTCTACTCATGGCTTTGATTTCTCTGTCATAGGTTCCCTGTACGGGCTCCTACACCTTCGTGAGCTGGACCTGTCCAACAACAGCCTGCATTTTGTCCAGTATGGGGTTCTTGAAGACCTGTACTTCCTGTCAAAGCTAAAACTGGAAAGAAACCCGTGGGTGTGCGACTATAGGTAAGTTCTCCTGCTAAAATATTTACAATCTTTTTTTTTTTTTTTGACAAATCTTAAAAGATTATTTAAAACTGGTTGCATTTTCTCAGCATCCACTACATGGTGTACTGGCTGCGTCTGCACCCTGGGGTGAAATACTCTGGCCTGGTATGTCGCTCCCCTCCTGAACATACTGGGGAGCGTGTGGAGGAGTATGTGCATTCCTACAACAGAGTGTGTCCAAAGGAGAGACAGCACAGCAGCAAAGATCAAGACCAAACAGAGCCCGAGCTCTGGAACACACCGATGGAAGTGCAGGGGGAGCTGGAGGAGGAGCAGGAGCCAAGCCACTTGAGAGTACCGCAGAAATACCAGATCTTTAGGCTGTCCTGACGTGTGAAAATCTGACTTCTTTGATTCTTTGTTCTCCCTTATTCCAAAAATGTTATAACACAGTCTGTATCAGATGAATAAGTTACGATTTTTAGTTTTGCTTCTATGTTTTGTCAGTTTTGTCTTTTTAATCAAGCTATAAAAATGATCAATATTTTGACTGTTTTTTGGCTATTATTATTTCTCATCACATCATCTGTAAGGGTGAATGCAACTGTAGGTATTTCACAACAAACACCCGTGACCAAAAAAAATATATATCTGGAAAAATAATGTGCAATACTCACTGATATATTTCAGGCTGGGCAATTTTAGCGACGTGCAGCCACGCAGGTTGAGATGGATCACAAACGGGCGGTAGTTCTGCAAAATCTGCTTCAATGTGCCGTCTGTTATCCAGTCTTTCTCCACTGAGAAGTTGATCTAATGGGGATATAAATCAAGAAACATTAATACTCCTGTTTAAGTTAAACACTACTTTAAATAAAATACAAGCAGCAATCTGTCAGTACAGACCTGACTCCATAATGTGCCTGACTGGATGACAGCTCTCCATGAGCAACACACCTCAGCACAATTTAGCCAGTCTCGGAAATCTAAATACTTAAAGATCTGCAGAGAAATCAATCATACGACATAGTTGAACATTCGGAAAGGTGGAAACATTTGAGTTTACACTCTATTTATCTTGATTTCACATTTTATGCGTACTTCCATACTGGTTCTGTCCTAAGGTTGAACGTAAGGTTGATACATTTTCTTTACCATGGACATGTTTAAAAAAAATCAGTAAAAATGTTGGAGGAACATGCTTCAATGACATACATATAAAAGTGAAAACGTAAATGGAAGCACACCATTCTCTGTGTGAAATGATAAGAGAAAGTGAATCACAGATTAAAGCAAAGAAACAACTTCCATACTGATCACACGATCCATATTTGGTCTTAACGGCTTTAATGTCACATAACAAGGTGCCACTTTGGAAATAGGTGGCCTTTGCCTAGGGGACAGGATTCACTGCCACTTTGCCAGGCAGTGTGATGTCAGTGTGTAAGCATCCTCTTTCCTTCTCCAAACATAGTCATGCTGAAGTACTATTTATCAGGAGAGGTGTTGGACAGAAACACCAGAGCAAATAAAGCCAAAACTGCAGTCCCTCTGCCAGCGCACGTGAATCCAAAACAAACAGGGGTTCTCACTGGTAAGTGCAAGCGGAGGAGGATGTTTACAGGAATGTTTAGTATATTTGTAAACTATAGAGCCACTGGTATGAAAGTATTGCGACAATTATATAAGATCTACAGAAATATCATAATTGACAAAAAACAACGCACAGCTACAGATGCTGTGAGAGAGTTGTGCCACAAACACAACCCTTTCGTTGGTCATGGGTCATAGGTATACTTGAAAATAATGAGCTGCAACAGACATTAATCAATTGGCCTCAAAGACGCTGAAAGCATGTTAACAGTGGAGTCCACTTTAGAGCAAGCCTTATGTAACCAATATGATCTCATCACTGACTGCTTAGAGAACAGAGACGTGAAGCTGGTCCAGCTTTAAATCCGGGGCTATCATCATCTCTCTGTGTGGGAACTGATCAGGCTCATGAACTATAAAAGAAAAGATGAAGGAACTGGCTGAGTGACCTGTGAATCCTGCGTACCTTCAGCAGGAGGCTGCTCGGGAACGCTGACAGTCTGTCGGACTTCGCAGTCTGGACTTTGTTGCCAGTTTCAAATAAGCCCAGTTCAAACTTCTGCAGGAGTCAAACACAAAAATAAGGAAATGTAGAAAATTTCTGAATTCATTTTATTTTTTACTTAAATTCATAATAAGAGCATACCTTAAAGTACTCTTTTGTCCTCTGTGAGTCCTTTGCAACAACACGCCATGCAGCTATGATGCGCTTAAGACGGCCAGCGTTTACAAATCTCTCAAGTTTCTCGATGGCAGCTAAATTGACAAGAAATTTAAATCTAGTTTCAAATATCCATTACTTATGAACAGAACAAGTATTTGTGTTTCTGCATTGTTACTTTAGCAGAGGATAACATGTGGGCGAAATGATGGCAACAATAACAATACTGGATTGTGATCACAAAGTTATATTTTCCTGAATCTCAGGAAAACAAATTTAGTTTATAAAAGTAAAGGCTCAGAGTTAAACAGTGGAAGGTGCAGGGGCCAAAGTGAGTCACAGGCGTGGGTGTATACAGGGGGGAAGAAATGATACATATCCATAACCACACTGCATGTTTTCTCTGGCTGTACACACGTGAGAGTCACGGCTTGCAAAAACAGCCAATGCGCGCTAGTTATGTTAACTCCTCATGATTCAGAACACAAGTAATCACCTACCAGCCTGTGCCTTCTTGTGCATTTTAACCCAGTTTGACCATTTGGTGAGTGCAACCCTCTGGCATTTCCTCTCATAATGCTCCTTTGTCAGGTTCATCTTCAGAGCCAGCTCTCCGGTGCTTCTCTTACTCTGCGTTGTGAACATCTTCCACTTCCTGTCTCCAACAACAAACACAGCTCATCATTAATTCAGTGAAAGGGTACAAAGGCAGAATGTCAGTAACCTCCATTAACTTCATAAGACAGGAGTTAGCAGAGGACAGAGTAACAGAGGGACTACACTGGCAGTAGCCAGGTGAAAGTTAATCTGTGAAATAGAATATCCTCATGAGCTCAGCAGCATGTAAACAATGATCCAGAGGAAACATGCAGGACTTTCAGTCACGTGGCTCAAATTTCTGTTTAGAGTTACATCTGAATGAGGATCAATTTCAGAGGCTTAAACTTTTTGCATGAAACGTTGAATGTGTTGAATCTGCCTCTTCCTATCAACCATGAACACATTATATTCAAGACGTGTGACTTTACAAAAGGACATGAAGAGGAAGGCAACAGACTTTTTAAAGCTTTCATTTCCAGATTACTCTGCTTCTAGTGATACTGCAGCCCTTTAAATAAAGGCTCCACCTGGACTTGTCTGATTAGGTTGATTTTCACACAGCACCAGCTGTCTACAATCACCTAATTGCAATCAGTGTGGGCAGAATCTGAAACGTTTCCTCGTATGTCTCCTATCATTCAATGCTCTCAAACTTTCTAGGCAAAGAAAGGACAGAGCATGATTGGCTGTTATCAAGGCTGCTAGTTTTTATCAACAGTGTGCTGAACTCACTGACATGATTCTTCCATCTGGGTGAGTAAACTATGAGTGTATTTTTGGATAAATCTAGTCTATGTTGCTTTTTTCTTTCTAACTTTCTTGTTTTTCAGGGTTTCTTGGCTTTGCACTCTGTTGTTATGGGGCTGCATTTGTTTTCCTCTTCAAAAAGGTAAGCATTTCTGTTTTTATTCCTGACCACGTTCAACCATATGAATTAAATCTAATGTCTATTTTTTTCCCTGATAGGTTACAATATTGCACATGGCTACTCTCTTAATGATGATGGATATAGTAGCAATGCAGGTGTTTTTGGTCCACAAACCTCAAACCAGTTGAGTTCTGGAGCGCCTTTAAACACAAACCACGACTCTGTTAATCCAAGGGACGAGATGAGACACGAAAGCTTTGTTTCTCTTCAGCAGGAACCAGTCCACCATGATAACAATGAGGATGCTAGCTCTGTCACTAGCCTCGGTGATGAGATGGTGCAAAGCAAACCAGACTCGGGACGTGAGCCAGACAAGTTTCCACTGGTCCCTTCTGAACAGAAATATGAGCCTCGAAGTTCTGCTTCTCAACAGCCTTTTGGCCTTTTAGTAAAGGATTCACAACAGGAGACTAAGGAGGGTGTAAGTTTCCCAACAATCAAAGATTTCAAACAGTTTATAAACAGAATGAAAAGCTCCTTTTTAACGCCAGGAAGTGACTTGAGAAGACATTTTCAAACTGCACGAGAAATTATGGATAACAAGGGAGTGTCTGACACCGGCTACAAGTCTGATTCTGCAAAAGAAGGCACGGCCCATTATGACACCAGTGAAAATGTCCAGAGTGAACCGATGAATGCAGTGTTTGAACAAGGTGAACAGGGTGCCAACTACCAAATGCCAAGTGAAAGCCAATCTGTCGCCTATCCTGTCAACTCCACTGTCAGTCTGGTTTCTAACAGTGTTTATGACAACCAAGACTCGGGCCCTGGCTCTGCTCTCTACCCACACCCTCACTCAGCAGCCACAGAGCATGATTCAAGTAATTATGGAAATTTCGACCATGGTGGCATTTCTGAGGAAAACCCTTATGTTTTAGCAAACGCCCCTGATGTCCAAAATGAATATGTTCAGTCAACAAGCTACACGCCTCCTGAACAAACGACCCCTGGCTCATTCTTTGGACAGGATTTATTTCACAGCAACCATGTGACAGCATCTCCTGGCCACCCTCCAAAGAGTCCATCTCAAGGTTTCAACCTCTTTTCTCCACCTCTAACTTATGAGAATAATATCCAAGAACCAACATATACATCTCACAGTAAAGACTCTTTAACAGGGTATCAGCAGAAACCATCTGGTGGCTTTGAACTTAGTGTGGAGCAAGGAGGAAGGACTCCAACCAATTTCCTGTCTACGCCAGAGCCCCTATCTTTGGCTTCTTATGGCAAAAGTATATATGTCAGTGCACCAAGTGGTCAACACTACATCCCAAAATATTTACCAAAACACAGAGAGAGACCAGCCCCATCATTTCAGTCAAATCAACCCACTGATGGAAAGGAATTAAAGGATGTAAACAACTCTCCTATCTCCCACCTCCCTGTAACTAGTGGTTCTGTTTCTTCAAGCTCTGCTAACCTTTCACCACAGAGTACAAGTGGTCATGTGGGTGTTCAAACAAGCAGCCCACATGATGTTAAGAATCAAGCTTTCAACAGAAAGCAGCCAGTTGGATCCCACCAAGTGTTTACTGTGAAACCTTCCAGCTCCCTTTATGGATCAAGCACACACGACGGCTATCTGGGAGACCAGAGTGTCGGTGTTACTCCTCCTCCCGTCCGAATTGAGGAAACTCAAGAGAGAGAAGAGCCATCAGATCCCTCTGTGCAGAATCCAGTCGTTCAGGATCCAAAACAAATGACAGACAATAGCCTGACTCCAATTTCTGGTGGCTTGGATTCAACCCAGAGTGGGCTCTCCTCTGCAGGCGGAGTTGATTATACAAGTTTCAACTCTCTAACTAACTTGGCTCCAACATCTGTGTCAGAGACAGTCTTTTCAAGATTAGTTGGAAATGAAGTCACGTCCAGAAGCTTTGGAATCAAAAATATAATCTCAGATAGGTTTCCAACTGTTGATATACATACTGCCAGAAACACCCTGAGCTCAATTTTTCCCCCGGAGAGAAGAATAATGCCTCTAAATGGTGGTTATGTAGGTGCAATGGCAACCAGAGCTGGCCTCCTACAGACATTAATACAACCAGCCAAGTTACTGAGGCGTCCAGCCAATGTGAATAAAAAGCCATGGTACACGGTCTACCGCCCTCCTACACCGCTGTCTGCATCCAAAGTCTCGGGCTCTACTGTAAGCGGTGCTGTTTGGAGGAATGGTGGTAACGCACAAAGGCTTTTCCCTCAAACACAACTGGTAAAATCATATGTTGTGAAGTCCAGAAACAGCTACACAAGGAGCAAGTCATCGCTATCAAAGACCCATTATGCACCATATCAGCTGGATGAAGGCAAAACTGGAAAACACCGATGGAAACCTGCTCCAAGGCAACGTGAATACACGAATGCTGCGTCCCACAATGCAAAAGGATTTGAAGACTAAAGGAGCATCAACACTTTAAGTGAGATAAAATGGTATGAAAAAAGATTCAAATGTTTTGCTTGTGAACATCAATGATGTGCTAATGATTAATTATAACTAATAACACTTCTTACATTCTCTCATTCAGTTCTTAGTTCATCCTTCATTTATCTGATTGGGATCCTGGATAAAGCCAGATAGATCCAAGAGGTTAATATGGCTACTGTTTAATCATGGTGAAAAATCACACTGTAGCTGACCTGCCTGAAGCAGAGCTAGAGCTTGAAACTCTAGAAATAAAACGGCTTAAAAAAATGTACCTAGTATCAAACTTCTTCTCATGCTGTGCTCTTAAAGTTGGGGGGTTGTTGTCTTTGTCATTTTTATTGTAGGTGAAATTGCTGACAGTAAATCCTTTTTGTATATATGGGCAAGTCATTTTCATATTGTGATTACTTAATTCTCTTACAACTGAAGTGTGAAATGCATTAATTTCTTTTGTTTTCAATAGGATCTGTTGCCATCTTCAACTGGGAGGAAAATCACCTTTCTTCAGTTCTTCAACTGTCTATTTAGTAAAGGCTTGAAATATTTTAAACAGTTTTCAATCCCTTGTCTTGACTCATACATCACAATTTAATAATCCTTATAACTATGTAAGATGAAAATTAAGAAAAACAGTCTCTTGTTTAGCTTAAACTTTAATTTAGTGCTTATAGGCTACACTTTCGTTAAACAAGTCAGGAAGTACAATAGCTATCAAACTGGTGTAGGAGCTTATGTCTGGCTGTTTCTTCCTTCTCCCTCAAGAAATTCTTCACCGGTTAAAATCAAACCTTATGTTAATCTTGACCCCCAATACTGCTAGCGTACCTGAAGCAAGAGCTTGTTAAGTGGTTCCTGTAACAGTAGTAGGCCTTCTCGATCAAACGAAAGGATGGCTAGAAAGGAGAACAGAACAGCATGTTTTATAAAGGCACTGAAATCAATTTCATTTGAGTCTAAACAACCCCAAAATTAAACTATACCGTACCATGATGTCGTCTTCGTCAAAGTGGACGGTCACAGTCTGTACTGTTGCAGTGAGCTGTTCTCCATCAGCAACAAACTTGAGCCTCAAAACAGAATAAAGTTGGCATTAAAACAGATAATATGCAAAGCAAAATTGTATGATTTAAAATGAGCTGGCTCACATAGGCAGATTTAATAGAATTATTATGCTACTTAACTGTTAAAAATAATGAAATATTAGCTGAAGTAACAGCTTACATGTTGTCTAATTAGTGATGCAAGATTAAACATACTGACCTGTAATGACTGCCACACAAAAACATGTTCAAAGTTGCTGAATATTGTACGTTTTCCATCAAAATGTGATCTAAAAATTAATTGCGCTTGTAATTTAAGTGTTGTGGACACCAGTGCTTAGACTCCCTGGAGGTATTGCTTCTGAAAGTCACTTTAAGGACAAGTGGTGACGGTCTAGAAAATCTTTGTACTTCCACAGAGAATACTTCATTAATGGCTAGTTGAAGGGACACTTAAAAATCTGTTGATGTGAGTATATTAACAATGGTGGGCAATGTAACCAGAGGAGAACATGACATAAATGAACATTTTTTTCTCTGTTTGTTTGTATTACACAAGCGTTCCCTCTCAGCGGCTTACATTCTGGGCTCAAAACTGGAATGTAAAGGGAAAAAAATAGATTTTCTTTGGCTCTTCTCTGCTGTATTTGGTAGTGTGCCATGATTTTCACCCTCGGCAGTAAAATAAAACTTGAGAAAGTGAGCCCCCAAGTGTCCATCTCAAGGAAATTCACAGGAAAGCAGCTCTCTACCTACCAGTCAACATCCAGAAGACTGTCATGTCCCTGGTAGACTGTGAGGACGTGTTTCAGAAACCGTATGGGGTCATTGGGACATAACAGGCAGGAGGCTGTCAGTAATGCCTAGAAGGTGAAAATAAAGGGATTAATTATTTTTCACGTTCAGAAAAAAAAAAAAAAATCACGTCAAAGTGAACTGACTGTGCATTAACTTAACTGCCCTGTACTCATCTTCTTTGTAACGTTAAATGTGAGCTAGCTAGCGTTAGCTTAACGTAACTTTACATTTCCACACAACTTAACCTACCTTATACATTTGTGGCAGGGAGTATTTCAGCTGGCACTCGCTCAGGACAGACTTTGCGTCTGCTGCAGCCATATCTTGTCTGTCACATTTGCACAAAGTGGAATAGTTTTAAGTAATTAGCTGAAGCTAGCTGGAGTTAGCGTCTGTCAGATTTTTGCCTGGTTGATCAGCTCCATTTTCGAAGTTCAACGTTGCCATGGTAACAAAGTGAGTGAACCTCTGCTCACTAACTGTTGGACAACTAATTAGCCGCAGCGAGGTTTAAACCATGTAACGTAATGTACAAAGTAAACTATGACGCACATTTACTTTTTAATTTAACATATTGAATGTGTTAACAGTTTTAAAAAGTATTTAATTCAAAGCTAAGCTGCTTTCTTTGGCTAAACACTGCTCCCTCCATCAGCCAGGGATAGATTTGGTCGGCCACTCTGAGCTAAGTTGCCAGGTTGGGCGTTTTTGTTTTTTTTTCTCGTTTGACTTGCAATAACTTATAACTGACTGCTGTCAAAGTGAAACGTAATTTAATGGTTTATTATAACTAAGTTGGAACATTTCCTATTATTATAAGTCGTCGTCGTAGTTGTAGTAAAAGTAGTACGACTCGATTAACGACTCATATTAGCTTGCATCTCTTCGTAACATTTAATGTGATATTTTCTAAAATACGTAACGTTATTTAGCCTTTTATTTTTACTATGTGCCTATATATTTTGATGATACTTAACAGAAGACCGGAGGCGATATAACATGTTTTCTCGCTCGTATTTTAGATAGGCTCTGATTGGTCTACTTTTTATCCCCTCGCCTGTCCAATCTGGCAACAATGTCCGGCCGGAACAACGGGACACAACATTGTTGACAACTGTGGCTTGTCAGCAAACTTCTCCAGTTTTCAGAACAATGAGTCAGTCTCAGTTAATTTGGGTGGGCTTCGTGGTGGTTTCGATGAGTTGTCGTTAGTGCTAGCTAACTAAACATCTGAGTTAGTTAGCTTGGTGATATAACCGATTTGGCTCTCAACGATTCAGGGCATCTGTAGCTTAACGTTAGCTAGCTAGCAAAGCTTAGCTAAAGACACAGAAGCAGCAGCAGCAGCAGCAGCATGGGGGATGGCAGTATCACTCCCAGGATCGGCAACATGAAGGCTTTGCTCGGAATAGTAGCCGGAGCTGGAGCCTCTTACGGGATATACAAACTTCTCAGCGGGGGAAGCTTTAAGAGAATCAAGAAGAGTGTCGCCAGTGAGAGCCCTGTTGTCAGGAGCAGTCATCCCAGTGAGGTGACTCTACAGCGGGGCAGCCTGCTGGCCAAAGTGTCTGGACTGGATGTTGTCTGTGCCCGACCTGATGCTGCATCAGGTAAGAACCGTAGAGCTCATTAAATACTTACAGTAACTACATCTAAAGCTATGTCACTGTCCCAGCAAAGTGAACATCTCAAGATAATCTCTCAAAAAGTACCTGTTGTAACTCCCTAAACATGATCACATCATGAGCCTTTGCTGTAAACAGAAACAGCTGATGGGTAGTCAGTCCCCTCAAGAGCAAACACATATTATTAAATATTATTAGACATTGGTTAGATGACTTATTGTGACTTTGCTCCACAGATGACATCATTCACCAGTCACCTGGCAACCTGGAGCCACAGCACTTGAAAATGCTGCTGTCTTGTCTGCAGACCAGCAGTAATCCTTCTGACAGATGTCGGATCCTGCTTACGTTGGGCAATGCGGCCGCCTTCACTGTGAATCAGGTACAGCAAAACAGAGCTGTATCTATAAATCTTTATCCATCTCACTCTCAGTTCTGTATATACTCTACCTTGTACCATCTCTTTTCAGCCATTTAATATAAATTTTCTCCTCCTTTCCTTCAGAATCTGATACGAGAATTTGAAGGGATTCATATCATTGCTGGTTTCCTCTCTGATCCTGCGGCAGAGGTCAGAGTGCAGACTCTGAATGCTTTAAATAACCTGTGTATGAATATCCCAAACCAGGAACACATAAAGGTATGTTGCCGTATACTGCACAGCAAATGGCACGCAAGCTGTTGCTGCAGATGAGATCTTTTTTACTGCCGACTTCAACATTCACCTTGTCTCACAGGTTTATGTGCCACAAGTGTTGGAGCTGATCGAGATGTCCCCTGTGAATTCTGACCTTCAGCTCGGTGCTCTCAGGCTGCTGACCAACCTTTCAGTCACAGATAAACATCAACACTTGCTGAAGGAATCAGTTACACTTTTACTGTCTCTACTTGTCGTGAGCAATGAAGCGTTACAGGTCTGTATCTTTTCAGGCTCCACCTGGTTGATTTTCTGCACATCTTTCTAAAATCAGTTGTCAAAAGCTATGAAAGTTCCTTTATTCTTATATCATGATTATAATTTATTGATACATTTGATACCAATTGTAGCACTTTTGGAAAACCTGAGGCCAGTAGAGCTGTTAATGTAACAAGAATTAATTAAGCACTTTCAATATTTGTGTTTCAGGTTCAGGCTGCAAAAGTCCTTGTGAATCTGTCATCTAATCCAGATATGATGGATGACATTGTTCAAGCTCAGGTAAGAACAAAGGGATGAAATGCACTCTCTGATATACACTTCCATACAAAACAGAGTGAACTAGAAGTTTTGTGGTCTATCACAGTCACAGAGGTCCAAGTCTCATTAAATATCCTCCTTTTGATTAAACTTTTCTGCCTTTGCTTTAGGCACCAGCATCTGTTCTGTTGCTGTTCGACGCACGGACAGCCCCTGCTGTGCTTCTGCGGCTGCTGACGTTTGCAGGGAACTTAAAGTCCTGGAGGCCCTCTGCCCAGGTGGCTGATGAACTGAGACGGAAGCAGGATTGCCTCTTCCGCGTAATGCTAGATGAGTCTTCTCAGCTCCACAGCAGACTGGTGCAGCTGCTCTCACACACCGATGCGGAGATTCAGGCCCAGGTGGCTCGCATCTTGACATAGGCCTCCCTCTCTGCACTCTCGATCCATGCACAGCTTTAGCTTCACACACTTTTGCCAAAGCGTTCATCCCATCACCCTCTCATCTAAATTATAAATCTGTTGATTTATAAAAGCGCAGGCTGCGTAGCGTCCTGTTGCTTACTTTCCCACACTCTTTGTGTTCCCCAGATCAATATTATTACCACACATCTACGCCGCCCAATCATCTTTTTCACCTCACCAGCCACTTCCCTGATATCCAGTTTCTTACACTACAATTAATTGATGAGCAATGAGTGAGACGGAAGCAGGAAGAAGCCATTCATTCAGTAGAGTGTAAAAAGAGGTCGCCCTCTCTCTTTTGTTTGTTTTTCCTGCCAGCAAGAGACTATTTTCCTTCAAAGATCCTCAGTGCCCTTCCTTCTGAGAGCTTCACCTGCTTTCTCTGAAGACGTATTCCAGGTGAAATATCTAAACCCAAACCCACTGCCAGACATTTTCTAGAGAATGTGTCGGAATGACCTGCGCAGCGTGACCTACCCCGTCTGTGGTTCAGAGAGGCACATGGATGGAGAGCCGAAGAGGTTTCTTGTTGCCGCACACCTCTGCATGCCTTGGAGACACGAATGAATGGATGCACTGCAGCTCCAGTCCTCGCTAATGAATCGACATGCAGGATCTAACGATCATGGTGTTCTTCCAATGAGAGCAAGATCTTTTTATTAGTATTTAATTTGAGAATCAGTGACTTTAGAAGAGCCAAAGTGAGGTACAGGGTCTCTGACAATGTGAAATGTTTGGTGTGTCAGGAAGACCGTGGAGTTGAAACACTGCCTCTCCAGCATTCAGAGAGGAGCTAGTTGAGGAGGGTGGGAAGGTAAATTTTGACTGTGACGGTGCTGCCTGGTTAAAAAACAAACAAACCCAGGACGCACTGATGGAGCTGCGTCTCTTTGCACAGAGACACCTGCAAATTCCCCAGGAAGGATCTTGAGGAAGTTGCAGGGGAAAAGGATGTCTGGACTGCTTTAATTGTTTCAGCTGCCATAAATATCATGCAGATATGCAGCTTGAAAGTAAATGGAGAAGGGGTTGACCTTAGACGGAGCAGACTGTAATATTAATAACAATTATAATTAATTTTTATGCGTAAAATGGAGCTACAACAGCGATTGAATGTTTAATATCTACCTTATTATGTTAAGTTATACACTCACTGTAATAAGACAGGCTGAAAGTGACAGGCCCACATGTTGTCTAGCTGGAGGACTGGTGCTGCGGACCCACATGCTGACTTGTTAAGGGTGTCTGTGCGTACCTCTAATTTGCATGAAAAAATGTGACGATTATCTCTTACGTACGATTTTCAATGCAAGGACTTTATGGCATGAAGCCGGTCCGGGAGTAAAGAAATGCTGCACATTTTTTATGTTTGGACTTTATTGAACCCAAATCCTAAATCTCTCTCAGGCAACAAGGTTTACCAGAACAGATACAGCAGGAGGCTGATTTACCTGTGACCTAGATTATCATATTTATTTAATGACGTTAGTTAGCATTTTGCCTTGAAAATGAGAAATATGTTTGTTATGTCTATTTGAATGGTTCAATAAATACCCAGTGTGACATATTACAGATTTCCACATCCTTATTTCTCCTGTTTACTCAAATATATTCAACTAGAAACATCCACACGCTACAGTTGTAACGAGAAAACTGAAAAAAAAACCTTTCGTTAGCTCTCGGGCGGTTGCTTCGGCTTCCAGTGTGTCGTAGAAAAGAGTTTAATTTACAGCTGCTTGTCTTTATATCCGTCAGTGGCCTTGAACAAAAAGTACATCTCTGATTGTCTATAGATACTATGCACCACAGCACTGGATCAGACATGAAGATACGAGACTTGACCTGACTTGTCCACGTCAAAGACCTTTTGTTCTCAACTGCATTTGGCTGAACGTTAAAGGGATAAACAGGTCATTTCATGTCGTCCATAAAGTTGGAGACAGATTTATAGAGAATGGTGATATTCGGAGTAACAGTAGCTTACATATCTTATTGTGGGTAAACCACTAAAAACACTGGATCCTACATTTCCCATAATGCAACTCCGTGAGTATTCCATTTGGCGTTTCCTGACTGGTGAAAGCCATTTTTGTAGACTGAACCCTGAAGTTTACTTCAGCGTCACAAACACGAAGCTTCCTACTACACTATACACACTTTACTATAAACTGGTCAATATACAAATTGTAAATTTAACAACTAAACTCTGCTTGTAAAGACAAACTAGTGAGTAGCTGAGTCTCTTTAATGTGCTTGAACAACCTGTGTAGTCCCATTCAGCCACATGTTAGCAACCACCTTTTTAAAGACTCATAAACACTCACAAGTTGGGTGATTCATGTCGCCAAATACCTTTTTTTTCAGGCATTTAACCAAAAACCCTGAATTCAAGACGATGGAAACAGAAAATGCTCATTTATTTCTAGGTTTTCTGATGTCGAAACGGACCCTCTAAAGGTGCAGAAGAAGACATTTTAATCAGAAGAGAAAGATGCCCCAAGCGAACTAAATAAACAAACGCTTCATTTTCATGACTGAATAAACTGAATAAACAAACTGACCTTAAACAACACAATTTCATACTGTTATACTTTGTTTATATGTGGCGGACCCTGCCACCTTTCTAGCTTCAAACAGTGTTCTGGGACCTTGTTTTCCTCTGAGAACAGCTTGTTTATTCACTTGTGAAAACAATTAATATTTCTGAGTTTGTATTACAACCAAAGTACTGCATTAAATGTCTTCTCATAAACTACATAGTGCCCCTTTAAGCACTTATTGTCCACTTTGGGTTTCCACCTGTGTCTGTTTGTTGGTTTGTCAGCAGGATTTCAGAAAAACTTCCAAACAGATTCCCACGAAACTTGGCTGGAGGATGTTGTCTCAGCCCAGAATAGACCCCATTAACTTTTGGTGTGGATCCGGATAAAGGGACGGATCCAGGAGTTTTTTCTCACTTTCTATAACGTTGCTAGCCTGGGCGTTTTCTTTTGACAATGCATGGATGTCAATGAAAAAAAAAAAAATCATATGTATTTGGCTGGCTGGTGTCTATGAGTGAGTTGAATTTGATGTGGGTTTGGTGAGTTTAAATTATGGTAAGGCAGGAAAAATTTTAAGTGGTAACAGACTATCGAGTATAATTTGATTGAATAAATGGGGACTATTGGGCCTTGGCGGAGGTATGCGCTCTACTGGGTGCCATTTCTATCTAGTATTAATATTTTTTCTATATGCTGTATTTTACTGAATGTTTTAAAAATAAACATAAATAGCCTAGATTAAGAATGATGTAATCCATGAGGGTAATTTTTCCTGCTCATACAGAACTCCCTTTGAAAAATCGTGATTTTTAGTGAAGTGGGCGCAGATGATATATTTGGACAACACCCTTTAAAAATGAGGCTGATTTAGCACTGATGATGATGATGATGATGATGATGATGCGTTCAGGTCTTTGTCTCCTCCCTCCCTCCCTCCCTCCCGGGCCTACACACATCCTCCTCCCCCCTCTGAACAAACGAGATGACCATCGCCGGATCATCCTGGGCTCCATCACACTCTCAACGGCGGAGCAGCGAGTGCACGCAGGCGGGCGGGCGAACCACAGCGCTACGGCTCCGGGGTGGTGGTCCCTAAAAACATTGCGGATTAGCCGCATCAGCTATGAACACCCGACAGCGTTAAGTAGAAATTAATCGGAGCTGTCTTTTCTCTCACACACACCATTCACAACGCGTCGAGGATGAACGGGACTGCGGCGGCCACAGGATCGGCTTCTTGCCGTTTCGCCCACTATTTTGTTGTGTGTGGAGTGGACACGGAGACGGGCCTGGAGCCGGACGATGGAGCAGGTAGACGATCTATAAACACATCCACACACAGGGACAAGGATGTGTTTAATGTCAGGCTTCATGTCAAACATCTCATGTGATATAACCTGTTTTTGTGTGTGTGTGTGACGTCCATTTAAATATGTTGTGATTGGACCCCACAAAGCCTTGTTGACAACAAAAAATCTGCGAGCACAGCCTGTGGAGAATTGGCTAATTATGGCCTGTGGTATTTAATCTCTAATATGTGTCACTGTTATTTACTGATAAATGATTTTGGGAGGATTTGTGTCATTTTAAACGTGATACTGATGAAAAACACAGCCTGGCCTGTTATTTTAGTGTGCAGCACATAATTAAAACACTAAAATCCAAGAGAATAATCATTTTCTTCTGATTTTAGTGCAATTTTATTGAATTAAAATGACATATATGCTCCATCGCCCTCCACTACTGCCTTTTGTATCATCTCTGCTGTGGGAGGGGGAAGAAAAAGAAAAGCGCATCACAGCTCTCGTCATTGTGTTTTGATCATATTTTCACGACAGCGCTGAGAAAATATCTCCGTCTGTTTCTGCAAGTCATCCGCTGCTACACCTGGTTCAGGAAGGGAAAGGGGTCCAATAGATTGAGGACAAACAGTCCGACTGTCATGCCCCAAAAAATAAAAAAGCTGGGACACAAATGGAGCATCCAGACAGTGGTTAACACAGATTACACTTGTGCAGCCATAATCTGTGTGGTTCAGGCCCTCTCATCGTCTCCCTGCTCTTTGTTTTACCAAGAGAGACACCTCTGTCCTGGCGGTGGAGGGATGCGGGGGCGGCCAGTGATGCTTTATTTGTGGGGGCCACAGCTCGGTGACGCCTGCACGTGTCCTGCTGGGCCTCAGCGTGAGGAGAAAAAGGACCGTGCAGGTGTGCTCCTACCTCAAACGTCACTTCCAGGTTTGAAACAGCAGTCACACCCTGTGTTCTCATACGGATCCTCAGGCGGACGATGGCTGTGACCAAAACAATCCGTAACCTTGCCTCGTTTCAGATAGATACCCCTTCGAATGATATAAGATGAGCTCAGAGCAATAACTAACCATCAGGGACTGTGATAGCTGGCTCCCCGCGGCGAGTGACAGTGCTGCTTGATAGTATATCCGAGCTCCAGCAATCTGCTTATGTAACAGCGGGTCACCCAAGACACACTGCAGCATGGGGGGGCTTATGCTCCTTTCAAGGTATCTCTGTCACTGTGCATGCATATTCTATAAGCTGCAGTCGAGCGGGAGATGTTTACTCCATCAGCAGAGAAACAGACGTGTTTTGGATGTGTGAGGTCATACAGCATCTCTTTTTGTGTGTGTGTGTGTAATTAGTGAATGCCTGCAGAGAAACAATCTGCTCTTGTTGGCTTCTCAATAGACGCCACTGTGTTTTCTGCAGCCTAATCAAATTTCACGTGACGTTGCCTGTTGGCACGCCGGAACGGGCCGAGGCTTCAGCGGGCCGGTCGGGCCCGATGACTGCCACAGGGGGGTGACATCAGTGGAGGGGCTGAACTCCCTGACCGCACATGTGAGAGCAGCTTTAAAATGCTGAACTGATGCCAGAGATGTGTACGTTTTTGTCTTACTAACACACTCTCTGCTCGCTCCTCAGTCTGATTTTTATTTTTAGACACTCAACACTTTTATCCTTTATTTTAAGCCCAGCTCCACGCCTCCGTCTCAGGGCTGAGATGAAAAGTTTTCATTTTTCTCTTGTCATAAGACTCACCTTCAGTAGGACGGACAAATCTGTAACGCAAAGACGGAGCGATTTAGGCTGTCTGAGCCAAAAAGGAGTAACTCCTCATCAGTCACTGCCGGCTGACATTTCGCTGTCATTTTAATCTCTTTCCCCTCTTTATATCTGTCCACATCTACTCATGTAGTGATGTGATGAATGGGACCGTGGGGGTAATGCACTTGGTGAGTATGACAGATGTCTGTCTTTATGGCTGCTCAATCATCCCTGATTAACTGAGCCTGTTTTTAGGGATGGGGGACCATTCGGGGGACATACGTCTGTTGTGATGAATGTCTACAGCGTGGAGCGAATATGAAACGCTTTGTGGGTTTTGTCCCCCAAAAAACATTGACAATATTGATATTACGGTGGCAGTGATGAGGAGTTTTCATGCACTGAGGTTTAGAGCTGAAGCAATAAGTCGATTAGACAGAAAATCCATCAGCGAGTTTGATTGATTTGAGTGATTATACTTTTATTAAAACAAGTTTTAAATAGCTCTGTCCTCCCTTCACACAGAGAGCAGGATCCTCATGTCTGCTGATTACAGCTCCACGTTCATGTGGTGACGTAGAGAGGAGGGAGGGGATCGCTAACTGCAAAACAGAAAGTTAGCTAAAACGACAACAATGCTTACAGCAGCTTTAACTGGTTCCAAAATCTCAGTTGTGAGGATTTGCTGGATTTTCATTGTCTTCTATGATCGTAAACTACATAAATTTGTGTTTTTCGACTGCAGGCCGGACAAAAACAAGCAATCTGAAGATGCAACCTTTGTTTTTTTAGGAAACTGCATAGGGAAGGCGAATTTGGAGAAAGATAGCTGATTGTTGAGTCGAGTACCGACGCGTTGGGTGGAATTTGGGCCGTATTCGCCTTCCCTGCCCTAAATGATTGTGAAAATAATCATTAATTGCCGACATTTTTGATGACGTAAGTTAGAGATGCAACAAATTATTAATTAGTTGTCAACTATTAAATTATCGAGTGATATTTTCAGTTTTTTTAGGGTGTCTTTGACTCCTTTCTGACAGTTACTTGAATATTTTTTGGGTTGTCAACAACACAAGACATTTGAAGACATCTTGGGCTTTCGGAAACACGATATTTTTCATAATTTTCTGAAATGTATCTACTTCATCAAGGAAACATTCTCTGATGATAGTAAACTAAATATCTCTGGGTTGTGAACAAAACGAGACATTTGAGGACGTCATCTTGACATTTTTCACCCTTTTCCGACACATTACTAATCACTTAATTAAGAAAATAATTGAAAGATTAATAGACGGTGAAAATAATCATTAGTCGCTGCCCTGATGTGAGTGCTGTGCCCCTCATTAGCTCACACATAGTTTCTCCTGTGTGTGTTAACGTGGAGGAAAGAGGAGGTAACATGTTAATTACAGCCTGAGCTGAAACGGCAGCGAAGCCGTCATTCAAACCCAAAACAAACCTCCCTCTTACTCTGCTCTGTTCACACAATGACAAAGAGGGAGACTGTGGTTGTGAATGTGTTTAGTGTAAAATCTATGGTGGGAACTCGTGTCAGGAGGAGTGTGGGCTTTTAATTGGGTCAGCTGATGAAACCCGGCGTGACGTAACGGGCTTTGTCCTGATGGCTATCTCCGAGGCTGCGGTGTCTTTTCTCCCGCGAGGATCCGATTGTGCCTCTCGGCGCCCACGCCAATTTGTATCCGTGGCACAGAACGCTGACTCCACCTGTTGTCGCCGTGATCCATTAGCTTGTGTCTCCCACCTACCAGTCTGACTCAGTTTAACTTGAAGTGGTGCTCCATCCTCTCCATCCTCTCTGCCCTGCGGCACAGCTTCCTGTCTGCCGTGCGTCATCTCGTGGGCAGGTGAGGTGGATGTTCCTGAATGCTGATGGAGTGCGTCAGAGCTGGCAGCGGAGGGACGACTTGCTCGTTAGCTCGCAGATGTTTTATTTCTTGTATTCGCAGCGATGTCAGTTAACGCTGAACATGAAGCCTGAGAATTCACGGCGGAGTGGTGAAATACAGTGTGAAGAGAAGCACTTCAAGGGCATCCCTCTAGTATCTCATTCATGCACACACAGTTGCTTTCTTTCCCTTTTTCAGCAGCACATCATGCTCACGCAGGCTGCATGTAACCAGAGCTAGAGGCTGACACAAGGTGCAGAGAATGAAGGGAGGAGAAACTTGATCCAGACATGGCAATGCATCAAATCTCTGCATTGTGAATGTTTAGATATGTAGTCGGGTTTTCTTGCAGGCGCTGCAGATTCGTTCCTTTCAATGTACGTGTACAGAAACCTCTCATCCTTTACTCCGAGCTGGAGCGCTTTGATGTATGAAAAAGCAGCATATATTTTCATCTTGTGCACACTCCCTACAAGAGTTTCCCTGCTGCAGAGTGTCAGGGATGAGGGGTGTTGTACTGCTTCCCCCAGTCTATCTGTATGGTAATGAGTTGAGTTACATAACCCTTGGAAGGGCTTTTCCCCTCTTTACTGCAGAATGGCTGTGTCAGAGAAGGACGTCCTGTCCGAGACTTTTCATAAATCAGAGCCGCCGTCGGGCTGTGACGTCCTCGGCATTGTCCTTTTCATCTCGTAATGAATCATGTCTCAGCGATGATGAAGGTCAAAGATCACTCCGTGTTAATACAATAACGTAACATCTCTTTTTTTTTATCCCTGTCTGTCTTTTCAGGCGAGGCCTTCGAGCAGAGCCCCATTCGGCGGTCCTTCAAGTCAAAGGTTCTGGTTCACTACCCCGAGAGCACGGACAGGATGCCCTTGAACAAAGATGCTGTCAACATGGTGAGACCTTGGATCAGGTTGTTCATGTTCTCTCACGACAATGAAAGGACAAGACGTGCCTTGTTTGTAGGGCAAATGTTTTGTGTCTCTTCCAACCGGCAGTGTACGTGAATATTGTTACAAGTGACAAAAGAGGAACATGATAAGAAAAACGACTGGGAACGAGGGTATTAGGAGCCATTAATCTTCGCCTGTCTGCAGCCTCTCATAGAATGAGCTCACTTCTTTCTTTTTTTGTCTACGAACACAGAACGTGTTTTTTGTTCTCTGCTGGAAAAGCAGGTCAGGATGATGAAAGCGTGAGCCTCAAAAGAACCGTTGAATTACATTAATCGTTTTATTTAAATACTTGTGAACAGCCTCAAAGTAGACGCCACAGTATTTTGTGTTGTTCCTTTATAGTACCAGTAAAAGTCCTATTAAATACTTTTAATGGAATTTATTTTCAGTCTTGGAAACGACTCCCTGTGCCAGTAGCACAAATACATATCACTGGGCACTCAGACATATTCAGTATGTATTTTGTTACATGCATCTTATTTAATGTAATGAAAATGCAATTCTTCTTTCAGGTGATAGTTATGAGATTTGAGATAATTATAAATATTTGCCGAAAGATTCCCATAAATCCTACACACTGGACCTTTAATTTCCTCCAGGCATCTCTTCCTCGTACAAGTCTTCTCAATAAACCCTCAATTTACTGGCTTATTTTGTTTAATTCACATCGTAACAGATAGGTTTTACTTTCAAACAGTAATTAAAAAATAAAAAAACTAGATTAGTTGGAAAAAAACCACCTGTTGATTGATTGATTTATTACGGAAGCCCTAAAGGGCCATGCATTCATACATTTTATTTCCTCTGTTTTCCCGTGATAAGAAAATTATCCCGTTATCTCGGGAAAACGGCAGGTGTTATTTAGAGATAATAACTTGATCTCGAGAAAACAAATGAAATTAACTTGTTATCACGGGAAAACGGAGGAAATGAAATGTATGAATGCATGGCCCTTTAGGGCTTCAGTAATTTATACCTCAAATGTAAGTTTTATTTAATTTTTTTTACTGCTTTATTTTAAGAGTTTTTCTTTTAATCCCCAACATACACTCATTATGGTAGCAACAATGTCATTTCAGTTATCTTTTGTTATATGACTGAGCTCAGTAAGTTGATAAACAGATGAAAGAGTAAATAAGCAAAAGGAAAACATACATTTGTCAAAGAAAAATGCATTTTTACAGACAAGTACACATTATTTTTAACACACTGTTAGGTTGCTATGTACAAACAGTGAATTACAGACGGGCCTCTGGAACTTTTCTTTTTCTTTTGCCACTTCCTTTTTTTAATTAAGTCAATAAGATCATTGGGTAAGTGAGTTATCAGTGGTCGTCATATGTAAATGAAGCTGGTCTCACTGTTTTAATGCTCAGTGTCAGATCATGACTGAATGTCACATTTAAATTGCAGCTTTCTTCTCAACCCTCTTTTATGTCTCCTCCTCCTCCTCTGTCCTCACACCTTCTCCTCAGCTCTGTATGCCGAGGGGTCTCTCCTTCCGCACGCAGGCCGACCGGCTCGATCCTCAGTTTCACTCGTTCACGATGTCTTTCGACGATGGCACGCGCTCCTACGGCTTCGTCCTCACCTTCTACGAGGAGGTGACCAGTGCTCAGATCATCACTGCCATGCAGACTCTCTACCAGATGCACCATGTGGAGCACCACTCAGCTTCATCTGCCTCCTCTCCTTCTTCCTCCTCCTCTTCGTCCGCTTCCTCGCCCTCCACCTCCAGCATGGACTCTCTCGCGAGCAGCTTGGACGAGTCAGACGCTGAGTCTCTGGCCGGGGTGTCCGCCTGCCTCGGCTGTGCGGGCTCCTTCGACCCGGCGAGAGACACTCTGTACGTGTCCAAAGCCCTCTGCCTCTTCACACCGCTGCCCTTCCTTCAGGCCGCTCGACAGTTTCTGTCTCAGCTGCACCAGGCTGTGACATCACACACAGCCCCACCCCTCCCTCTGGAGAGCTACATCCATAACATCCTGTACGAGGTGCCCCTGCCTCCTCCCGGCAGGTCGCTGAGGTTTCACGGGGTGCAGGGACCCATTGTGTGCCAGCGGCCGGGGCCGGGAGAGCTTCCCCTGGGGGAGTATCCTCTCGGAGAGGCGTTCTCCCTGCTGGGTGTGGACAATATGGTGCAGCTACTGACCTGTGCGCTTCTGGAGACACAAGTCCTGCTTTGCTCACAAGGTCAGCACACTGTTCAGCTATCAGCATGCTTGTGATGACACTCAAAATCAGAAGTCTTGTCAAAAAAACGAGTTTATATGAGAAGAATAAATGACTCAACATAAAACAAAAAAAAGTTTCTTAAAGGAGACATATTATTGGGTTACTTCTTGAATAGGTTTAAGGCTTTAATGCTCAAAACACATCAGTTTTCTCATACTGTGCAGTGCTGCAGCCCTGTATTCCCCCTCTGTCTCTTTAAGGGCCCCTCCCTCCTGAATACCCAGTCTGCTCTGATTGGTCAGCTCACACATGCCTGACCCAGCACCGCTAACAACACAGCAGCTGTGCTTAATCAATTCCTACGTGCAAAACTAGCCAGTCGGCACAAGGTCACAGAATTAAATAGGTCTGCAGCCTGACTTTCACTTGATATTTGTGGCCTTTGCTGAGTATATACTGTTCATAAACACATATTTTTTGCAATTATCCCTCAAATGTGGTCATCAAACAAGGTCCTAATGTTTTGTAGGCAGAATATTTTACATTTTAACAATAAACTTTATCGTACAAAATGACCTCAGTGCACAGAAACAATAAACTAAACTGAGAATTCAAGTAAAAAGCTCATATTGCCACATATGCAGTATTTACGCTGATACTGATATAACAGTGACAGGCCAATTAACCCGCACGTAACCTCCAGCAACAACATAACAGACAGGTTTGATGTTAAATACTGCAGTGGGCTGTGCTCTGCAGCATGTAAACAACAGGAATGTTAATTGTTTAGTTTTATCAGCATCTCATGTAAACAGCTTCACTCAAATACTGTTAAAGGGAAAGTGCTTCATCTCTTTGTACATATATATTAATGCTAATCCCTCCTCTCCTCAGACTACCAGCGTTTGATGACAGTGGCCGAGGGCGTCAGCACACTGCTATTCCCATTCCAGTGGCAACACATCTACCTGCCCATTGTTTCTGCACCGCTACATCACCTCCTGGAGGCTCCTGTGCCGTTCATGATGGGCATCCACCGCAGAGAAGGCTCTCAGCGATCCTCCCTCCACCTTCCTCACGAGGTAAAGAAATAAACGAGGATCTTCTGTGTAAATGTGACACAAAAAAAGGATGAAAAGGATCTAACTGGAACATCCTCTCAGCCGTTTGCTGATCCCCTCTGTGCTGCATGCGTGACAATTTGCGCTTCTGCCTCCGGCCTGTCAGACCGGGACGATACAGTTCCCCTTTCACCAGTCCAATCCTGCACCCGAGATCACTTCATGCTGCATGAATATCTCACTGAATCCGCTTTGAAGTCGCTCTGCCCCAGAAAGGAGGCAGTTGAAAGACTGCTCCCGGGGAGAGGAGGGGGGGATGAAAGCCAAAATGCAGAGCATGCCAGATACAGAATAATGGGTCTCGGTGAATAATTAATGAGAATTAGGGATCTCCACTTATTTCTTGAGTTGTGCAATTTCAAGTATGGGTGGTAATTTGCAAGGAAGTGGGAAAATATTGTAATCATACATGTATGATTTGTTTGGAGTGTTTTTTTTCCTTCTTTTTCTTTATTTTTCTGAACGGTGACGAGGAAACCGTTCAGCTCACGTGGTCCGACACGCGGGGAAAACCTTCAAAACGATGTGATCTTCTGATGATTTAAGTGAAAGAGACAAAGACGTGAAGACATTAGCTTGTCGGATGAGTCAGCACAGTAAGAGGATGTCTGTAACTGTCTAGTCGACAGTACATCTCCCACCTTCCCCCGAGGCTGTAAGCTGACTGCCCGAGGTCCCCGCTGAAGGTCACGATGCTGCTGACTGCACTGTGCTTGCTCCACCGCTGCTTACAGAAGCAGTATTTTTAATTTGGTGCCTATCGTTCTCGCACAGTCCTGTAGTTCATTGCTCAGCAGCTTTGTGGGCTCAGTTTTTTTCCTGGTCTGTTTGCTGCGTTGAAAGTCTGATATTTCCACAATTTCCCCCTGTTGCAGTGATAACAGTATTTATTAGATAATCCTCCACATGCTAATATCCTCTGAAGGCTTATCACACTGAAACGCCAAGAATCTATTAATGGAATATAAATCTTCATCTCTGATCTTAATTGGATGTTAAAGCTCAGCCAGAGGAGTCTGTACATTGTGATTGGTTAAACCTGTTATGATTATCTGATGGAGGAAAAGTGTTTATCTCATATTTTTAACTGTCTTGTTTGCCTCCTCCTCCTACGCAGGCCAACCTGTGCTTTGTGGACATTGACAACCACTGTGTCGAAGCCCCAGAAGACTTCCCCTTGTTCCCAGACCAGATCGAGCTGATCCAGGAGCTGAGCGAGGTGCTGCTGCGTTTCGGGCTCCCTCCACAGGGCGGTGCGTCCACCAAGCCTGCCACCGCCTCCCCGCGCCTGAGCAGCCTGGTGCTGGAGGATCTGATGGAGGACAGAAGGAACGGGAACCTCGGAGGCGAGGAGCTGGCAGTGCTGGAGAGGCTGCAGGCTCTGGCGCGGAGGTGCGGAGGAGGAAAAATGTCAGATGGAGAGAAGACGCTGGGACACGTGTTTGAGGAGGAGGAGGAGGATCTGAAGGCCGCCAAGCTGAACATTCAGCTGAGGGAGGTGTTCGCTGGACGCTTTGCTGCCATGTTTGGCAGGTATGAGGACTTTGTCATCCACAGCGCTCTTGATTTGGACTCCTGGTTGAGCAACCGAGAGGGAACGTTGAGCTTTGACAAGGTACGGATCTAATAAAACGACTGTATTAATGCCAATTTTGCTTTTCTGTGCTTTTGAAATGCTTTAATAGAAACGTTATATCTCTGTCCACGCTCAAAGTCTTTTTGCTTTTCAATGTTTCAGGGCTCCTTCCTCTCAGTTCAGCCTGCGACCCACTTGCAATTCTTGTCCCGGTTCCTGGAGACGTCCATGTTTTCTGCTTTTGTCGACGGGAAGGTGATATCTCGCTGGGCGGATAGAGAGCCGATGCAGCAGCTGTTTGACAACCGTCTGGAGAGAGAACGACTGTACGACACAGACGAAGAGGAGTCCCGCAACTGTCGCTACAGGAAATGCACCTCGCTCTTTGAATCAGGTACTGCGAACGTGCTCATGAGCAAAAGAGGATGAAATAAAGACTTACATGTTGTAGATACTGTATTCCTTCAACAAGGAACAGAAGGCAAAACATGCAACAAAACGTGAATCTTAGAAATGAAACTAGACTTAATTTCCATGTTTACGGGAGACCGAAACAGCCAAAATAAAAAAATAAAGGAATGAAAATAAATAATTGAATAAATGAATGTGCCGATAAATGCACCAGAACAATATAAAAAATAAATGTAGGCATGAATTAATTTATAAAATGTGACATTGATATTTCTGTTTTAATTTGCTTCTGTATTTGTTCAGCTTTGTATGAATTGACTGAAACTTAAATTTGTTATTTTTTAAATATATAAATATATTTAATTATCTATTTTCTATTTTTTTTTATTTCCACAAACGTTTTTATTTCTGTAATTTTTGAAGCATTTTTTAAAGATTTCTCCTTAATCATGCAAATGAGGGGGCTGTCATTCAGTGGGTGTGTCGTGGGGTCAAATCGCGCCTAGTGATTGCATCGATCGACTACACGAGTCTCCCTCCCACGCGGAGTTTCAGTCCTCCACACTAGAAACAAGCAAAAACCACCTCCGACAAACCAAGAGTACCTCGGGGATGTTTCACCAGTTTCTTTCCAGCGTTTCGAGTATTTAGCCAGAAAACAGATTGAAGCTCTCGTTGGTAGATGGAGCAGAATGTGATGTGATTGAATTGGATGCCAGATTTTCGAGGGGGAATCTGCAAATCTGTCACCATCTGTCCTCCTGTTTGGGTTTATACTGTACAGTATGTTGATTATGTCGCTTGGCTTTTTCTGCAACCACCGTTTGTGCTCCCTCTTTTGTAATAAGTACAGAAGATTGATTAAACTCTGCATAATAAGGGGACTTGTGTGCCGCTACATTTACCCTCTCAACCGATGGAAACGTTTCTTTAATCTAGATTAAAAATCAAATCATTAATTGAAAAACAAAAGGGATGGGATATAATCTGATATGAGGGGGGAAAGACGGGTGGAGTTAGGGAATTAGAGAGGGGTGAACTACCGGATATGGTGAGGATGAGTGTTACGTGGTTGAGCTGAGGACAGAGCTTTGTGTCAAACCTCCTGCCAAATGCTCTGCTTGCCTCTCAGTCTTACATCATATCACTCTGTGCTGTTGTACACTGTATGTTCTAGTCTTAGCAACACTCGACCAGCTTGAATACAAGATGTTCATGTAAGAGGCGACTGTAAATGTCAGGCACAAGCCCTCCCTTGAATTGTCTTTTTTGTCACTTTGGTGACTCATCTTGACTCGTTTTATCTACGTTGGATCTTAACCACCGCTGTGTTTGTCTCCGCAGCTCAGAACATCGAGCGCAGGCTGCTGAAGGCCGACCACACAGCCATACACCCCCACCTGCTGGACATGAGGATCGGCCAGGGCCGTCATCAGCAGGGCTACTTCCCCAAGCTGCAGGCTGATGTGCTCGCACAGGGACAAAACACCAACAAGTGAGCCTTTGTTTTCTGTTGTTACTCAGTGAGAATACATTACAACAGCGAGTCACAACCACCAAGTACTTCTGCAGTTGCTCGGGTGACGAGAACAAAGAAAATACAGTATTTATTAAACCAATATATCCACATACTTTATTAGGAAAATAAACATTCAGTACTGTAGGATTACAAATGGATGTTATGCTGATATTTTGTACATGTATCATCACAATAAATAGAGAATCTGGCTTACAGAATCTTACAGATGGGATAAAAAGTAATACATGGTTGAAATGGTTAGCTTAAAGCAACATTATGTAACTTTTTCACCTTAAAATGACAGCTTCAACATCAATGGTGTCCAGGATCACAGCGTTACATGCATGTGAACTTCAAGATACAAGTTTCCAGGACGTAACATTGTGATGATGTAATGAGTTTTGTTTGTAGTCAGCACCTACATGATGTCTGACATATTGTTACACACCTGGGATTTGTATTTACGAGAGTGGTGTTGCACTCAGAAACTGTGGTTTCTACATAATGTTGCTTTAAGTAGGCTGATTCTTGAACAACTATCTAAAAACAGTTCAAACAGTTGTCTTAAAAGTGATGAATAAATGGTTGAAATGGCTAAAAGTTATTTCATAACAGTTGAAATTGTTAGCTAAAAGAAATTTATATTAGTTCAAGTAGTCGTCTTAAGAAATGGACAGTTAAACTAGTTAAGTAAAGGTGATGGAAAACCGTTTGATATAGTTCACTAATATATAAAAAAATATATGAAAAAAAATATATTAACAAACAATTGAAATTGTTCTTTACACTTTAAAATGAACACATTTTGCAGGTTGTGTTGACGATTGTATTCCTGAGCTCATCTGATTGGGCCCTGCTTTAGTATAGCCTATCCTAAACTCTTCTTTATTATATACCCAAAACACACATACATGCATTAAATAGATAACGTCACTCACACTTGGAATTGTGAATTGAGTTTTGCTGTGTTGTCTGTGTGAACAGGTGGTCCAGTCGCGTTACAGCATCGCGCAGGAGCGACCCCAAGAGATCGGCGTTAACTGAAGGGCTGGACAATGAACAGAGACAGGTATGTTCACACACAAACACAGTGAAGACACACAGACCTCAGGAAGCCTGTGTCTGATTTATTTGCTTATTTTACAGAAGCACTCATTTGCGAGGAAGAACCTCCGCCAGTCTAAGCTGCTTGACTCATCGCCGCAGGCCGTCTCTCAGACTCACAGAGAGTTCGTCGACGGGCTGCTGGGCGAGTGTCGTCTGAAGGTGAGAGCTCTGTCTGCGCGCTAGTGGAGGCCGTTTTATTAAACTGTCGTTCAATGCTAATGCCACAAAATGTCCCCTGGCTTTTTTTTTTAGACCAAACGGATGCTGATGGAGAGGATGGGGAAGGAGAGCGTGGAACTGGGTCAGGGAGAAGCAAACATCACGGGCCTGCAGGAAAACACACTCATCCACGGTCTGTGTGACCTACTGGAGAGAACCTGGGGCCACGGGCTGCAGCTGAAGCAGGTCAGTCACACACAGACATGTAACCCAACGTGTTATCAGATGACCTACAAAAACAACATCTGGAGCTGTGTTTCCTCACGTAAACAGAGTCATATCATGCACATGAACACAGAGACGACTGTACGAACCGGCTGAATATTGACGAGCGTGTTTATTCTGAACAGGGGAAGTCCGCTCTTTGGTCCCATCTGCTTCACTACCAGGCAGCACACGGGAAGACAGAGACACCAGCTGAGTCTCCAGGTCAGAGCACAACCCCGGCTGTTTTTGTTCTCTTTTATGTAAATAATGAAGCTAAGAGTCGGATGATCATTGGCGTTTGATTGCTGTCTGTTCAGGGTGCGGCGCTTTGGAGCAGAGGACGTTTGATGAAGGCGCCGTGGTCCTGAGAGGATCGTTAATACAAGATATGAGGTAATTAGAGCAAACATGATGTGTATCTGAAAAATGCAGATTAAAAAGAAAAAAATTCTGCTCCATTTCCTTCTGCTCTGAAAAACAACATTTTGGCTGAGGTTTAGATAGTAACTAAATCTTAAAGGGACAGTGCACCCAAAAACCAAAAATACACATTTTTCCTCTTATTTGTAGCACAATTAATCCATCTAGATTGTTTTGGTGTGAGTTGTCGAGTTTTGGAGACGTCTGCCTTCCCTTGAATATAAGAAAACGTGATGGCACTCGGCTTGTGGTGCTCAATGCATCAATAAAATACATCTGAAAAACTCAACAGCGATGTCTCATCCCAGAAATCATGAACATAGTCAACAAATTTGCCAATCTACTATGCATGCATGTTACTGGAGGATACCACTAGATGGTGCATGGTTAGCTCGCCTCTTGTCCATGAGTAGATGCACGCTTCCTTCTGTGCGGTGATATGGAAAGGAAATTGTTGCTACATGAAACTGATCACAGCAAGGTCTGTGGATTATCTTGAGTAACTGGGGTCATGATTTCTGGAAAGAGGCATTACTGTTGAGATCCTTAATGCTTTAAACACCACAAGCCCAGTACCATCCATCTAGTTCCAATATATTTGAGAGAAGGGAGACATCTGTATGGTCGATATCTCCAAAACTCACTCACAACAAAACAATCTAACTGGAAGAACAGCACCACAGACAACAGAAAAAATAGTTTTTTATTTCAGGGTGACCTGTCCCTTTCACTTTGAAACACTACACTTGCATTATATCCCCAGTGTTTTGTTCTGTTCTATATTTCTCGGTCACTGGAGTTTGTTCTTCACTGCTCTTGCCATGTCTACCTGCTCTTTCAGGTTTATCCAGACCATGAGCGAGGGTCTGTCTGAGGTGGGTCAGGCTCGGGCCTGGATCCACCTGGCTCTGGAGAAGAAAATGCTGTCTCAACACCTGAAAGAGCTGCTCACAAACCAGGAGCTGCTCAGGTCAATACTCACTCAGAATGTCTAAAGCGTTGTCCACAGTAAATCCCAGGATTTAGTCTGACTGTTTGTGTTGTTTTTCTTGTCCCCTGACAGGCAGCTGTATAAACCTCACGCATTCCTGCTCTGTGAAGAAGAAAGGGAGCAGTTTTTGTTCCACCTGCTCTCTCTCAACACTGTGGACTACCTCTGCTTCACACGCGTCTTCACCTCCATCAGTGAGTACGGTAAACTTTAACAAGAAAATGGGAGAATTTACTGGCGGGTTTACAGCTTTCAAGGACACTGAAGGTTTGCTCGGGGTTGTGTTTGTTTTACAACCCCTCATCTCCACCCACCAGCCTCATATACTTGAATTACACCCAGTATCCCAGAGATTCACACAGTCCTCAATCAATAGACTGTAAAATTGCCCCGATGCTGTGAGAATCCTTTTTGCTGTGAGATGGAAATGATACGACTGAATAAAACTTTGCTCTCGGTCTCTTGTGTCCCTCCAGGTATTCCTTACCGTGTTGTTATAATACCCATGAAGAAGCTGAGCATCGCGATGGCGACAGTTAACCCTTGGGTGTGTGTGTCTGGAGAAATGGGTGATTCAGGAGTGAGACAGCTATCGAAGAACACACAAGAGATTTTCTTCCAGGTTTGTACGCACTCTCCAGCAGTGAGGTCAACACCACGTCTGATGGGGACGCGTGCAGAGCTGAACTTTCACTTGTGCATTTCATTTCAGTGCAAGAACCTGGGCAGGCTGAGCACTCTGCAGCTGGGACAGGAGAACTCTGGCTTGCTGGCCAAGTGTCTGATAGACTGTGTGATGGTGTATAATGAGATCACTGGACACACCTACAAGTAAGACTCTCACTCTGACCTCAGTGTCATCGATAATTGTGATGATCAAGATCATCAAGATGTAATGGTGTCATGGTTGTCTGGCTCCTACTGCTCGATGAACCAACTCCTTGTAGTCTGACTCACTGGATGTAGACAGCTGGTACATGCCTGTCATTGGGCACCTATTTCAGAGACTATTCCTCTCCTCCTTCTGCTAGCTCCGCGTTACGGTTTTCAAAATCCCTGTCGCTACATGAAACAACAATAACGAAAATCTCTGAGCTCGCAACCTACATGCTGAAATTGGCAAGTTACCCTAATACTAACTGGGTTGCTAGCAGCTGTTGCCTTTTATATTTGCTGAGATTGAGCCATTTTAATGCTGCATCTTTGGCTTTGCACCACCCAAGACATTTTTGGTTGGTTTAAAGAAATACAAACAAGCCAGAGGGTTTTCTCCAGCGCTGACACAGTACAGAGGAGGCCTGGCTATGCAAGACTCAACTCCTAGTAATGGCAGTGGATTGAAACAAGCATTCGTTCACATTTTATTTAGCAGATTTTCCTGAAGTTTGTGATAAATTAAACCTGGCTGTGACCTCACAGCACAGTGGCTAATTGTACAAGAATGTGTTGTGGACAACAGCTCCTTGTTTGACAAAGATATGATCTAAATGATCCTGAATGTCAAGCGTCAGATTATCTGAGCTTCCTCATTAAAAAGCTGCTTTATCTCATGATATCAACATAATGTAGACATAGAAAGGAAGAGATGGATTACCTGTCTGGGCCAGATTATACTGCATTGTCATGGACTGAAAGCAGCTGCTTCCTTGCAGAAAGCAAAACAGTCTAGAGATTTATTCATTGCCTTGAAAATCAGTTATCTAAACTGTGGTTTGTGTTTAATGGGCTAGAACAAGCCAAACCACCGTTCTCCTTGAAGTTATTTAGAAAAATAAACTCACACACCACACTACACTTGCTGATTAGAACAGATGGCCCTTGTATAATGAATCGCTTGTTTTTAAGGGGAATATAATAAAAACATTGTCTGTTGTCCCCTCAGGTTCCCATGTGGCCGATGGCTGGGGAAAGGAGTGGGCGACGGCAGCTTGGAGAGAGTCCTCATTGGTCAGCTGGTGTCACCTGGTGGAGAGGAGGATGCTGGAAGGTGGACAGGGACGCCTCCGGAGCTGGCCTCTCCTTCCCAGAGTGTTCGGACAGTGCTGGGATCGCTTGGCAGCCGAAGCAGTACGTACTGACAAAGAGCACATTCTTCGGCACAATAGCTGACCTACTTGTTTCAATGCTCACTTCAATAACAGATTCTGCTCCCCGTATCACCTTACTGTTTATCCCCCTTCCACTTCCCCTCCTCGTGTTTCTATTTTTAACTCCTCTTGATGTATCTCGTCAGGAATGCTGTCTGTTGAAGTACAAGAGGACATGAGGGAGGCAGCGAATAACCTTGTTAAACACTTCCACAAACCCGAACAAGAGGTATGCGACTAACAGTGAGCGCGCCACACCGATTTAGCTCCTACATTCATTTAACCTGTTGGCTCACCGAGCTAAAATGGTGAAAACGGCTAATGCATTTTTGTCTCCAGCATGGTTCATTACCCTGGCTTCTCTCGCCCGGGGCTCATTTGTCTCATGTGTCGGAGTAGCCTCTCTTCAGCTCTACAGGAAGTTAAAAGCGCTGAAGAGACTTGATGGATCTCTTTAGTTTATCTGTGATGGGCCTCCAATTCATTGTTACATCATCTTTAGTGCACAGGCTTTTATGTACAAGCATTTCCTCTCTTCTGTTTATGTTTTCTGATTAAATGACATGAGAGCCTGTTAGATTAAAAAGGTAAACAAAATGTTCTCTGCTGTCAAGGAGTTTGGAAAATTTCAGTACCCTGTATCACTCATATGTGCAGATTTACTGAACTCTTATCTCCATTAACTCTTTTCCCCTTTCTCTCATCTCAGAGGGGAAACTTGACCGTCTTGTTATGTGGTGAAGGAGGTCTGGTGCTCTCCTTGGAGAACTTCCTCCTGCACGGGCTCAAATCAAACCGTCTTTTCCTGAGGAACGTGTTTGTGTGGGACTTTGTGGGTAAGTCCTGACGTCTGTTTCCTGTCTCCATCTGGTGGCGGCGAACATGAATCTCACATATCAAATTGCATCCAACAAAGCATGATTGATCTGTTTTTCACTCCAGTGTTTGTCTTCTACAACCGTATTTTCCCTCGCTGTCCATATATGAATAAGTGATGAGCTGACAGTATGACCATCTCGTTCTCGCAGAGAAGGCAGTGGTTTCCATGGAAACAGCAGATCAGATGGGTGACCTGCATGGGTCAACGCTGACAAAGGGTCCACCCTGCGACTCACTGTGCCACTACGTCAACGCCATCAACGCCTCGCCACGAAACATTGGGAAAGAGGGAAAGTTCCAGCTGTTTGTCTGCTTGGGAATCAGGTGAGTGGACATCATTTTTAAATGACGGTTTAATAACTCAAGCTAAGGATTCTTAAAGATTAATCCAAAGGAGAAAAGGACAAACTCCCCCAAAACACCTTAGCGCATGAGGAGAAATCTTGGAAATTTAAATCCCACTTCCTTACAAAGATTTGACAGTTATTGCATAAACAATAAGTTTATAATTTGACTTCTTCTGAAACAGATTTATGACTGTTTAAAAATATTGTCCCCACTGGAATGTGTGATTTTTAAAGCATCCTGGTCATATCATATTGTGTTGGACAAAGATGACATCGCTTCCTTCCTGAGGAAGGAAACTGAACCACTTACAGAGCAAACAGTTCAGGGAGGGAAAGTGTTGAACTTTGCCTTCTAATGGTTCGACATGAGACGCAGAAAAATCATTCATAACTCTGTGTAGTTGTAATACAGGTTTAGAAATCCCACTGGACATGTTATTTCCTGCTGACTTATTAGATGAATATATATACATGATATAATATAAATATATATAAATTAATAATACTAATATTGTACTTTAACTTACTGCTATGTCATAAAAAGCCCTGATCAGTAGTGGCTGTCTGGGCGGCTGTGATTCAGGAGGTAGAGCGGGTCGTTTACCAATCAAAAGATCTGTGGTTCGATGCCCGGCTCCGGCTGCATGTCCAAGTGTCCTCGGGCTGAACCCCAAATTGCTCCTGATAGCTCTTCCATCCGAGCACAGAAATAACGTGGGGCACTTTTCTTAGGAAGTGCTGTTTCATTGCTGATAAGCACCTTGCATGGCAGCCCTCTGCCATCAGTGTATGAATGTGGCAAGTGTTTGGAAGCACTTTGAGTGGGCTGTACCCCAGAAAAGCACTGTATAAAAGCCAAAGTCCAGTTACCATTTGTGTAGCGGCTGTCACATTTCTTTATCACAACCAAAGTCATTTACAACAAATCAACAAAAACAGAAAAACATTTTCTACCAAAAAATAATCTGAAGCCACATTTTTGAGATACAGTTTCATTCTAAATCTCAAAGGGGATCTGAGTCTGAGTCTGAATTTTAATTATTAACTGTGATGTCATACCTGTCTTACAACATGATCCTTGTCTTCTCTCATCTCTGCACCAAAGTCAGAATCAATAAAGACTGGCTTAAATCAAATGTAAGTAGTATAGTTTGCTCAAAGGCACTTATGGGACCCTCACTGACCGATGACCTGTTCCTCTTTGCAGGGACCGGCTTCTCTCTCGGTGGCTCCCCCTGCTGGCAGAGTTCCCCCTCACAGCACGGACGTACGAAGAAGGAGCTCTGCTGCGAGACCGTGCCGCCGTGCACTCCCTCTCCCGCATCCTGCACACGCTCAACGAGTTTACCATCACCCTGGAGACTGCACTGGTTAAAGGAGTTGACCTCTGACCCCCAACAGAGGAATCACAGCCCCCTGCTCTGTCATCTACTGCAGGAACGCTGATCGGTTAAAATATTCCATCTTTCCATCTGCGGGAAAAAGGGAAGTGACATTCAGACACTTGAGAAATGTGACTTTATCATAAAAAGAGGACAGTGGACTAAGTCACTGGCAACCTCGAGCTCCGAACATAATGCCTTGTCCACAGATGTAAATGTCGTATATACTACAGTCCGATTTTTTCCTATGCTTGTTTACACTGTGAAGTCCTGTTTCCCCAAGGAGAAACAGAGAGTCATTCATAATCTCACCTCCACAGTAGATATTATCCACGGCTCACGTCATCCACTGTACCCGACCCCTCGGACGACTATAACTCTCCTTCAACTGCGGTATTGCTTGCACTCGAATTTTAAACTAAGCACATGCATGGCCAAAATCTGTTTGTTTGTTTGTTTTTTTGTCTTAGTGTGTTGTGATCTGAAATATCAGGACTCAGGCCTTATTCTATAAACATTTTTCTTGGACTTTATTCATTGGATATCTTAGTAAATATACTCAAAGAAAGATAATGTTCCCGCTCTATAATATGTTATAAAAATGTTCTATTATTATGCTCTTGTTATACTGTGTAACATCTTGCCTGTTTCCTCGTTGTTTATTTCAATTTGGGGTCACACGCTGCAGAGTTGTGCTCATGAATTCTCAGTTGGTGAAACACGGAAGCCAAACTGGTGTCCTCATTGTGTCAGTTCGAATTGTCATTGTCACTTTGTCAGAAAAGCCTTTTTTTCCCCCTCTCTCGCTCTCTCATTGTAAATATTTTTGCTTCATTAGATCTTTAATAGAATCGTGCCCATTTGTTATTATGGTGTAATGAATTAGTGGCATATTTTTCTGTATAAAGGCATCTCGTTTGTGTCTGTGTGAAACAGTAGATTCCAATATGGACACACTTTATTGATTATGTGGATAATAGTCACGCTGTTTGTTTCTAAACTGTTCAGTTGTCTTCAGACAATGTGATCGAGCACAGGTTCTTATAAACGCTAGGTATTACGTTGATGTCGCGTTTAATTTAACAGTTGAAGAATTACGAAGATGCCGTCTCCTGCACTGTCCTGCAAGCACTATGTAACCTACAATGACCAAGCCTCTATTATCATTTAAATACAGATTAGAGAAAGCAATAAAGAACTGTTATTTATGAAATGTGTTGTCAAAGATTAAAGTTAATATTGACATAACTGACATGTCTTGTTTTTTTTTTTTGTTTTTTTTTTGTGCTGTTTACTGAAGTCTGGTGTCTGAAAGGAGAATCTACATGTCATTATATTTATGACTGATTTCTTGGCAATTTCTTTACATTACTACATAATAAACAACCTGTTAATTAAAGGGTTACAAAACGATTTTCGGTTCATTAAACACTCCTCACATTGAACTAATTGCATCTGATGTTTACCAAGAATTTGACTGTTACTTTGCCAAGTGATAAAACTACTGTATATGCTGTGTTTGGCTGTGCACTCCAACACAAGATCATTAGATCTCTTTGAAGATGGTGCTGGCAGTGTGAAAGCTGTCTGAAAACAGTCGGCGAAAGAGCATATGTGCTGTTTGAGTAAATTAAATTGAAAAACTGGTAGAAAACATACTTTTGTGAAGCTTGAGATGCTGATTTTTATCTTTTTTTATATTTATGGGGCTTTTTTTTTTTTTTAAAGAAAAACTATTATATTTAATTAAATTATGGTGCATGTATTGTACTTACAAGGGGTAGCAAAGAGTTATTATTGAAGTATTTTTATTTAATTTTGATCAATACCCGTGTGATGACGTGGACCCTATTCTTTTCTTTGCATTAATCGTTTCTAAACTGCATTACATAACAGCCACAGCAGCAGTCTATACATCCTAGTAAATGTGGCGCATGCAGTTTCATGTGGCAGCAACATGATTGGTTCGCTACCGACTGTCTGAAGGGGAGAAAAAAAAACAAAAAAACAGGTTGTCCGTCCTAAACTGTCCACTGGATGGAGGCCATGTCTCAGCCACCTTTTATTTACCAGTAATCTGGTCACTTGTCACGCAATTGAAATCAACAAAGCGCATCTCCCAGCGAGACGCCTGCCGAGCCCCCTAAAAAACCGTCGGCCTCCAGACGGGCCATCTGGCGCTCTGTAGTAAAACGACAGGCCCCGCCCCCTTGCTTACACTCTCCAATGTGCCATAGCAACCGGGGCCGAGCCCCCTGTTCCCGCGCAATGTTCCCATCCTTATAAGGCCAGTAGAATGCAGACGCACGGCGACGTCACACGTCGTTTATGTAAATGCTTTGATTGAAGAAAAAGAAAAAAGCCTTCTGCCCTACTCTGAAATGGAGGTGTGGATACGACGCATGCGCACTTATGTCCACAACTATCCAGTCCCGTCCACAGGCGCAGACATCAACAAGGGAGCGGGTTACTGATGCGGGTTGATTTTCATAATACTCGCATCGCTACGACGCGTTATAAGGACTACTACTTTGATTCGGCTTCACGCAACTTACAACAAGGTAATGAACGCCGCCGGTTTTCACGTGTTTTGTCGGGTCTTTGGTGCTTTGAGGGGTTTTTTTTCCTTTAAAGTGTTAGCGGTGCTATTCAAGATGTGTGATTCAAAACAAGCTTCGAGTTGCCTCGGAACAATCGCTCTGTTTTTTTAGGGGCCTGCTGCAGAACCGACTGGGTGGTCAACTTGATGTGTAGGTCACCCGTATAAACAACTAAAGTAGCCGCGCAAAGTGGGAGGAAGGCGAGATAAACGTGGAGAACGGGCTTCGTATGATGGGCAAGGGACGGCTGTTGTTATTATTGTTTGCTTCGGTGCATCTGTGCGTTGGAGGAAATCACTCCTATTATCGCTCATATTTGACTAAAGTCGGTTATTACCGGTGTTCCGGCCATAAAGCAGCGTTAAATGGCCACATCGTGGCTGTGGAGGAGCGCCTGCAGTCTACTACACATTTACGCCTGCTAAATAAGCCAAGTTGAATCTCTCACGCCCACCCCGGACCACAGATGCGTCTCAGCACGCGGCCGCTGCTGTCATCAAAACAGCTACAGCAAACACAAACTATGCCGGATCGTCTAATGAACCTCGATCCGGAGTAGAAAATGTTGTTTAGTGTAAGATCACACCACAAAGAGCCACTTTGAACTTCGTGCACATGTAGTTGAAGGACTGTTGCAGTGACGCGGCTGTGGAATAACAAAGAGTAAAGATCAAATTACACCATTATCTGAGAGCGGCCCTCCATTCAAATGTGAAAAGAGGCACGTTTTCCCCGCTGAAATGTGTTCGCCTGAGTTAATCTCACTGCGTAAAGTTGATGTTGAGAGGGGGAAAGTCGGGCATCGTCGAGCAAGAGGACGGTCATCATAAAATGGGTGCGCATGAAGCAGGTCGTGTGGCATGCCATGCTTCCTCGCTGGAGTGGGCGGTGAAATTGGCGACTTGCACTTTTCTCTCGATAAAAGCAAGTGGATTTCTCGGTGTCTGCTTTTATTTTAAAAAGTGGAGGTGTTGCTCTCGCACGCACTGACTGCTTTCGGGGTGATTTTTCGCATTTTACTTTTAAATATTACAGTTTTTGCGGAAAATCGCATCACACCCCCTTCTCCACACTGCCTCCGCCTTTGAAGTGTGTTGCCATGTTGCGTTGCGTCACGTACTGTATTCTGCTGCAGAGATCGTCTGCAGTTTACAGATGAGGCACTCGGAGGGGTGAATATGTGGTCAGCATTGTAATATACTCCAGGAAACATGCACCGTGCTGGTACTATAGGTTATTTTATGTGATACCTTTACGATAACATATTTAAGTTGTTAATAGATTGCTTTATATTATGATTTTAATACATTTCTGATGAGAGAATATCGGTTTGTTTTGATTTATTGTTATTCTCTTCATATACACATTTAAATTGATGGCATAAATGTCTTTATTTTAGCATTTAAATACTTTTCTTCACATAATATCGGTTTTGTTTTGACTATTATTATTCTCTTGATATAATAGCCCTTGTTCTATGTGCTGCTGCTGCTGCTTTAGTCCGAGAGAATAAAGATTTTTAATCACTTTATTCCAGTTAAATTGAATTATAATAAGTGCCTTTTTTGTAGCCTAAGCATATATATTCTGCACATAAACTTTCTGCAACAGTAAAGTAAACATAGACACATTTCCATTTCCAAAAATGTAATTTTTACGCACTAGACATGTTAGATTTCTTACTGCTGATATTAAGTAAATGTAATTTTCCGTTCTCATCTAATCCTTTGTGAACTACATCATTTGTCATGTTATTATTCCCACTTATACTAAAATCTTAAGCTATCACGAGACAGTTCTCCCCCTCACATTGCCCATCCTTCAGTTGTGTCTGGTATAAGCAGCAGAGTGGGAGGTCTTTCGTTACTCCTGCTCTGTCTGCTCTCTGTGGCACCGCACTGTCAGAAGACCCTGAGGACTGATGGCAAGAAAAAAACCCAGTCTGGGGGGCGCGGCTCGCAGTTTTGCCGCAGTTCAGGTCTACATGTGCTGTGGAGATTAAAATTTGCCTAGCAACATAAATCATAATTCCCGTGCATAATCGGGGTGCTTATTGCATGTCGAGTGGTTCCCCCCCATCCCCCCAACACATTTATATTTTTACATTTATCTGGAAACGCATCCTTAAATGTTCTAGTTTGTTTTAAAACCATGACAGACATCCTCCGCAGCCTGGAGCATCGCGCTATGTGCGTGCTTATATTTTGAGATTCCTAAAATGAAGCGTGCATCCTGTGAGCGCAGCATGCTGACATGATCTGTCTGACACGCTGTCTGACTGTTGACCTACTTCCCCCATGTGGGTCAAAGCGCAGAGATGCTCCACCAAAATCGCTTTCCCTGGATGTTTTTAGAGCTCTCTGATCGTCACAAAACACCAGACTTTTGATTTTTCCACATTAATATGATATTATATATATATTCCCTCTGCTGTGAGCCAAACATGTGAGGCTGCAGGGAGGTACTGCAGTTAACACACGCACACTGATGAGAGTCTGAGATGTTAATGCGTTAATGGGGTTTTTTTTGTGCACGCAGATGTTTGGCTTTCATAAGCCAAAAATGTACAGGAGTCTGGATGGCTGCTGCATCTGCCGAGCAAAGTCTTCCAGCTCTCGTTTCACGGACAGCAAGCGGTATGAGAAAGACTTCAGGAGCTGTTTTGGGTAAGAGTCACGGCTGAACACGTGGGGGGTGTGTGTGGAGGGAGACATTTTTCTTCTCCCTGTCATTTCTTCACAAATTGTCTTGCAGACTGAGTGAAACGCGATCAGGAGAGATCTGTAACGCCTGTGTGCTCCTGGTGAAACGATGGAAAAAGCTACCCGTGGGAACCAAGAAGAACTGGAACCATGTGAGTTTGGATCACAGAGCTGATGTTATGATTGAGCCATCGCTCTGTGGTGATAAGACATTCACTCAGTAATCATTTCTCCTCCTCTCCATCAAGGTCGTTGATGCCAGAGGAGGCCCCAGCCTGAAGATAACCTCCAGGCCCAAAAAGATCAAGTCCATCTCCAAGAAAGCCCGGCCGAGCCAGATCAGCAGGCTGAAGAAGGAGCTGAAAAGAAACAGTGAGTTCTGTGTTTTGACATTTACCGACATGTTTAACGGTGCTCGCTCGTTTGTTCCAAAAGACGAGATTTATGTCACATCATCCTGAATCATACGCCTTCAACGCTTGCTTTTGTTCTGCCCACCAGATTCAGACGCCCACAGCACCACCTCCAGTGCCTCTCCGGCTCAGTCTCCCAGCTACAGCAACCTGTCAGATGACGGCTCAGACACGGAGCTCAGCCCAGGATCCAGCCGCTCCCCTGTTTTCTCTTTCCTGGATCTAACATACTGGAAGAGGTAAGTCACACAGTGAAGCATCAACACCCCTTTGATCCACTGACTCATTATTCAGGATTAACAACTCGTGTACATCGCTGCTTGTTTTTTGACATTTGGTATGTATTAGCCTACAGTTATACGTGGAAATTCAAAGAGCGCTACAGTAATAGTACGTTTTTCAAATGACATTTCACTAGTTGATGTTGAAAAATATCCTACAATGCAGAAGCAATTTAAATTAAAGTCAGGACTCAGACATCTTTATGGTCTAATACAACTAAAAGTAATAGAGACCACTCTAATAGTTAAACCTCAAAGTCATAGATCAATTTTTGCGGCGCCTGGCTGTCTTGTATTTATTTTGATTTTCCCATCCTATTCTAGCCGTCAGCAACGAGTGCCATACATGATTTATTTCAGGAGATCCTTAACTTTCAGTCTGGCTTATTTAGGGTCTTAATTTTACATTTGCTGTCTCAGAAATGAGGATAATTTAATTTATCAGAGCTTTTAAAAAACAACAGTCAAAATCTGGTGTTTTCTTTTACTGTGAACTCAGGAAGTTTAGTTTTTTATTTAAAAGGCATAATTTTATGTGTTAGACTTCTAAATATTTTTTTGTCCACACCTGACCTTTTCAAAGCAAGTTACAGCCATTTATTAACATATAATCTGAGGTGTTTTGCAGTGAAAAACAGGTGTTATCCTGTGTAGATGTGTTACATAGAAAGGTTATGAAATCATGACAGAGGACATTGAAGCAAAAGAGACTCTTTTTCAGAGAAATATAGTGAATAAAGTGAATATGACCAACAAAAGTAGCTTGGCTACAACCACTGCCAGGTGGACAGAGGAAGAAGCTACCTTGACGAGTCAATGCTGCAATATGTGATGTCATAATTATCTTCACTACGGAGCCCCTGAAGGCCCAAACAAAACATGTGTGATACCACTGAAAAGCTAAGAAACTTGTAAAAATAGGATTAGCGGTTAAAAAATTATTAAACATTTTACAACAATAGCTTTTTTTAGCTCAGGTCTTTGAGGGTTAAAGGACTGATTTCAGTTTTGGCACATTTTGGCTGTTAGCTAAAAAACATTTATATTGCATTACTGCAATTTAGTGTAATAAATGTGTAGAGACTTGAAATTAGCTTGAAAAATTGACCCATCACAGCAAACACCACGTCCTCTTTTGTATTTGTAAAATTTTGTAAATAAGAAGAACTTCTCCCGGACAGTTGTTTGAAAACTTTTTCATGTTTTTTTCTCAGGCAGAAGGTGTGCTGTGGGATCATCTACAAGGGGCGCTTTGGGGAGGTGCTCATCGACCCTCATCTGTTCAAACCGTGCTGCCGCAAAAAGCAACGGCAGCAGCAACAAGAGGAGGAGGAAGAAGAGGAGGAAGAGGAGGACGAGGAGGAGGAGGTGGAGGTGGAGGAGGGCCCGGTGAGCGTGGATGTCAGCGGGCAGAAAATCCAGACGGAAGAGGAAGTGAAGGAGACGCCGATGTGTGAGGGAAACGCCGAGCCTGCTCAGCTATGTGTTACCATGACAACACCTCCAACCAGGAGCGGGGTGGTGGTGGAAGAAGGATGGTGAAGTCACCCCCCCACCACCCGCCTGCACACATCTCTCAAGAAATATTGGGGTGCTGTTTTTTTGTGAAGCACTTAAAGAAGGAAGTGGCCTCAGATTGCCTTCAATCATAAAGCAGCTGTAAATCCTTTGGTCTTCTCCATAATACTGTCGGAGGTTTGTTTATTATTTTCTCTATGGTAACTTATGGACTGTCGTGTTTCCACCTCGTCTCTTATTTTGTATTTAATATTCTTCCCATCCCGACGATGGACCGTCATCCGTGCTGTGTTTTTGATCAACTCTTAGATGAAATGCTGGAGCTCTAGTTTGCTGGTACATTTAAACAGATTTTTATTCCAAAACGCAATAGATCCACTTACTTGCAGAAAAAAAAAAACAAGGTGCTACTTGAAATCCATTCACTCAACATTTCCACCGATTCAACTCATTCTCAATGTGGATATTTTATAAGCATATATGTTAAGATGACTAATATAATGAGATTAGTTTTGCTTACTTTGTTAAGAGTAGATATCTCTTTTTTTTGTTGAGATGGTGGATATCACGTTTTGGAATGAAAGACACATTGACAGAGCACAGACCTGTACAGTATCCCTTGTGTTTGTGTCTTTTCACATTGACATCCACTCCTATCAAAGAGTTTGTGTTTTGTAGACTGGATTAGTGTCTCCGTGTGCAAATACGTACGTGGGTCCCATTTAAATAAGGCCTATTCACTGCTTCAACAGCAAATACACCAGCCTTAATTATGTGTTACAGACAGTGCTAGTGTTAATTCTGGATTGGTATTAAGGAACAAAAAGGGACAGAAGCTATATTTATTGTGGCCTCAGCAACACATAGTGCATTTTGCATGAATGGCAAAGCCCACTCATCCAAAAGACCTGAAGATCTGATGCATGAGTCTACTAAAAATTGCATGGCCTTATATAAACTGTAAATCTTACTTTTATTTTTTTGGATCCATTTCTCTGAAGTTTTAACTTATTTTTATATGTAAAAAAAAGAACAGAAAAAGGAAAAACAGAAGTGTCTTTGCATAATAATTCCACACAATACAAACCATAACAAAAACACACAATCGGTCTATAGTCATTCAATATCAGCAATATCAATATCAGTGATTTCCGTCATGCCTGGGTCAGTATACGGTAAAAGTCTTTATACAAGCTGAAATTCTATGCCATTGCCTCTTATATACCACAAATGTGTTGTGATATATAGCCTAATATTACTTTATTTATCAAATTAAAGCCAAAGCACATTGAAATTCACCCAATGTCAAATCAATGCAGGTTTTCTATGGACACTTGTGCTTGTCCGAGGTCATTTGTATATATGTTTATGGTATTCAAAAAGAACACTAATATGAAATTTCATACATGTGACGTTGTAGTTGGGAGCAGAGGGTGTGTTATGTACATAAGGGGCTGGGCGAGCCGCGTGGCTCTTATATGGGTTTCATTATTTATTTATTTCATATTTATTTGTATCACTGCATCCCCGCTTAGAAGTGTAATACTATGAATTCTCTTCATCCTTAGCTTATACGTAGTACGGTTTTGTACATCAGAAATCGAATGTAATTCTCACACAGGACATTGCGTTGAATTACTGGATGTCAATATTTGTGAAATGTTAAGTATTTATTTACTCATCTGTTGAGTTGCGTGCAGCCTAACTTATTCTGTACCATCACTTTGAATCTGTATCATGTAGACTGAAACGAATGGTAGATTGCAACCAAACTGTGCTTTTTCCCCTTTTAGCCTGTAGCTTGAAAGTGTTACAGAACAGTAGGAAACCTAACTCTAGACTTGCATGTATTGTTGCTATGCATTTACTTAGCTTACAAGTTAGACAAAGCAGTTTTGTATTTTTTATACATCATGTACTTTTTTTACATGTCCCTTAATAAAAGTAATTTTGTGAGTTTTATTGGAGTGGATTTATTGGTATCAAGTTGGTGGCTGGATAAAAATTAGGGACTCCATCAGGGTATGTTTTTTTTTCATTTAATTTTTTTAAATGACCAGTGATGGAGTGCAACTAACTACAATGTATTCAAGTACAAGTACAATTTTGAGGTACAAAACTTTAGTATTTCCATTTCTGCTACTTTCAGCTACATTTATTTGATAACTATATTTACTGGTTACTTTGCAGATTAATTATTATTATTATTATTATTATTAACATAACATATAATGTCAGTATAATGAAGGAGTATACTCTAAGTGAAAGGTAAACGTGGATTTACATTTCAGAGACAACATACTGTTAATGTGTTATATTGTAAACAATGCCTTCATACATACAGTCTGTCAGCCCTTTCCTTATTTTTACAGGAGATTGTCCACATCAGAGTTTCATCAAGCATAAGACTAACTCACCCTTACACTACCTGGCCTACTTAATTTCTTGCAATTATTTAATACAATTACAACATAATAATCGCTTCGCTTGAGATTAAAACAAAGATATATGGGTTGTTTATAAACTTTTAGGGTAGCTCTTATTTTCATACCAAACAGCTGCCAGTTTGAAAAACATTGGTAGGTCTGAAAGTAGGAAAACCTGCTTTTGAGATGACCTACACAACATCCTACAGGTTTCAGTCTGGGATTAAGTTTTGAACATTTGACATTTGTGAAGGAACAAGTCTGTGGAGGTAGAACGAACAATTCCCACACCTCACTGCATTTTTTATTTTTTATTTTTCCTCTCCTATCTTGGCTTTTGATAATTTTGCATAAATGTTTCAAATCACTGATTACAACCAGGAGAATAGAAATAATGAAAAGAAGACGACTTTTTGTACCACAGACTCGGGTTGCAACGGCATAAGATTTTCAAGGTAACAGAACAATCTCAGAAAATGTCATGGTTTCACAATATGCAGTATTATACAAATATTATAATTCTTATATCAGTTACAATGACCCTTAAAGGAATAAAAAAAGTTGTTTTTTAACAAATTATTTAGTGCAATTTCACAAAATATTGTACCCCGACAGACATGAAACTTGATATAACTTAATCTATGGTAAAAAGGAAAAAGGTACATGGTTTGATAAATGTCAATTTTTCAACCACGGTATGCTTGAAAACGATATATCGCTGCAACCCCCACACAGACAAGTGTTTGTTTCATAAATCAAGATGAACAAATTAGTCTATTTTTGATGAAACATAATGTTAGGCTATTTTCAGTTACCTGTGATACTGTGATTCAAGGTGAGAAGCAACTAAAAGCCAGCCAAAATTTTGGATAACATTGCATGCACATTGGAAATACATGCTTCATTTGTTTCACATTATAATCATTTGCATTTATTTTGAAAATTATTAGATTTTTACAGATTTTTATTTTTAGATGGTTTTGAAACAACACTTCGTTGTTATTGTTAATATAAAATGTTGCACCTGTAAAACAATATTATAACTAAATCAGATTTCTTATTAATGTGCATTTGTCATTAGCGCAGTTTTAAATAAAGAAAACAGAAAAAAACAACCGGAAGCGGCGATCCTATGACCGGAAGTCGAAAAAAACACGGAAGTGCTTTGTTTTTGTTTCACAGTCAGCTGTCAGCTGAACATTTATGCTGCAGATGTCGTTTTAAATCTGTTATTCAAGCAGTCAGAGGTCGACACAGCAAACACCTGCGACCTGAGGTAGGTAATGTGAGTCTTGTTGTATCGCTCGTCAGTTTAGCTCGCATGCTAACGGTGTAGCCGGTGTTTCGTCCAACCTGCTAACAGGCTGAGGCTGTTAATTAAGTCAATAATCATGCTGCGATTAAAATATCACAGATACACTTAACAGTTGGAGCTGACTGCCTCTGAAGAAGATGATTAATGCGTTAACTTTATTGAATCTAGCTGGTTGTGTCGTCATTGAATGTGTGACTGTGTCCGTTTGTGTCGTGATTAGGATTTATCACTGATATCATGATGTCATAGTAAATTTCTAAATAAAGTTTATATTTGCAGCTTGTTTTCGTCCTGGTCGTCATCATGGTGGAGCCCACAGCATCTGGCGTGTTCTGCAACAGGATGCTGAGCATGGTCAACTCTGAGGATGTGAACGCCATCATCCAGGCTCAGAGACACATGTGAGTGTCGTGGTGTGGTCAGCAGTGACGGGATGTAACTGAGTACTTTTACTCAAGTACTGTGCTTCAGTCAAATTTGAGTTACTTGGACTTTACTTGAGTATTTCTGCTTTCTGCAACATTATTACACTGCAAAGGGAAAAAAAGTTTTTTTCTGTTTGGCACGGCTCAATTCACATGACAGTGATGCTGACACCTGCCTTTTCTTTGTAAACTGGCTTCATAGTATAACTGTTGCTTTGCTGAATTACTTTGCAAACAGGCTCGACCGCTTTGAGAAAACCAATGAAATGCTGATCAACTTCAACGGGCTGTCTAACGTGCGACTGCAGCAGATGAACGAGCGCTTCCTGCTCCACACCCGCACTCTTGTTGAGATGAAGAAAGATCTGGACAGCGTCTTCAGAAGAATCAGGTAAGTCTTTACTACCTCAGTGCAAACACACACACAAACAGACACACAGTGTCTGATTATTGGTCTCCTCTGTTTCTCCAGGACGCTAAAAGGGAAGATTGCTAAGCAGTACCCAGAAGCTTTCAGCAGTGAGTGAGCTATTTCTTTACATTCATTATATCTGAACCACCAACCTCCCCATATCGGTCTGTCTAAAATATGTGTTTTTCTGGCAGATATCCACGAGTCGCCCGTCCTGGAGGACGACGATGATGAATTTGACCCAGTTCTCCCCAGTATTGCCACAACTATAGCAACAGCCACCTCAGAGCAGAGCACAGAGTCATGTGACACAAGTCCAGATGTGGTCTCTCCCACCGTGAGCAGATGTTCTGAAGATCTCTCCCAGGAGCCGCCCGACACGCCCACCTCAGATGTCCTAGAGACAGCCGTCCTACGGGACGAGGGTCCTGACTCTGTACCTGCAGAATAGAGCGAGCAGCTTGTGAATGGATTTTCAACCTTCAAACTATTTTAGCAGTGGGTCATGTTGTAAATTTGAGTTTGTGTTGGCCTCTACAGTGTTTGCAGACTTTTCCAGTCGTGAGTCTTTCTGTTGGGAAGAGCATCGCAGCCTTGATGTTCAATGTGGCTACGAACTGTCCATGAGGACGCTGGGTTTTTGTTGGCATGCCTATTTTTTTCCAACACCTGCACAGCACTAAAATAATGCAGATAATACTTGAAGTTGTATAGTATCTCACTATAGATAGACTGTAAATGTATGATACTGACAGTGAAGCTGAGCAAACGCCCTCACTCATTATGCGATTATAAGCTTATTTAATTCTGTTTTGTTTGAAGACCTGACTAAAGAAAGAAATCTCTCATGACGTCTCTCATGATTTATGTTACTTGAAAGACAAATGTTAGTGTTCTCATTGCCTGCGTCCTCTATCGCAGGGAAGGTTAATTGTCAATGATCAGTGCGTCTGGAGCTGTCAAGGATTCAGCAAACTGTTCAAGGACGCATTAGCTGGGCGACGGCTCTTTGATATGAGAGCTGGAAAACCAGGTTGTGTGAGCAGACGATCCAACCAGTCTTATTGCCCATTAAAGATGCAGCTTTGCTGTAAAAGGGAAGGTCAAGCGTCAAGTAGACTTTTTTGTCATTCCTTCATATTTCTACATCTCTACATATCTCTCAACAATATCTTTGACAAATTTTGTCCTTTGATTAAAAAAGAAAAAGTTACGGCTACGTCATTACAACATTTCATAAACTGATTATATATGTTTTGGTCCTTAAATTCTCTATAAAAAACAGATGCATAGAGAAAGATGTCAAATTATAAACAACACCTAATTTAAATGACTAGAAAGGTTAAGGATGGTGTAGGCTCTCTCAAAATGTAGCCATTTGGAAAGTAAATAAAGTTGATACAAGGTTGTAATTAGGGATGCAAATTTTAAGCAACTTCTTCACTTAATAGTTGGCTGCCTTACCAATCAATTATCAGTTAATCATTAATAATATATGAAACATGTTGACAGTGTTGACCGCTGTCGCAATCTCTGCTTGATGCAAAGTCAGAGTAGGCTACATTAGCAGCTAAAATAACCAATAAAGTAACACAAAGTTACTCAACAACTGGCCTGATACAGAGGCTGCCAAATGGCTAAAATGTAATAATATCAGTTTGTATAGGGTATCTTTTTTTATATTTTCTAAATCATAAATTACTTTTAACACATTTTCTCATACCAGTACTTGTGTCCATCTCTTATTGTTGGTTCGTACAATCTAAACAGCGATTACAAACAAACAGACAAGGAGACGACAGGTAGTTACCAGCAGAGTAATAACACAGTAACGCTGAGGAAGGCCTCGGGCTGAAATGCCTCTGTTTCTTTTTGCTGCAGTGCATTATTGAAGAGTCAGCCCCCCTTCATACTAAGACTCCTGAGTTAAGATGCCAGTTCTTGTTTGTGTCAACAAGGAGCTGGCAGCTCAATTTGCCTCAGGGTCTCCCAGCAGCTTTAACTGGCCCTAAACAACTGAAATAGTTACATTTTTAGGTGAACTTGTCCTTTATCTGGGAGCTGAACCGTTGTGGCTCCAAACTAATGCTGATTTTTATGGGACAAATAAGACACACCTCTTTATATTGGATTTTACTGCTTGTTCTTTTTCATATGAATATTTAGAATTTTTGTTGTGTTTGTTTCTGAAAGAAATGCTGAATTTTCAGAATAAATATCCATATGAAAATAGAAGAAACATTTAATCAATTAAAATGAGGTGTGTCCTATGTGACCTGTGTCTATTACAATTCGGCATTGGTTTGGAGTCACTGGTTCACATGACGTGGAAACTATTGGAAAGAAATGCTGAATTTTCATAATAAATATTCATATAAAATAGAAGAAGCAGTAAAATGTAATAAAAACAGGTGTGTCTTATTTGTCTCATTTAGTATTACAATTCGGCCTTGGTTTGAGACACTGGGTCACATGACATGGAACCTATTGAAAGAAATGCTGAATTTTCATAATAAATGGTCATATAAAATAAAAAAAGCTGTAAAAATCCACTAAAAACAGGTGTGTCTTACTTGTCTCATTTAGTAATACAATTCGGCATTGGTTTGGAGTCACTGGGTCGCATGACGTGGAAGCTATTGAAAGAAATGCTGAATTTTCATAATAAATATTCATATAAAATAGAAGAAGCAGTAAAATGTAATACAAACAGGCGTGCCTTACTTGTCTTATTCAGTTATACAATTCGGCATTGGTTTGGAGACACTGGGTCACATGACATGAAAGCTATTGAAGGAAATGCTGTATTTTCATAATAAATAGCAGTTCAGTAACGGTCCCTGTTAGCTAGCCCCCGCAGGGGGCGCTGAGTACAAACCGGGGCAGTTTTTTTTTCAGACAAAGGGGTCAAATGACGGCAGCTACTCCACAACACACACCCACCCCGGGTTATTACTCTGTGTCTGGTGACTCATATTAACCGCGGACTGAGCCGAGGGCACAATAACATTTGTTTAATTCAAACCCGTCGCCTGTATTCACGTTTTAGCCCGCTAGCCATCTTGCTAACGTTAACGTCTGCGGTTAGCTCGGTTGCTAACAGTGCTAGCAGTTGTCATGGTCGACGTCAGAGCGTGACAGTTGAGTAGCTCTACCTGCTGGAAAACACATTCACTGTATGAGGGAGTCACAACCTGAAGCCACACCACTGATACAAAGAAATAATAAACTCCTACAATGAGGAGACTGACCAGGAAGAAGGCTCTGACTCTGGTGAAGGAGCTGGACGCTTTTCCCAAAGTTCCCGACAGCTATGTGGAGTCCACAGCCAGCGGTGGGACAGGTAACACACACTGCTAAAGCTACATGTAGCCTTCAATGCTACATGCCTTAATGTAACGCCACTCATCGTGATACTCTCTCTAGTGTCTCTGATAGCATTCACTCTCATGGCTGCACTCGCCTTCCTGGAGTTCTTTGTGTACAGAGACACATGGATGAAGTACGAGTATGAGGTGGACAGAGACTACAGCAGGTAAGAGATCAGGAAGTGGATGTGATGATTGGGCTTTAAACATGTCCTCCCCTTGACTGCCTCTGCTCTTCACTTGCAGCAAACTGAGGATTAATGTGGACATCACAGTGGCCATGAGATGCCAATGTAAGTACAGAAAAATGCACATTTTAGTTGCATATCAGCTCTAGAAAACTCATCTTTAAGTTGTGTTTGTGTGTTTGGATGCAGATATCGGGGCAGATGTTCTGGATCTGGCAGAGACCATGGTCGCCTCTGATGAGTTAATATATGAAGCAGTGAGTTGTGAGCTCCTTCAGCGTGCAGAAGCATCTTTCTTTACTGTGTTATAAAGATTTAATGAGGTAAAATGCATTAAATCCCATTGTGTTTGTGTTCTTCTGCCTCATTGTAGGTCAACTTTGAGCTCTCTCCACAGCAACGATTGTGGCACATGTAAGATTTACATTTTTAACTTGCATTACATCTTTTTATATGTATATTCATTGGTACCATTGTTGGCAAAAATGTATTTAAATGAGCTGAGGCAAATTGGTTTAACCTGCTTTTTAGCCAACAAGCAGGTTGAATTATAGGCCCTCATCCATTTAATTGGTTTGGCCTGATTCCTTGTGATTTGTGTTTCCTGTCACCGTCAGGACACTTCTGCACATCCAGGAGCGTCTGAAAGTGGAGCACGCTCTCCAGGATGTTCTCTTCAAGGCTGCAATTAAAGGAGTGCCTCCTGTTGAGACTCAGAGGTACAGGATCCTAAAGTTAACCTCTTTTCTGTTCGGAGTTGAGAGATGGTTGAAGATATGAGGACAAAGGTGAACAAGATATTTCCCTTCACGTTGCGTTGCTCCTTTTCCCCACAGTGAGGACAGCTCCACTTCCCTCAGTGCCTGCAGGATACACGGGCACGTGTACGTCAACAAGGTGGCGGGAAATTTCCACGTTACTGTTGGCAAGTATGTGTCCACAATGATCGATTTAAGAACTCCTCGTATGTGTCCAGAACATAACATGAGACCTGAGCTTGTTGTGTCAGTGTGTGACCTTTTCACCCCTGCACAGGTCCATCCCACATCCCAGAGGCCACGCTCATCTAGCTGCTCTAGTGAGCCACGACAGTGAGTTCATTATCCTTCTGACAAAATCACATTGTACACCATGCATCTTATGTATGTTCTCATATTGTGGTAAGACAGTGATGGTATTTGCTGTACAGTAAAGCTGTGACACATGATGATGATGAATATCAATCGTTTTGATTTGATTGTGTTGCAGCGTACAACTTTTCTCACCGGATTGACCACCTGTCCTTTGGAGAAGCGGTGCCTGGTCTTATCAGCCCTCTCGACGGCACAGAGAAAGTCTCTACTGAGCGTATGTCACTTTTGATTTAATGCCTTTTCTTCGATGTGCACGGTTGTGTTCTTGTTCAGCATTTAACCATAGTTTCAGAAATCAAAAACGATGATGAAGTGAGACATTTGTGGTTATTATCCTCAGCGAACCACATGTTTCAGTACTTCATCACCATCGTGCCCACCAAACTGAACACCTACAAGGTCTCTGCAGACACGCATCAGTATGCAGTCACTGAGCAGGTAGGTTTGAATTATGTTTGTGTATTTGTGATGTATGCTCTGCATCAGTACGGTGAATATATTTATATTCCTCTTGTTGTTCTACAGGACAGAGTGATAAACCACGCTGCAGGCAGCCACGGAGTCTCAGGGATCTTTATGAAATACGATATCAGCTCACTAATGGTCAAAGTCACCGAGCAGCACATGCCTCTGTGGCAGTTTCTTGTCAGACTCTGTGGCATCATCGGAGGCATCTTCTCTACCACAGGTAGATAAAGTCTACCTCAGAAACGCTTCTAATCTGTGTCACCGATTGTCAGATGCATCTTTAAAGGACCACCCTGGAGCTTCAAGTGCTTTTTCAGCATACCGTAACAGCGTTTGTAGATAAACAGTAGCTCTCCTGGCTTCAGCTCAGCTATCGGGTGCTTTTAATTAATTTAACTACAGTATTAAAATCCACTTCATCCGTCACAGTGAGCATTTATTAAGCCAGTTTATTCTTTAGTCAAACTGCATCGTAATGCAGCTGTGAGGGACTGTTGTAAGTCTCTGCAGGTACATTCACAGATGCTCCAACATCAGAGATGAGTCAGTCACCAGCAGCGTTAAATACATGCGGTCACATACTGTTTGTCATTAAAGCAGTGAACTACATATCTACTTGTGCTTATTATTTATCTGTAGGTTACTTTTTTTTAGTTCATGAATGCAACACTTTTTCTGTTGCCAATTACCTAATTTTGCTGCATTGCCATAAATTAACTGCCTGAAAGGAGAAAATCTATTTTAAAGCTCATTAGATGCTTAAGAAACGGTCAGCAGACGGGGATGTAAACAATCTAACAACCTCAGAATATGTAGTTTACGGGCCACATCACGCATTATAGCGGGTTTGCCCCCTTAAAGACATTGCACATGCCCAAAGCCACATTTGTTTATCACGTCAAGCAGCACTTAAAATTTTTACTGTTATCTAATCATCATTTAATCCAGCAAATAGTAATAAAATCACCTTGTGAACTTGAATTGCCAGCTGTTCTCGCATGAATATTAAAGACAATGAGAGCAGGTGATGAATGTTTTGTCATTAAGCGTCCTGAAAGTTAGAAATTTAAATTATAAAAGGAGTATTTCTGCTGCCGAGACTTTCATCAGCATCTATAGTAAGTGTAATCTTTCTCTCACTTGCAGGGATGCTTCATGGTATCGTAGGATTCTTGGTGGATTTGATTTGCTGTCGTTTCCAAATGGGAGTGTACAAACATCTCAAGGTAAGCCAGTAACACATTGAGAGAAGTTAGTTCTCAGAAGTCGTCACAAATGTGTATTACGTGATCTACAAATGAATAAGTGTGTTCTCAATCCACAAACAAATACCAAGCAACAGCAGCCGTGTTTAGCTACAGATTATTAAATGTGTTTGCACGGCTCGCCTGATATTAATGATTCAGGCTCCCAGGAGAAGAACATGCCAACCACCTTCAAGTAGCTGATTAAAACTATACAGAGTATACTTATGGGCTACTGTATAGAGTCATTACTTGAAAGTTCACAGAAAGCTCAGATGTCCCAGTTTTCTACCAGCACTTAAACGCAGCATGCATTGGATCTGGAGAGCCTGATAAATGTCTCAAAAACTCTCCACTCTACAAAAAGTTTAAAATGTGTACGTACAATATTCAGATGTATTCAGGTGTTGATGTGTGCCTGTGTTTAAACTGCTCGGTATCTGAGTACCCAAAATGACGCACAAATCATTGTACACGTTTGTAAATCTTAATTTTTCATTTGTAGATCATGTAAAAACTGACTATTTAACACTATTCATGTGGATATTGTACCGTTATTGTTGTACTTTTTCTCTTCTCTGTACTCAGGAGCAGCCAAGCAGTGAAACAACAGAAAACCTCGCTCAGTAATGAGAGTCCCCACAGCTCACCATCTTGGCCTTACCCCCGACAGACAGCATGAGATGCTGGAAACATGTTTACAGGTTGTTTTTATTATTGAATATGTCCCTGCTTTGTTCAGAAATGTGTAAATATAAGTATGATTTTTTTTTAAAAATAAATGTTGTTGAGTGGGTGTAAGATTGAGACATGGCTGTTCATCCACCTGTGAAGGGGTTGTAATCAATACCTCCACTAATGATCCGTCACTTTCACTGGAAAGCTGTGCCAGGAGGACTGAACAGCAGGCTGAACACAAATTATTTACGTCGTTATTGTAAGTCTGACTTGACTGCCTGGTGTTAGAGCTCCCACGGTGAACACACATGGAGGCGTTTCACATATTTTGGCTAATGAGAACTTTTCTCAGGGTTATGTCGTGATGTGCAGCGTGAGAGATAAAGTCTGAGGGGCGTTTTGCTATTCTTTTATGTAGTTTGGTGACCTCAGAAAAACAGCATTGTTCTGTCCCAGCTTCAAGCTAAAACAAGGACAAATCAGCTACGATAAAGGAGAAACCATGTGTGTACGGAGTGTGTTCAGGGTCTTTAAAGGGGAATTGTGAGAAAAGACTGGAAGGGTTTTTAAAATGTGCCTGTGTGTAAATGATTGTTAAAAATATGAGGCTGATTTATTGAATAAAATTCCCTTTCAACTTGATGTGGATTCATTAATACATAATAATTTAGGATTAACTTCATTATCGATGAATTTGTTGATCAGTTTTTCAATTAATCTTCAGTCTAAAGCTCGACTGATACTGGAGTTTTGCTTATCAAGGGTTTGTGACAAGGTTATGTAACGGAGGAAGGATATTATACAGTCTAATAATACACTTTACTGTCTAAAATGACAACAGTGCTGGGGATTTAACAATAAATTTCACTTAATATCTTTCACTGCGTAATGTTTTGTAAAAAAAAGAATAAAAGTTTCATATTGGCACATATCAGACAACATACAACCCAAGCCAGATATATCTGATCCAACAGATATTGGTCAGGCTCTACCGTAGTCTATAAAATATAAAAAATAATGTGAAAAATGCCCATTGAAAGTTTTTAGATGTCTTCAAATGTCTCGTCCAACCATCACTCCAAATCCCCTATATATTAAGAATTACACAGAAAAGCAGCAAAACCTCATATTTAAGATCCCGAAACCAGAGAATATATTCAGTTTTTTCTACCAATGATTAATCAACTATCCAAATTATTGCAGAGTAATCGTTCGACAAGTTGCTGCCGTCTCATCGTTGTGCTTTTAAGTGAAACAGTCTCTAGAAAAGAATATTTTACACCATGTCAAGAGTTTATTTGACAGTATTTCAGAATATCTTTCAGTAAACAAGTTTTTTGTTTTTTAGCAAAATGTAATATATCAGTACTGTCGCATTTCATAAAAATAGTTGTTCACGTCTTTGAAACTACAGTATCAATGATACAGTAAACCATATTTGTAGGAATACAGCTGTACAAGGTGAATAGTACACAATTAACACTACACAGTTATACTTGATCTCAATGGGGATTTATGAACGTGCCATCCTTCACAGGTTCCAATAAAGCAGTTTTTTTTTTGTTTCTGTATGCAAAATCACTCACAGCAGGCAGGGGGACGGCCTGAACGGAGACAGAGGGCTGGGTGACATTTTCTTTCACCTTTTCTGAACATTTGTACACACAGTTAACACATTTCTACAGCCCAACGGCATGTTCTCATGCTTCCTCGCTAACATGTTAACCAGTTTTATCAAGTGAACCACAAACATCCAGACTGCACGTTTTACTCAGAAACCACTGCGGGTCTTACCGGTGTCCCAGTCGAACAGTAGGCCTACACAAGCTTGGATGTGCCCTTGTGCTGCATTCAGTCAAATTGTCACAATGCATTATGATTTTTTTTTCTTTTTTCTTTTACCTCCTCTGGTTCTCCGCTACTCAGAATCTCTGATGATACATTTTTAATGAGAGCAAACATCTTGTTGAGAGGAATGGATGATACCAAAATAGAGAAATGCAGCAGGATAGTGACTTCAACTCGGGTGATTCGGTTTGACAGCAGCACGCCAAGACTTTGTGATCAAACACACGTTTCAATGCGTTTGTGTGAGTCTTGGGTTCAGCTTCAGCGAGCACGGGTACCGCCTGCAACAATGCAAACTGAACACTCACAGAACAGACAGATAAAGCTGAAATGAGACTCCACTCTGATTATGACCCAGTCTGGATAAACGCTCACCGCTCCACTCTCCCGGATGACTCTCTAAGAAGAGGATGTAATGCTACAGGCTACATTTGATCCCCTTTTAAGCACTAGGGGGGAAACAGGGCAATCATTGACATTGATAAGCTATACAGCCGAGAGTGCATCAAGATAACTGTATATTCTGCTCGGTGTCAAGTCCGAAGAAAACAGGCTCCACAACTCAACGGTTTGCTGATATGTGTGCACGGTCACTAACGTCTGTTTTGCATCCAGTTCCCAAAAACAAATCACTACGGCAACAGCTCTGCATTAGTTTGAGTAAGGCACTCCGCCCCACCTCATAACCATCGGCCTCCTCTTCCCCACACCGATGCCCCTCTCCCACAGTGATGTGGTACACTAAGCACAGTAAAAAGGCATAGAAATGGGAAATATAGACTGGACAAAATTCTTCCGTTGAGCGTTAAATGAATACAACACAGCTTATAATTCTGCACAATGACTGCATGGTTGAGTTGTGATCAAGTTGTGTACATAACTCAGAACATTATTATGAGTTCTTACTAAGCAAACTGTTTTCAGTCACTCAAAAGTTCAATTTGATGAAAAAAAAAAAAGTTTCTTTTGTCTCACATGAGTGCCAACTGGTCAGCTCCACAGAGGATCCCCTCTCTATACTCTACCTCTAAAAGACATGTGAGTCCCTGTATGATGACATGGTGGTTTATATCCATGCACACGACCACTGCCTCCCATCAGCGGTCCGGGTTTGGAGACTTGCACAGTCTTTGATATGTAGTTATAGACGAGGCCATGGAAATAGTGATCCTAAAATACTGTTGTTTTTTTCCTCTTTTCTTTACAATGTATCTAACTACAACACTGCCTCAAAAAAACACCAACAGGGATGTTTTTGAGATTACCAAATGTACATATTTTTCACATCTTTACATTTACAGTATATGATATATCTGTAGGCATGTGAGAGCTAACATATGTCGGGTTTAACCGGGCTGTCACTTGGGTCGGCGCCATGTCCTCCAGGAGTTTCAGTGTCTCTGCCTCCCTCTTACAGATTGGTAGTCTCGCTCCTCCCACTGCACGGAGAAAATGGAGCAAAAGTAAATCTCTTGGATGTACATATGTCTCTCTCCCATCTGAGGTTTTTTGCTGGATTAACCAATCTGAGTCAGAAACGGTGGAGCAGTTAAAGGTACACGGCGAAAGCGCAGCTCCTTTGTTTTTGTTTGTTGTTGCTCCATCTGTGATCAGAACATTGACTGTCACATCTGAGGGTCCGACATGCCTACATGTTGAGCAGTCTCCATCAGTTTGATTCTGTATGTTACAATAGCTGTGAAAGTTCCTCTGTTTTTAAGGTGGTGGGTGTAATAATTATCTCGTAAGAACAAATGAAACATAAAATATGATCTCAGAAGTAGACGGAAAAGAAAACAGGACAGAAAGAGAGGGCGAGGGAGATTTACTGTTGAACTGAATGAGGAGCCAGACAGTGTGATCCGGTCCAAACCAGAGAGATCCCTTCTACCTGCTGACTGTGGAGGTCCAGGACCTCAGGGTGCCAGGCAGTTTGTCAGACCCAGGGACGTTCCAGGGCCCAGGGGAGGCTGCCGCGCTCCTCGCAGGGGGATCTTCCATGGTTTTCGAGGGGCAGCAGAGCCCGCTGTGGCCACTGGCCCTCTCATCTTCTCTGGGGAACAGACCTCTGGACACCAGCCTCTCCTGGAGGCTGACTTGTCCGTCTCCACTGCTGAGAGAGGCTCCATTCAAATTCACACTCACATATGGGTCCCAGGGCCAGACAGTGCTCATGGCCTGTGTGTGCAGGCCCTTTCTCTCACAGCAGGGGGAGCAAGTCTCCCTCTGCCTCTCTCTTCTGTCAACAGACCTCCCCAGGACAGCTTTGGGAGGCAAAGCCCGAGGCTGTCTGTCGCCTGGTCCACAGTCCACCTCTCCAGACCCCTGAGGGGTTCCCTGCCCCCTGGTGATGCACTTCTGCTGGGTGGACCTGCCACCTGTAGCCCCTCTAACGGAGCTGTGGTCTGTCGGCTGTGGAGCTTTGTCTGCCATGCACACTGTGGCCTCTAGAGGGAGCTGATGAGGGGAGTCTGGGGCTGAGGCTGGATGGGATGAGAGCAATGGATTCGGGTGGGGTTCGTGGGTCACTTCCTGCAGGGCAGAGTGGGTTGTAGAAAGGGAATCCCAGGGGCCGCCACAGTCTATCCGGGGGGAGGAAAACACAATCAGGTGGGCTGAGAAAAAAGCTGAGTGGCACAAAGCAGCATGCACATGCACACAGAGAGAGAGGAAGACAGAGGAGAGGACGGAAGCAGGGATAGAAAGAAAGATGAACACAATAATACAATTTAACACCACATCCTGATATAAAATCAGGCAAAACTGCATGCAAATGTGTGTGAGCAGCTCACACCTGACCACGAAGGCTTCCATGCCAACACGATACTCCTAAAGCCTAATCTACAGAACGTCTGCACAAACAGGCACGTGGGACAGGATTCATTCAGTGCGTGAAAACATATTTGTAGTTGTGCGACAGCCTGATCCTGAGCAGACTGACTTCACACAGTCTACTTCACAGCCCTCCTCGGGATGATACAATCATCTGGAGGGTCACTTCAAACCATATTGAGCTCTTACTACAACACACTTGAAGCACCCGCACACACACACACACTCACACACAAACACACACGCATAGCTACACGTACAGCAGCTATTTTCCCATGCTTAAACTCATGATCATGCAGACACGCATGCATGCCTCGAGCACAGCTACACTGCACACAGATTAATCAGTATGGAGAGAGAGACATGCAGTTTTTCACAAACCGTGTCTTTAGAGTGGCCCATTAGGAAGAAATAGGGGGAGCTTAGTGTGTCACCTTTCATGCACATGGAGAGGTTGGAAGGTACCATTCCTGAGGAAAGGCAAGTATAAGCCTATACCAATCATTAGACTTAAAGCAGAGGGGTTACAACACACCAAGAGCTAAACGACAGGTTGTTTTACTGTAACATGGTTTTCTCAGGAAGACAAGTTTAATTTTAGACGTCAGAAGAGAAGACTGCGGAGCGAGGAGTAAAATGCAGAAAGATATTAATGCATGTTAATATGTTCTTGAGTAAAACATGTAGCACTGGCAGAGAAACAGTAATGTTAAACCCCAAACAATGAATCTCTAGTATGAATGTGAGAAACACATCAGATCAGAGACTAAAATCAGTGGGACAGAGTTGGACATTTAGAGACCCACCATATTCTGGCACCTGTCCCGTGCCTCGCTTCAGCAGCAGCCTGACCCGCCTGCCTCCCGCCTTGATGAGTTCAATGGCGCGGGCGTGAGTCATGTCCCGAGTGCTGTCCCCGTTAATCTCTATGATCTGATCCCCTACCTGGAAGAGACACGCAGAGAGGACAGGGTCGATTTCTGTCAGGCTGTGTTTATCCACGGAAAGTTGACTTTTCTACACCACCACACAGTCTACTGCTGCCGAGTGACTGGGGAATAAGTGCCATTAAGTGCCTTGTTCAAGTGTATCTCAACAGGAAGTGTTGAGGGTGAGGAGAGGTTTACCCAGTCACTGAGTTCACGTGTACTTATACTTACTCACTTTGCCCCATAAAGGATAAGTTCGCCCAATAATGAAAATTCAGTCATTATCTACTCACCGTCATGCTGATGGAAAGCAGTGTTTCATAGTCCACAAAACACTTCTTCACAGCAAAATGCAGATGATGACTTGCATAAAAAACAGCCAAATAAAATATAACGGCTCCACACAGCTTGCCAAGTGTAAGCTGGGTCTCCGGAGGCCCCGAGATCCCAAATTGATTTGAAAGCACATTATTTATACTCTATAACAAACGGTCGAGCCTGCGTGCCCACTTCAGATCAGGTGCTCGCTAACACTTTTAGCTTACGAGCTAAAGTGAAGATTGTGGCTCTAAAAATGGTCTAAATATCTTCTTTTTAAATCAATTTAGGATCTTGGGGCTTCAGGAGACTTGGGTTATGCCGGATAAGCTGTATGGAGCCATTTTGTTTGTTTTTTTAGCTGTTTTTTTACGTCTTAAAACAAGTCTTCATCTACTTCAGTTGTTTAGGAAAATTCTGTTACGCTAACTTGCTGCAAAGCTCCAGAAATGTTTTGTGCACTGAGAGACTTCACAGGACTTTACATCAGCATCCGGGTGAGAAGATCATGACTGAACTTTAATTTTTGGGTGAACTTATCCTTTAACTATTCCTTTCCCCATGAAGAAGATGGGACAGACAGTAAAAATGAAAATAAAGATCTGAGTGAAAAAAAGGAGTGAAAGATACGAAAAATAGCAGAGCAACAAAACTGAAAGGCAGTGTGTGAGATATTATTTAAGATGTAAATCAAGATTTAACTGATTCGGTGCATGTCTGTGACTGGATTATTACACTTTTAAACTGTTGTATTTTCTACTGTTGACAGCAATTACAATCATCTCCCAAGACTTTTTGACTTTGTCTCAGTCTCATCATCTCACCCTCATCCTTCCGTTACGAATGGCGGGACCGTCCTCAGCGAGGCGCAACACAAATAGGTCCATCTTGTACTCTCTGCCCCCGCGGATACTGAAGCCAAAACCCTTTGCGCTTTTCTCCAGCTCCACCGTGAAGTAATCGTAGTCCTGCAGAAGAAACAGTGACAATTTGCAACAAACCCACCACAACACTCTATGCTGCTATTATGCTGAATATAAAGATTACAAACCCCCCAGATGGCCAACACTTGAGCAGACGGTTCTCGATCCAGCTGTACCTGCGGTCTAAAGTCAGCAGGAATCCCCAGAGGGAACTGTGCAGCTGCAGGGTGCTGTCTGAAATCCAACAGACCAGGCGGGTGCCTGTAGTCCAGTGTCGGGGGCTGACGATAATCACTGACCGGTGGGTGACGATAGTCTACTGGAGGTTGCCTGTAATCAGTGAATGGAGGATGGCGGAAGTCAGGTTTGACATCCTGTCTGGCTTTTACCTCTGACCTGTGAGGAGAGAGAAAGCAACAAAACCAGAGCTGAGAGTTTGTGTCGTGGTGGAGAGAGCATTAAAGACAAAACCTAATGTCCACATGTGTCCTCTCATGTGGGAGTGGACAGTGTCCCACATGGCGTATGAGTAACATTTTAGTCTAATTTGCCATGTGATGTAGAGTAAGGCTTACTTAGTGTAACCAGCCTAAGAGGCTCAGCACAAAGAGGATGGAAATATCACTCTTGGTTTTGAAATTTTTATCACATTCCCACTTGTAAAAATGGGCAGAAATCCATAGCTCTGGGAGTGCTGCTCTCAGTGTCTTGATCTGGGACTCACACGCACACACACCCATCCATGCACGCACTCACACTTTCATAGTTTTGACATGGACCGGGCCTGATCGCTGGGCTCCTGCATTATAGAAGAGATACTTTAAGGTAAATTATTCACTGACACTGTAAGAGCTAAGTGGTGTTACGCAACAAGGTAGAAACTGGCCTGAGACTGAGAGTCTGACTGGGACAAAAGTTGTCTGTAGTCACAGGTTTTCCCCTCAGCTTACTGGCATGCAACACTCATATCTATATATATCCACACATATCTGATAACTGTCCTCCTGCGTGCAGTCACCAAGACACACAATGCTGAAGCAATCCTACCAAACGCTCCCGCCCAGTCCAAACAAGAACATCCTTCTCGGCGCCGTCTTACCTGCCATCGTGGAGGTATAGCTGTGGAGGGAGGCCAGAGGGCTGGGTGACCGGGCTATGCTGGGTTCCAGCTGGTCCAGGCTGGGAGGCTGCTGGTGCAGGAGGGCCAGTCACTGTTTGGCTCGTCTGAGGTGGTGTCTGGCCGGGCTGAACAGGTGCTTGACCTGACTGAATGGCCGTTTGGCCGGGCTGGGTGCCTCCTTGGCCTGGCTGGGCTACGGGGCTGGGCTGGGTCTGGGGGCTGTGTTTCTGGGTCATGGGGCTCTGCTTCTCTGAGCTGGGGCCAGACTGGGAACCTGTGTTAGACAGAAGGTGAGACATGATTTCACCTGTGTGGAAAATGCTGAACTCTGTCTAAAAAGAGGGATTTAAAACAAACTGATTAAGAAAATGTGCTGCGAGATGCACAAGACTGTTGTAAAAAAGACCGAATTATCTGCTGTATAACTTGAAGTAGCCTCGTAACCTTTAGCCTCGTTATAATGCTCAAAATTAGACTCTAAAATGTCTAAAATTCATAAAACACAGCTCTACAAATTCAGAAGCTGCAAAGATTATGTTCAAGCGTCACCATAATTAAAACAGCACAGGAACAGCACTCCTCCTAACCTTGTGCTCTTTTCTGGCTCACTATCTGTGACACGGCTTCGACTTTTTAACTTCAGAGGACTTCACATGAAGCATTTTGTGTCTGCTTAGTGAAGTAAAGTAAAATGTATTCGTATGAGACAAAGGAGACTGACTTCAGGGCGTTTTCTTGAAGTAGTACAAAGGGCAAACTAATCAAGCTGTCAAACAAAATTCCTGCAACGACAAAATTTGATTTCATGTCACACACAAACACTCACCCTCCTCTGGTATGATGTGCAGTGTGACTGTTAGCCCGGCATCTTTAATGAGCTTGACGATGTCTGCGTGCGGCATGCTGATGATGGACTGTCCGTTCACAGCCAGGATCCGGTCGCCCACCTTCAGCTTCCCACATCGGTCCGCAGGGCTGCCCTCAATGATTCGTCCTATTTTATGGGGCACAGCTGGGAACGGGCAATAACAAGGTGGTTGTCAAGAGCAATTTAAAAGAAAGATGTAAAACAGCACCGTTCAAAGTCAAATGAAGTGGATGGAAAAACATTTGGTTCAAGTCTTACTTTTAGAATGAATGCTTACATTGACGCCTTCTTTTAAATGTATTTTTCTAAATCTTTTCACTGTTTTATGGCAATAACGTCCCAAAAAAACAGATGTTTCTGGAGTTTCAGCTTTTGTCAACACTTTTCACACACATAGAGACAGAAAACTGAAGATTTCCACTTCAATGTAAAACATTTCTGGACCCACCAAGCAGAGGAAATCCCTGAGGGACTGTTGAACATGCACGATTACATCCAGAACTAATGTTTGATATTATAATGACTACTGTATACTAGACCCAGTTTTGGGGTATTCATATTCCTAGGTGTACGGAGAAACCTAGCGGGGGTGTGATGAATTTAGGCATACAGTTCCTAGAAATTTACATGAATATCTTTTGAGTGCAGTGAATGTTCTCATGACGGCATCGGGAATTTGTTCAGGGTACATTCATTCAAAATTATTCCTTGTGCAGTCACACCACGCTGACTCAACTATCCCGTAATCTGTCTAAAGATATGAACTCCCTTCAGTGTGTTCATAAGTTTAAAAGGGATCTTCGTAACAATTTGTTAAAATTTACTCATATTAATCTTTTTACTGGCCAATTTTTCACGTCACAATGTGCTTACGACATTGTGACGTTAAAAATGAGACCTTTCCCGTCTCTCTCGGTTGCCTTTACAAGCCTGTGGATGATTTGTTTGAGTTGTTTAATGCTGCTGGACTGTGGATTTCCTTTTGAAGTACTGACATTAGTTTAGAAATGGAGCCGAGTAACATAAATTAACGAGTGGCTTGGAGCACAACACACAAGGTCCACAGAGCCCTTTTAATAAAGCCGAATTTAAGACTTTAAAGGACTATTTGAATACCAAAATAAAAAAGTATACCTTAAAAAACAAGTTAATTTCAGTTCGACCCCAGCGAATGAAAGTTCTGAAGATGCTGGACGGGATAAGAAACACCATTCAAGTAAAATAATTGTTAAGGGACATGAAGCCCACTGGTTATTAGAAAAGTAAGAATAATGGATATTATACTTCTGACCCTGTTTCTCGACTGGATATACAGAGCAAACACGACCTGCACTGTGTGGTAAAATATCTGATCTTATGAACACATTTAAAATTATTATTCAAATTGTATTTAAATTAAAATAATAGCAAAACCCAATAAACAATCAGTCTAGGACAGTCACCACCCTCAGGATTTACACATCATCCTGTGTGTTCAGCGACAACCTTCAGGGCTCCGGACAGAAAACACTCACTGATGACGGTGGCGTTCTCCGGTCTGTTCAGGGAGCTGATGATGACAAAGCCGAAGCCTTCATTCTCCTTGCGGTGAATAACCACATCACTTGTCTGCAGGGCGGAGCCCTCTGGAGGAGAGGTGGCAGTCGGGATGGCGACCGCCTGAGGACCCGATGCCGAGGCTGCATCGCTACGTGGAGAGCTGTGCTGTGTCGAAACCGAGCCGGGGCTGCGTCCATTCACAGGACACGGTTCACCTGAAGGAAGGGACACCAGAGAGGAGACGACCTGAGTCAAAGCAGCAGCTCTGTTGCTGTAAAACCTGTCCAATTTACTCTCAGAGCCCTTTTCATTTTTAAAGCCTGGCTGAAGATGTAGCTATTGGACAAATTCCAGTTCTGCATTATGGGTTGCATGCAACAGTGCACTTCTCTACCTCCCGCAGGGACTCTCTCAAAGTCAAATTTTACTCATCTGTTTGACAGGTATGACCCTGGTGTCTCTGTAGCCCTTGCGGTTGCACAACACTTAGAAAGGCAAAAACCACAGTGCCTGCTGCAGAGCTTAAAGGCACTTTATGCAGAATATTCCTCAAAAACAACAGTGTGCTGGCTCGTACAAAAGTAATCCCTCTCATTCATCACTTCAGTGTGTGGTGGCCTGTCCTCCTGTTTTCTAATAATCTAATAATATTTTGCTGTGTTTGGGACATTTCTGGATGTAGACCTTCATGCTGTTATTTGCTGGGGGCTACACAAAGGCGCAAGATCAGGACTTTATGAAAATGAAGGTTACATGTCTGTCTCATCTCTCTCCATGCTCTGCAGGTCAGGGATGAACTACACAAACACACAACAGACAGAGCACAGAGGTACAAAATCTAACCATGCACCATCCCTCTCTTAATTCACTGTCCAGCTCACTCGAGTACCACTGCACTCTCAGTCTAGTTGAGCTGGGGAATGGTTTGTTTTCAGACAGCAACTGGAAATTGTTGCATTTTATGCCTTTAAAATCAACATATGACAGATCAAGCGCATCATTTCCGCAGGGTCACATCTCCCCCAATATATGAAAAATGGAAATTTCTCCCCCATTTGTCATCTAATGCATCCAAAAGCTTTTGTTGTGTGTTAAGTGACTGGATGGTCATTGAACTCCTCCTGCCTCATGTTGGTTTAACCACCAACAGTGAGCACTACCGCTGCAATCATGACTTGCAAGTGTTTTCCGTATCCTTGCACACGAGTACTCACTGGTCTCTTAAACAGGTAAAACAGTCTGTCTGTCGGTCTGTTGAATATAACCCGGTGTATTACTGCTGGTGATAATGAACCCATGTGGTCTGTTGTTTTTCAATCTCACTCTGTCGCTTGTTTTTGAAAACTGGGTCTGTTGTTGATTTGGCAGTAAACTGTGTGACTGTGAACCGACCGCGTTATCCCTGTGTTGTTGGTGGTGGAAACACTTTCAGGTGGCAATTGTGCGCACTGGAGCGCACACTGTAACTGCTGGTTAATGAGTTAATACTGAAAGTACATAGAAATACTTTGAGCTGTTGTTTTTACAAACTATTGTGTTTCATTATTATGTGTGTGTTTAACTGAACCATGTATGTACGTATGATCTACTACCACGGAAAAGACGTGTGTGAGAAGAACAAACTGAACCTGCACACAGATTGTCAGCATGTGTGTGTCCTTTCCAAGTTATCCTTTTTAATTTATTGCCAGTGAAATGTGCGGCATATTTCCCAGTCTTGGTAAAGTCTGGGGAAAAAAAGAACAAACAAATAAAACATGTCCTTACCAGGTGTTAGCACTCTCCTTCTCACAGTCAAGCTGACTTGTCCGTTGCGAGCGGCTGCGTGCATCAAGTCTATTACGTATTTGTGCGGTTTCCCAGCAACCACATTTTTATCCACAGAAATGAGCTCATCCCCGGGTCGAAGCCGCCCATCGCGCTCAGCGGGAGTGTTCTCTATTATAGCGCCAATAACAATCTGTTCAAAGACAATCAATATTAGCAGCATAGATGAAGGTGAAGAGGATAAAACACAGACACAGTGGAATCACACAGTAATCGCTTTAGCCAGGTTGTAAACAGCAACATTTTTTCACCTTCCTAATAATCTCCTGCTACATATTTTGCATGCTGTTTGACATGAGGACAAGTTAGCAAGGCGTTACTTCAGTATGGGCGGCACTGAGCAGTTAGAGCGTCAGGACAGTGTGAGAAAGCCAAGGCTGGCGTGTGTGTGTAAGAATGTGTGTGTGTGTGTGTGTGTATGGAGGGTATGGTTGGTCAAATGTGTGTGACTGTATCAAGTGTGAGATGAGGTTAGGTGCAGGTCAGATGAGGTTTTGTGTGTATGAGGTTAAAAATGCGTGTGGTCCAGCCCGTCCCATACGAGCCTTGTCACGGGCGTCCGGACTCACAGCCTGCACGGCCTCGTCTCCCCCCAGGATGCGGAAGCCAAACCCGGTCTTCTCCCTCAGCAGGTGCACCTCCACCTCTTCATACTCTGGACCTGAGACACAGATTCAGACATTAAATCATCTTATCATGTGCAATTTATAGTAAGGTAACTCTCCACGTCTCGTGAACTAAACGTCAGTACTCACGTCGGCTCTCGTAGATAGCCCTTGACTTCTCATAAAGGTCGTAGGGGTCGGGTTTGTTCAGATCGAAGCCCTCTGTGGAGTCAGGCACAGACGTGCGGTGCTGTGGCTGGTTTGGGAAGGGTGTGCCGGGTGGCAAAACCGGACCGGACAGGTTTGCTTGGGGGCTGCCATGTGGGTCCCACTGGTCAGGCAACTACAAGGAAAACACCAACAACTGATGTTTGATGTAAGATATGTGGATTTATAATTATTGGCAGCGCAACAACCAGTGCAGGCACCGGTCCGACCATTTGGTATTTTCCTGACCTTAAAATTGGCTTTGCTCTGTTGTCTCGGTGGTATTTTGGTACAGCTGGGAGAGGTGGCACAAAAAGGCGGCACTTTTATTCAAATAAGGGTAGTGTAAGGCTAGCTGTTGGTAACTTGGTGGGTCGTATAGATTTTGTGAACAAGAGGCAGAAGCAAATGTGCGGCAGTAACAGAATAATGGTAAAAAACGTTATTAAGATGATTAAAACACTTCCCCCAACCAGTAAATGCATTTAAATCTGCATCTAAAAATAACATGTGGGAAATGTTTATGAGGGAAAAAATCATTTTAATGGGGCTCATTAATGCTGTCCATCACAGCAAAAAAAAAAAGAAATAAAAAGTTTTATATGATTTCCTGGAGACATTTTCTCCATTTGTTGAGCTGTCGTCTTAATAAATCTTGTGATAGTCACAGCTGCGTCAGAGACCAGTGACGTGACGGTGTGTTTATTAATGATCTGCAGTGTATGACGCCTCATCAGAACCATTTGCACTCTGATGCACTCAGGTGTCCTTGGGCCTGGTGCTGTTCAGCTCATTTATCGCTCTAGTTCTGTGTTACATCCCCCAATTATTCTAAAACTGCAAGCTGCATGTGATTATGTTTGTTTTTACACATTTACTTGCCTCTCCCCTCGAGATACATTTCAAGACCTTAATAAAACACTCGGCTTGGATTAATAATGTGTGGCTGATATGTTTTCCCATAAAAAAAGCTAATTTACTCACATGCACTCCTTTCCCCTCACTGAAGACACAAGCTGTCTCCTTACTTTACTCTCGGTGTACGTGCACTGGAAGTTTCAAGCTTCCTCATCACATTTGTTAAACTACTGGGCCATGATTGGTCTTTTGTAACTGCGTCACAAAATCCTGCTTGTTCAAGCGTTAAACTCAGATTAAAAGGTAACAGAGAAACTTCCTCCTCAAGCAGACGTGTAAAGTGAGGTAACAACAACCAAACATGCAAATTGGGAGGAGGACATTAATATTTTTAACACAATTGTGTCAAAACTATTTGATTGTTAATGTTTTTGAAGCATCATGTTAATCAAAGGAGACTTGCATGTCTTCTTGGTGGCATCTCATTGACTGACTGTGATTTTATTAGTTACAACTATTAGCTGATTCACTGGTCGAAAGAAAATGTATCACCAGCTATTCTGATAATTGATTTATCGTTCATCATTGTAATTTTTTAGGCAAAATATCACACATTTGCTAGTTTCAGCTTCTTAAAGGTAAAGTCCTGTAACTTTTCTTTGTCATTTATGACAGTAAATGAAGAGTCTTTGGATTTCAGATTGTTGGTCCTCAAACTGCTTCCTTTTTCCAGCCCTTTCCTTTGGGCTCTGGTAAAATTTGATGAGCACTTTTTAATTTTTTGACATTTTATAGGCTAAACAGATTAATTGACAATGGCCATAATCGTTGGTTGCAGCCGTATCTCAAAGGGAAACTGATTTGCAGTGTGGGCACAACAAATAAGACGGAGGGAATATAACACAATAGAAACAGCTGTGGTGCACATATGACAGACACCCAATGCTGACAACAGCCCACATGTTACTACACCGCACAGGCAGGAGAAAATAACACAGCTGAGATAAGATATATGACATAACAAGACAGAAAGAAATAAAGCACAGTGCCAGAGAGAGTAATAAGAATTCAATGTGCAAACTGAAGTTGGCAGAAAATCCCAGTCAAGGCAGTAAATAAATGATATCAGCTTACGATACTCATGTTCATACTTTGACAAATCGTGTTTACACTAATTAATTATCTCTGTGGAAGTAATTTACGAACCTTAATGACGGTAACGTTTAAACAACAAATCCCAGTCGAAGTACGCGCAGAATAATGACGCTGAGGAACAGGTAACCTCGCTGATGGAAAATGATCATTAGACTCCAACGATGGTAAAAAATGTATTATCATAAGTACGTGTGTGATTCAGTTACGTTAAATGTTTTGATTCAGTAACTCAATTATGCAAGAAAGAAAAATGGCTATTTGGCCACGGGCTGATATGGTAATGAATTAAAATCAATATTCACAATTTAAACTTGAATGAGACGAGATAAATTATGGCTGAATATTCTGTCTAATAACATGAATGACTGCTGATTGCACAAGCAGCAGCAGGTGCAGCTTAAGAATAAAGCTGAGGAGTTTTTCCCCCCAGCTGCCGAGGTGTGAGATCTGACATGATCAAACCCAATAAGCAGGTCAGGACCGGCTGCCTCATTTCACAATAAAGCAGAAGCCAAACCCCGGTGACAACCTCTACCTCTCTGCTTCAACAAACAAATCTGGTTCAGAGGCGCACACTTTCTTGCTGCGTCTCTTTATTCTCACACTTGAACACACACAAGCAGAAACACATTGGGTTCAATCATCGTACCTGTTTGGAGGCCTTCCACGGAGAGATGTGGCCTGAGGTAGAAAAGAGAGAAAAACACGGTTAGCAGACCTCCGCCTCAGATAATCTGTGAATCTTATGAAACAACAAAATACAGACACAAAAACCATAATGAAACCTTTGAGCGAACGCTTCTTTAAATAAGATATTGGAACGTTGAATCATCTTCCCTTAACGTGTGAAAACTCGTTTGCCGAGTTCATATTCCTCTGTTTTGACTTTGTTTGTGTTACTCTTCCTAAACGGGCTGGTTGTTGCGTTTGTTTTCAACATAATTACATCATTAGCTGCAGGCAAAAGCACAGACCCCCTCCCCCAAACACACACACATGCACGCACGCACACACACACGCACGCAGTTTTCTCTGTAAGTCATATTTTATCTGCATGTAGGAAGCAGGGAGCACTCTACATCCCAACAACAATCTCATCAACACAGCTCCCAAGCGACTCCACTAAATCAAAGACATACGCTACATTCATCCTGCTGAGACCCAAATGCGTACATTTACAGCCGCTGCAATGGCTGCCTTGTATAAACATGAGGTCTGAATCTTTACACATGTGGACAGAAACACACATATACACTCATCAAGTACACTAGCCCCCCCTGCAGCAGCGCTGATGAATCCTTTAACAGACGCGGGTAACGTCGTCTTTAGAGAATCTTGACATTTCTAATTTATGAGATTTCCGGAGAAATGTCAGAGAGCACCGGATGGAATATATTTATGGAATTACTTTCCAACCACATCTGCCTGATTTTTAGATGTGTGAGATGAAGGCCGGAGCACTTAGCAGCGGAGCACAATGGCAGAACTTTCTATCAAAATCAGCGAGCGAGGGGAGATCTGAGGAAAATGAAATACAACAGATCACTGCCAGCCCATCTGAAGACAAAAAAAAAAACCCCAGTGAAATTAATTTCTTCCATTTCTAAGACTTTTATCTTCTATTTTCCTGCATTGACGGCCTCCCAGTCTTCCTCCATCTGCCAACTGAAGCATCATGTCTGCGAGGAAATCTTTTCCATTTTCAAAAATAAATGTCCTCTGTCCATGCTGTGTCTGTGAGTGTGGAGGAGGAGGACACAAGAAAACGAGGAAAAGGGAAATAAAACCCTCCGGTCCAAAAATGCCATAAGAATGACTGGTGGTTTGAGGAGCGCTGTCCGTGGTGCTGAAATGATTCAGCACAGTGGCAGCAGTGGAGGGAGGGCTCCATGGGAGACTGGGACTAATAACCACGATCTGCAGGGAATACAGGCCTTCAGGGAGGCCTTTAAGGAATCCTAATAACTCAGGAAACTTTCCTTTATGACCCACTGAAGGAAATGAGTATGAGCTGCACGGCAATTGTCCTCCCACATTTAAGATGCATTTAAGCTTAATTTAAATGCTAATACAATTCGTCGGCATATGTATCGAGTGTGTGGCGGACTCGTGTGAATGCTGATGAATTCAAATGAATGACCGGTGGAGAGGCTTCACGTGGCCTCTCTCACGAGTCGGTGGTCAGGCAGTCTGGCGAGCCGGCCTCACAGACTAGCCTGCTGAGTTCTGGATGGCCTTCAGATCAGCCTGATTGGTTTGTGTGGCCTGACACACTTTTTTTTTTCTCCACAGCCATGATCTGCATCCTCATTGGTGGTGCAAAATGTCCCGAGTCTGTGGTTGGCTCCGCTTCAATCTGGGATGTCAGGGGACGGAGCTGTGAACACGACCAGAGCTCAGTGCAACTCTGGCACAGAGCCCACGCTACAGCAGTCACACACACACACGCACACACACACACACACACACACACACGCACACACACACACACACACACACACACACACACACGCACACACACACACACACGCACGCAGCGGAAGTCTAACACCCTGTCTGTGTTACACTGAGCGCCGATGCTCTCAGTCACACATCTGAAATCATGTGTGCAGCCTGAATTCCATTGATATTCTGCACAGAAATCCTACATCAGTGAACACAAACATGCTTTAACATTTCTGACATTTTGCACATGTGAGTCACTGTAAAGGACCTTGTCCCTTCTTTCACCCTGCAGAGAGGAGCGAGGCGCACACAGAGTCAGAGAGGTTCCTGATGTGTCAGGCTGATAGTCCCTGTGGGGCCGTTGTCTTGAGTTGTTTGATAGAAACTGGTGAGGCAGAAGGAGGAGATGGCAGCATTGGGGGAAGGGAGATGATTTAGCACACTCAGCTCAGCATTTATTTACTGCAATCTGTGTGTAAATATGAATACGAATGTGCATATGTCCATGTGATGATGCATTGATGTAGGGCAATCCCATTTGCGTATTGAATTTCGGCATCCTTTTTAAATGGCGTGTCTGACAGTAAAACATGAGTGTGTGTCTTTGCAAAGGTTAACCACCAGGTGGCAGTTGTTGGCTCTACATGGTCATAAGATGCTCAGCGCCACAACATTTGATCTCAGCTGCTCACGTACACATCCGTGCAGTCACATATGCAGCTGGTGTTTTTTTATAGTCCTGCTGAAAACACTCGATTGATCGATTTGTGCACATCAGAGTTAGCAGAATTTATCAGCTTTCATGTGATCAACTGAGTATAATTCACTGAGTAACAAACAACACACAATCAGTTCACCAGGAGCAGGCAACAGTTAATCAATACATCTCCTATAATGGTCAATAATCTACTATAAGCCTGGAGACTGTGCTGATTTAACACCAGTCCCGTCGAGTCCAGTGCCCCACAGCATCAGACGGTCTGAGGTATCATGCTAATGTCTCTGATTGCCTTTCAGGCCTGCAATAATAATTCCTGTCACACATTAAACCTGAGATGCATATGAGACTGAGAGATTGTTTTCATCTCTAATTAAATACCATCCTTGAAAAAGGAGCGATGCAAAAGAGAGAATATCTATAATTCTTCTTTATTGTTCTATTATCATCTCAGAAACAATTCAAATTAACTCTCGACTCCTGGCGATTCATCGAGAAAACCTACTGACTTCACCACTAAATGAGCATAAAAACGTGAACTGCAAAGCCTCAGGGTGGCACATCAAAAGCAAACAGCGAACTTATGAACTTTGTCTCTTTAAAAGGCCACATGACAGGGTTTTTTTTTTACTCTCTTAGCTCTGATCCAGGCTTTTGAAAGGTGCTGTACGTTTAATCATTGCAGGGTTGAGTGTGTGTGTTCATCGGATGGCTGAGGGCTCAGTAGTTTAGGTAATTATGAAGTCAAGTTTTGACCCTGTGACCAGAACACCTTTTAGAGAATCAGTACTAGAGCTCATGTCAAACAAATAAAGCTTTCAACTGTGCAATTTAATTTCCTTGCAGGTGGCCAATCTTGCAGGAAATAGCAGAAGCAGTAAAACGGACACACTCCATGTCATTCCGGTGGTATTATAAGAACTCAGCGCTTTAAACTTCCCCACTATGAAAGTCTCTCTCATTCTCCCTTTATGCTTTTTATACAACTCCATTCTGATTTATTTTCTCAGATTGAGGGCGTGTGGCTAACTCCTACTCTCACGTCAAGAGGAAGGTAAAATGTGTAGAAAATTAAAGGTGAGCGTCGTGTGGAGCAGCTCAGGACAATGCAGAGCTTGTTCCTAGGATTCAACGTACGACAGGTATTGTGAATAAACACTAGTCCTGAATTCTCTGACTAAACACACAGCTAATAATAAAATAAATCAGAATTCAATTCTTTAAAGGATAACTACCGTTTTTTACAACCTGGACCTAATTTCTAGCATAAAATATGATCATTTACTCACCCAGATAACTTTGGTGTCATTTGGAGTCGTTCGGACGAAATTAGATCCAGTGGAGCGCCGCGTATATCCATATAATGCAAGTGATCGGGGCACCGAAGCGCAGCCTCTATGAGCATTATCTGCCACGAAACTAGTTCATTTCACCAATATTTTGTTACGATATGCTAGTGCTATTCCCCTCTGAGTCCGGGCTCGTCTGTTATCAACATCCGGGGTCTGTAGGTTGATCTACTACCTCTGACCTGGAAGATGTCGTCTCTGAGCTGCGCACGCACCCGCGACAGCCCGGCTTGTTTACCTGTAGCTGCTACTGCTAGTTTGACCCCGGATGTTGACAACAGACGAGCCCGGACCGATACGCAGACACAGACTGGATGGTTGGTTGCAACCTACTGTATGTTGATATTTGATTTTTCAGCCACGTTTTCCCCCTGAGCTAATGTTTGCATCCATAAAAAATACAGCGAGTCCAGCTAATCAGCCTTGAATTATGGAAGCGCTTTCACCTTTGAGGTCCAACTCAACTTTTTTTGTAGATTACATCACGTGTAATGCACAGACAGACATATTAATGTTTTGTTTTTGTAATATTTATGTAATGAGGTGTATTGTAGTGTTGAAAAGATGTAGCTTTTTATATTGTAGTCTGTTGTAGTCTGATTTTTAAAAGACTTTAGGGAATTTAGATTTATCTTACTGCTTAAGTAGCCGTGTGCAGTAATACAGAAAACTGAAGCCGCCATTGATTAAGATGCATGAAGATCCACCGAGAATCGTTGTGCATTCGAATTATTGACAGGTAAATCCTGATCGAATCATGAGCCCAATGAAGACTCACACCTCTAATGTTTACATGCATAACGAATGTTGGTTTTGCCTTTATTCCAAAACCTGTTTGGCTCTGTAAGCTGTTTACACGGCGTAAAAATGAATATTTCACTAAACTTCCCATTTACAGCCAGCCATGCAAACTCTTATCAACAAACACAGCCTCTTATATTCGTTCAACCATCTTCCTCACAACGGTGTGAATTGCAATATTTGTGCATATCCAAAAACCTGCTGTTATCCAAGTCTTTCAGGATGTACAAAAGTAGGTGCGTTTCTCCTTCCAACTATAAATGTGGGCTTTTCTTTTGTGCATGCGTCTCTACCCCAGCTTCGCACACTGTTGGCTGGGCATCACACAGAGTCATATGTCGCAAACTGTGGTAATCAAAATGCATATTCTGAGTGAGCTGTAAACATGTCTGAAGAATGTTCCTAAAACCTGAATAATATCTGCATATCAAAGCATGCATATCCCCACAGAGGCATGAATCTTCAGTGGCCTCACGCTTGGATTCGATCATGATTCAGCTGTCAATGTATGGCATCCTCAATTTTCTACTTTACTGCACAAGGCTTCTTTTTCATCAAGATAAATCTCATCCTGCTTTAAAGGCCTTTAAAAAAAATCCCACCACGAAAATGTCTGCAAAACAACTGTCTGTGTGACCCATCTCAGTGCATAAACATTACAAAAATAAAATAGAAATACGTCTGCAGTGCATTACACGTGTGCTGTAATCTACAAAAATATCGTTTTCACAAAGCACAGTGAGACGGGACACGTTTTGAAAGAGGGCTCGGCTGCACACACCTCGCTCAGAACCGAGAGTTCACTCGCTTAATCCTTGGCTGATCAGCTGTGCTCGCTGTAGTGTTGACAGTTGCAGATGGCTAACTTAACAAGGTTCATAATTGTTGTTATTGTTTGAATTTTTGTGTCGGCTGCATCGAGGCAAAATCTTTCATGTCAGCACTGCTGCACCTCTAATACCCCAGATTTCTTAATCGGAAAATGGATTATTAATCATAATGGTAAACTAGTGTGCATGTAAACGTAGTCACATAAGATCACAAACGTTACTGTGCACATTTTGTTTACAGCTTTTCCCTTCACATTTTCTCTTTGTTACACTCGTCCTTCACCCGGCGTCACATATAAACTGACCTACTAGAATAAAACAGTCTAGAGCACAGTGAAAAGACTGTTTGTATGATCAAAGCGCAATCCTCTGAGAGAGTACAGTCAGTACAGGTAGCCAAACAGCCTCATGCCAACCAGTGCATCTTATTTGCCAGCTTGATGACACTCTCCACAGTCATTTCAGTCCGAAGCACATTACAGTAAACTAACTGCATTTATTTTGAGGATGAGTGGCCCCAGTGGGAAGGAAACCACTTCCCCACAGCAGTGCTGGTGCCATCTCTACCCACAGAGACAAACTCTACCTCTCGTCCCAACTCTCCACTGCATTTTGAATTTCACCAGCTTTTGACTGCTGCATCTTCAAACACTTGCCTGTGTTGCTCCGGTGTGCTTCAGTGGAAAACATTGATGTGATGTTGGTGATAAAGCCACACTGGGAAAACACACATTTGTCTTTTGCCTATTTTTAGTGTCTTAACAAATTGCCCTGTAGCTTTTTGCTCCTGCAGCTGTCTAAGTTTCCTTTTTTTCCTGAGCCAACATACAGAAATCACTGGTCTGTGAAGTAATCCTGAATTATAACGCTTTTTAGGAAAACACTTTTGTAATTAAAAAATAAAAAATACTCTAATCACTTGCCCAGTTTTGCACCAGGCAAAATTATTCTTCCAGCTTCTAAACTATTCATTATTCCAAAAATAAAATGTCATCTAGAGACTTGTATAACATCCAAACAAGCGGCCACTGTGATTTGAACGTGTTTAAAAATAGAACAGGTCTGAAAATTATCATAATCAAAATCTCTTCTGCTCTCTGAGCTCTCACTGTCAACTCGACTTCACTCCTCTCTCGCGAAGCTGCAGCTGGGGATGAAGATGCAACAGTAACATGATATCTCTGCATCCCAAACAGAGGCCAGCTTATATTTATCTGGGCAGTCGCTCTTGCACTGGACCCTTTTTTTTTTAATTTATTGCTAAAATTATCTTGGGTTTTGAAAGGCATCAAACTGCCACTTGTGATTTAATACTAAGGGGAGTGTCATCATTTTTGCCACCACTGCTGACATAAATAGATCAAGAACAGTCACCAGGAATTAAAGGGTTGAAATTTGATGTTTTCTTGAGACAGTAAATGACATTTATACCCACGCAATCAAATGTTTTTGCCATTACAAAATAAAACAGGCCTTATCCATGAAAAACTACTAAATACCTATTAACTTTTATTTACCATGAATCTGTTCTATATCTGATTTATTTGGCACAAGTTATACTATCAATGATTTTCTTTGTAGCCCGATAGAAAGCCTGAAACTGTATCACGAGCAATAATCAGCCAGCAGAAAAGAAACAGGTCGGTCTCTCACCTGTCCCTGCTCTCTGTATGAGGAGCGTCGCCTCGGCACCCACAGGACACTCTTTGAGCATCTCCACAACTCGTCCATGTCCAGCTGCAGCCACCGGCTGCTGGTTCACCTCCAGGATCAGGTCTCCCTCTATCAGCCCCGACGCTCCCTGGGAGCCCGGCTCGAGAACCTGCAGCACAACACAACACACCCACAGTCACACAATTTGTAAAAACTAAAAGTCTTACCAAGTTTATTTTTCTAATCTCTAGCCGAAATATCTCATTACAATTAAAACACGATGACCTCGAAAGTTACATTTCAGTGAGTTATTGGGAGTTGTTTTCACAATTTTCACTTTTGTTTTCAATACTTATTTTTGAAATTGCAAGTGTTGCCTACCGTAATTAGAAAAAGTGGGTTAGAGGATAAACTTGCTCGTGGTTTATTTTATATTAAGGGACCTTTTTGACCCACCCATGGCCCAGGGCCCGGGTCAACTGACGTGGTAGTCCTCTATCGTTAAAATCTAAAATGATATTTGCCTAAAAATCTACCAGCTAAGTGAAATGATCTCAGTCATTTCCAGAACCAATTCAAAAATGTTTTAAAGGTTTACAGAACCAGTATATTGCACTTTGTCATAATGTTAATATGAAGATTGTTGGTTGAAAATTCTTGAGCATGAGGAACAGGTACAATTACTTTTGTATTTGCTCAAAGATTAGTGTGTCTTGAATGCTGAACCTAAAACAAATTTCCTGTTAAGACAGATGTTTTTGTAGTGCAGATGTTTTTACTGTACAAATACAACAGGGATGAGAAACAGCATCTGTCACATCGCAGCTCGTCTTCTCCAAATTATCTTTTCCTTACAGCAGATTCAGAGTAAGCAGATTGTGTTTTTTATTTAATAGCTTATTTAGGACTGTCTAGTCTTCGTTCATTACTGTGTTAGTAGATAGCAAATCCTTCACAGGCTGAGCTCACCTTGTTCTCATTATCTCAATCTCTTTCTACCTAGTTGCGCTGACTGAAATAAATTCACCTTGACCTGCTGTCACAAGTTTAATGTGCAACTCAACTCGACTGCGGACTTTAGCTGACGGCTGAGATTTCACTCATGAAAGGACAAAGTTACTTACTGAAACACAGAAGAACAAAGTAAAACATCAAACAGGTCCGAGCCCTTTCAAGTCCAGATTATTTATGATTTATTACAGAGCCCGATCAATACACTGGTTGGCTGAAATTATCTGCTGACATTGGCCTTTCACAGATATTGGCTTATATGTTGTCTGATATTCATATGAGGACATTTTTATGTACAGAGCAGAAATGTTTCAGTGTAGGGTTGTCATTTTAGACGATAAAGTTTATTGTTAAACTGTAAAATATCCTTCGTCCTTTATGTATATCTTTGTCACAAGCGTCTGATAACCACATTTGAGGGATCATTACTAACTGGGCACAAAAATCCAGTATCGGTCACGCTCTAGTCTACAACATAAATGGAGACATACACATGATCACGACACATCACCTGTTTTACTCGTTGACCGGTGGGACTGTCAGCGATGGTGAACCCAAATCCCTCTGACCCTTTCACCATGGTAACTGTCAGAAGTTCTGCCGCTTGTGCTGTTGCCCCGGCAACCCCTGCAGTCCCCGAGGAGGCCATGGACACGTTGTCGTCGTGAGGCGTGAGTGCCGATCCAGAGCCGGGTGTGGTGGGCGGCAGGGATGAGCCATCCAGATGCGTGTCCCCAGGGTGAGAGCCACCCTGGGCCAGAGCCTGAGGAGGCAGCTGGGAGCTCAGCGACAGATATTCTAAGTAGGGGTCGTAGCTGCTGCGGCCGTTTACCACCAGGGGGCGGTGCTCCAGGCCGATGGGCGTCAGGGAGGTGCTTGCGGCACCGCTTGGGTCCTCGGGGTCAAAAGGCAGAGGGTAGCCTCGACAGAGAACGAGGGTGACGCTCTGACCGATCGGTACGGACTGGAAAAGCTTGACCACGTCGGCGTGTGTGGTACCGAGCACACAGATGTCATTAATGTAGACAATGACATCACCTGAGGAAGGAGATCAGAGGGACAGCTTCAGTCGCACTCACGCCACAGTATGTTACATGTTACACGGACCAGCAAAAATATCATCTGCTGTCATGAACATCAAATCTCAGCGGTATTAGTACATGTTGTAGCAACAGAGAAGAAGAACAATGTCCCTCTCTAGTGTCACATAGGAATATAATATCACTTCACTGCCAATGCAGGCAATCTACAAGTGTATGTGTGAGACAGAGAGGTGGGAGAGAGACGGGGTCAGTGTTGTGGCGTGCCTCTGTGAGTCTGACAACCATCTGCTGCACACTGAACTCCAATCCGTAAAAACCTCAAGTGTTTAAATGGATGCACACAGTCAGTCACAAGTAGTAACAGAGTCCCGGCTCACGCATGATACATTATAATGATGTCTCCCTGTTACTCTGGTGACCAGCTGGAAGCAAAATACAAATGTGTACCGCTGTTTTGTGTTGCGAGAAAAGTTGTCCTACCCATCCCGAACCTAAGTGTCATGTTCACCTTACTTACAGCGAGGTGAAGCGACTTCACAAACGCAATACTAGATTCTGTGTCATCTCCGCTGTAGTTTGAACATGCGGAAAGTTATGGATTTTAGCTTTAAAGTTACAGCCCCATGACAAATGCAACTGCCTCAAATCCTCTATTTCACACTTCTGGAGGCCCTCTCTGCTGCACATGTGGACACACACACACACACACACACACACACACTCCTGTGAGCATGTGCACATGCATAAACACACACCATACATGTCACATGCACAACTGTACACAATCCCTAAGAGCAATGCCACACAGCTCAAATAGGCCAGCTAATCTCAGCCAGGGAGTGTCTGTGTGTGACTCTCTGACTGTGTGTGTGTTCGTGTGTGTGTGCATGTGTGTGTGTGTGTGTGTGAGCAGCTCTGGCAATGTCACAGAGCGGAGAGGAGCGGGTCGGAGAGGGAGAAATCAGAACAGAGAGGAAAGGGCTGACAGACCAGGATAGAGGGATGAAGAGAGAAAAAACTAGAGAAGTAGAAAGAGAAAGGGGATGAAAATATAGTGAGGCTGAAAGCAGAGGAGAAGTGTCAGATGACATGGTTAGATAAGGAAGCATAATAAAGGGTAAGTCAGGGAGACAAAGAGAGGGATGGAGATAAAATAGAAAGAGATGGATTCCAGATAAAAGAGAAACAGAGACGCAGGGGGAGAGACATGAAAGCAGAAAGCTGGAGCTGAGAGTAGGAAGGAGGATTCCCGGCTTTGAAATGAGCTCTAAATGAGCTGTTTAGGCATCAACCGTGCCAGGCATGGGGCCAGCTCGCAGGTTCAGAGCCGAGCACACATGAAGCCTCATTCAATAGCTCCTTCTCTGAGCCTGTGACTTTTACTATCATTAGCTCTTTAAAGTCAGGCCTAAGGTGTGTATCTGCAAAAAGATTCAAAATGAATCTTTGTAACCTCATGGACCCTGAGAATCGACAATCTTTAGGTCCTTTGTTCTCCATGTTAGTCTCTTAAATGAAGCTTTCATCCAAAACAGCACACAGTGAATGAACAGGTATGGATTTGGCATGTGAGACTGAATTATTGCTTGTGTAGATGTTACTTTTTTATCATTTAAAGCACAAACACCAGCAGGGGACACTTTCATGGCACTGGTGTTCCTGTGTACGACTGACCATTGATGATACCGTGATAACTGGTGCTAGGGTGGTGATACTGCCCCACGAGCAGAAATGAATCTCCTAATGAAGTAGGTGTTGTGTGGGCTGGTGTCAGTTATGGCCAATCAAATCAGCTCCTCTCATTGCCACTAGAAGCAGAGCATTACAGTGCTCTGACAGAGGACAGAGAGTGTGCTGAGAGGAAACCGAAGTCCTTGTCTGGGACACACGGTGCACAGGCACAAATATAGGGCACCCCAAATACGCCACCAAGGAGCAACACTGTCCCCTTTAAAGATGACTGATACTTCTGGGGATGTGGACAGTTATTCATTTTTAAGAATTTGATCAACTGTGCTTGAGTTATATTTAGGTAATTCCACGCCAATTCACTCAGATTACTTTGTCCAGACAGGAGACAAGATGACATCATCTAGTATGCAAGCCAATTTCAAATGCAAATTTCCTGAACCAAATGAAAAAAAGGCTCAATATGAGTCATAAAAAGATAGAGAGCATTAAAGTGAACACAATAATAATTCTGATAAAATAATAGCCAATTGTTTTTCTTGCGAAATGGCCATCAGGAGCACAACATCCAAATTTTGAAGTCTCAATTCCAAGTCGGAAACACAACCGACATCCATTCAGCTTAAGTTTACCGACAAACTGTAAAGACACCTGACATCACAGCAACATGGCAGCGCACACAGCGAACAATTACCTTGTCATCATTTACTTACTTGTTGTGTAGCTGCCATTTCCTTTTTCTATTCAGTTGATTATTATGTTAAAGATGTCTTGTGACCAGGCACTACGTTTAGATTGGAAGTCACGAATACAGACTCTGAACGAGTGACGTAAGTCTTGCAATGGATTGCAGGGTTATCCTCAATCTCTCCTTAATGGAACAGTGACGCTCCACATTACAACAAGGGCTGTGAGATTAAGTATTGAGACACTCACTTATTACGGAGAAATATTGACTTCATCTTTTAAAAGAAATTTTAAATTGAATTTGGTATCACTAAATCACTGGAGACGTATATCAAAGATACAAATGTAGACAGAATGTGGATGTGATGTTGGAGGTCTATGAGGGTGACCTTCGCCAGCTAAAGCCATAAAACAAACTAAAGCACTTGTGCTTATGCTAAGAAATGTCCTGAGTTGGCAGAAGCACAAGACTGACTTTTGATGCCAAAATTACACTGCAGCACCAAATTTACTGGATATTAACACTGTGCTGCACTCCCCTGGCCTTTTAGGTGCAACGAATGGTTTCTTTATTTTGGGCCTTCTTAGACAGGACAGCTCAGACAGTTGACTGGAAATGGGATGAGAGAGGGGGGGATGACACGCAGCAAAGGGCCACAGGTCGGACTCAAACCCTGGACCGCTGCAGCGAGGGCACAGCCTCTGTACATGGGATGCACGCTCTACCAACTGAGCTACTGTGGCAGCCCAAGGTAAAACAGATGTTGATAGAAAACAGGCAGCTCAAAAAAACTGCTCAAAAAGGTTCATAATGTTGAGGTGTCAGAATAATGAGCCTGTGCTTAAGCATTTTATATAAACACAGTACCAACGTAACAGCAGTGGCAGGTTGTAGTTTGCTTAAACCTCAATTTATTTCTCAACCAGTTGTCAAAACTCTGCACTGGAACACATAATTACCTGTGTCCATCTTTCCGTCCTGAGCGGCGGGACCGTCAGGTATTACACTCTTCACTTGCAGGAACTCATCGGGCTCGTCGCCTCCTATGATCGTAAAGCCAAATCCCATGTTGCTCTTCTGCAGGGCTGTTGACAGGAAGGTGCCCTTCAGCTGGGTTGGGTCCCTCGTAAACAATGGCTTCTCTGAAGGGAGACAGGGTTTGAAGTATGATATTTTTAGATTTCACCGATAATTAGAAACGCTGTTTCTTTCATTTGTCACATTTTACCTCAAATGAAAGTCTGACATGATTTTTTTCAGTCCTGAATGAACCTATCTTGCACAAATGAGGACACATTCCCGATAAGCTGACTCATTGGAGATATGCTGTTTTCACTCAGATGAGGCAGTACATTATGTACTGGTCTAGTACATCGTCATACACGTGTCTGGATAAACCCACTCGGGGCCTCAGGGCGAGCATGTTCTCTGTCCCCCGCACTGCCAGAAATCTCTTTTCGACCCCGTACACTGTGACATTGTGCATCTGCCCCGTCAAATACTCATAAAACTGCTTCTTCTATTAGACAGTTTAGGAAAACAGACGAAAAAATGCACAATGTTCAATACAAAAAATCTGTACAACAGGGACAATAATTTAAAAATCTATCGGCATGTGAACTTCAGGGGCCTTTGATGAAATACAGACCGATGTTGTGTGCATGTTCATTCTGCTCTCCTTGCATTTTCATATTTGTGCAACTCTGTGAGCATGTCAGCACGTTTTTACTTAAATACCACACATGCTGAAGTATTTCATGTGTACCTCTGTATATAGCGGGCAGAGGGAGAGCGGAGAGTCCCTGGCTCTGCATTTGCCTCTGCGTCTCCAGGCGTCTCTTTGCTTCCAGGACTGGATTCTCAAACTGTGTCCTTCGATTGATGTGGCTGAAAATACAATGCACTGTCACAAATAATGGAAAAAAAAGGGAAAGTAATCCAAAGCCTCAAGTCAAAAATATCAATATACAACAATGGAGTTCTGCATTCAGAATTTCACTGAAGTGAAAACGTATTTTCAATAAAATGTACTTGAGAAGGAAAAGTCATAACAGTCAGTCATAACAATAGTGCCTTCAATTTTGAAGCATTTAAAATCCACAGAGCAAAATTTTTGGTATTAACATTGAGGCAAGTGACTTCCTGTTGGGGGAAGGAGTTGCTAGCTCTGTCTGCCAGTGGATACATGTGAAATAGTGGGCAGCTGATCTGGTTCACACAAGCCACTTGTAAGCTAACCGGTCAACACAAACTAGCAGTGACCAAAAATAAAGTTCTGGTGAAGAGCTATAAACATCTGACGAGCTTAAAGGCCTTTGCACACCAAGTGTTATTTCCGATGCCTTTCATCAATCCGTCACCTTGCACACCTTTGTGGTCCTCTCACTTCTTGAACAAAGAAAAAGTAAGTACTGGGGTCATCCAATCCTGGAAACAGGACGAGAGCAAGGGGGAGTTTCACCCGCTGAGAAAGGAGCTGTGGAGTTATCCCAATCACTCCCAGGTGGTATTTCAAGGATGACAGTGGTCCTGTTAGATACCCTGCAATCTATACTGGAACCACACATTAAAGAGGAGACCACCAATTTCAATTAACCAGTTGATCCTGAGCAGTATGTCTGAACTAGGGACACACATGCACACCACACACACACCACATGAGGAAAGGATGTGAAAAAAATAGCAGAAAATCAAACCGAAAGTTTCAGAGTCAGCGTGTAAACATGATTGACACGACATGAGGTCGTATTAAACATGCGGCCATTTCAGACGAAATGGTTGGTGTGCAAAGACCTTAAGGCCCTCTGGTATGAAGTCTATGACTGCGTTAAGTCTAACTACTACATATACTGTCGGACAGTCTAAAATATAGCAATAAATTGTTTTTGTACAGGTAAAATTTTATTCAGTATTTACAACTGAATCTTGTCAAGTGAATGTTAAATGAAAAGTAAAAATAGAAATGATAAGGGAAGCGGCAAACCTGTCCTCTCAGTAACTGTTCTTTACATTTCATTTCCAATTCAAGCTGGAGTGGTTTGGACAAGAACAACATTTTATGCGTTTCCAAATGAAACATCACACAGATAAAGTCCGTTTGTAATGCAACACATTTCATCAGCAGCGTTCTCCTGATAGTCAATACAGATGAGATTTCTCTGTAAAACTTCAGCGAAATGAGCAGTAAAAACATAAAAAAGAAATGAGAAACAAGTATTTAATAATTCATGAAGAGGTGCTGTAAACTATAAAAATGCATTTCCTGCTTTACTACAGAGCAGCAGAGTTAACCAAGTCAACAGGGAGACTTACTCCACGTAGTAGCTGCCGTAGATGGGGTCATCTATCTTCTCCCAGCCATAGGGCAGCTCTGAGAGGAAGGAGAAAACAGACAAGGGAAATGAAGTCAGTGTATGCTGAGAGCAGAAGAGGGAACGTAGACGCTAAATTAAACCGCTGAGGGGAGACAACATGAATCTCAGGGCTCGCAGCTAGACGCTCCCAAAGTGCTCTTTTAATAGACAGACAACACTTCGATCTGCAGCGGTGGCTTCTTCACCGAGACACGAATCACAACACAGACATCGATACAAAGCACGGCAGGAACAAAGGAACATTTAAATCGTCTGACACATCTCATCCCGCCCTCTCCTTCTTTTTCTCTTCCTTCTGTCGTGTGCATACATCCTTCAAGGCCAAATACCTCACCATACTACTTCGTGTTTGTTTGTTTGTTTGTTTTTTTTCATTTCACCCACCCACTCGTTTAAGCCTTGGACGGCTTCCATGGCTGCTAATTGTCTCCACCCCTCCCTGCTCCGGTTCTGTTCCCTCCTCACTTCAGCTATCTCTTTGCTGATTTAGCTCTCCTCTCCTCGTCGTAAAAGAACTGGGTCAAGGCGCTGCTAGAGTTCCTGGACGTTACGACCTATTCTTTTACTTCACACCTAACTTTTCACAGACATACGCGCCACACAGTGCACTTTAATGAGCTCCCTCTGCTGGTGTGTGCAAGATTCAGGATGTTTTGGTTTTCAGCTTCCACTTTGGCATAAGGAACTCAACACGGGGGTCGACCTCGCACTGCAAGGCTCAGCTAATACACAAAAATGCACACACTCGTACACACAAACAGACTGACAGTTACGATCCATCGGCCCAAGCTGTTCGCCTCCCACTCAGACGTATACTAGAAATACAGCTCTTCTGATTAGCATTCAGCAGTGAGCATTCTTGGGAGGCTGATCCTCCTCCCTATATTAATTCATCCTCATGTCTCGTATTACAGAGTCTAATTCATGAAATTCATGACTATGTCCGTAGGAGGGCATTCTCCGCAGGGAAATAAAGCAAACCCGACTAACATAGAAGAACACTTATGTCATACAGATCGAAAAAGATGACAAATACACGAGCAATGGGGGAACTTCTTCTGACCCTGAGCTTATTACTGAAACACACAAATACACGTAATTACAGAAAGACACACAAGTGCTCAAAGCGATGGTTGGAGAAGAGGAGGTCGAGGTGAAGAGGGAAAAATGAGACAATGTGGAAAGACGGTGTGTGTATGGATGTGTTGGTTGGTGTATTAGTATGCGGGGTGTGTGGTGGTGGTGGCGGCAGGGATTTTAAAGAAGGTTAGGTAAACTGCTTCCAACTCAAACTTCTAGCTTGAACAGGTCAGTAACCAATCATCTCTGGGCAACGCCACAACCTATGGCAACGCTCCAACAGACGGGGAACAAACCTCAATGCTGACCAAAATGTGTTTGTAGCGGTGTCTATCAGTAATTGTCAATTACTAAATGTTTACATCACCTTACCGGCCAGAGAGTCATAGTTACAGACAGAGTTTGTCTCACTGATTCCACAAATTTCTTACAGTGAATGGCCTTCATACGTAAACCACATAGTAAACTAGAAAGGCACTCAGTAGGGCGCATAGCTCTGCCAAGGACCAGCAGTCCCTCTTTATACTCATAAATATCGGCCACCTAAATATAACAGATTTTATTTTATCAAGATCCATGCATTATCCCCTGAGAAACCTCACAAAAAGTGGGACAGAAATTCCTGGATCTGTCCCTTCATACAGATCCGCACCAAAAGTTAACGTTAAAATCCATTCAGTAGTTTTTTGTGTAATCCTGCTGACAAACCAACTAACTTACAAACCAACCAATGGACACGGATGAAAACATAACCTCCCTGGCAGACGTAGTAATTGATAGTTTTTTTGTTTGTTAGTTTTAAGTACGAGGATGTTCTAAGAAAAGGGATAATGAAACTAAGACACAGTACAGCCCAAACCACATCGTTTTATATATTTAAAACCACACCAACCCTCCCCTACAATTCCTTGAGGCAAAAACAATACAAAGTACAAGTAAAAAATACTAAGAATTACTCATCATTTGATTTCTGTTCCAGTTACTGATTTAAATCAAGATTATTTAAAACAGGAAAATGATAATGATTCAGTTCTTGTTTGGCTGCATGTGTTCAGATTTCATTTCAAATTTGAAAACTTTGACTTCTCTTTCTTATATTATTATTATATAATAAAATTAGCTTTATAGAAGGACGTGTTTGTTTTATATTTTTTTTTAATTCAAGTATAATTTCGTGGAGCATCCTGGACGGGAGAGCGTAATCTGGTGTAAACAAAAGTACCATTTACACCAAGTTAATATGTAATTTATGCGTATCCAGCTGACCTGCTGAGCTCTCTATAGGACATGCAAGAGATTAATTTTTCATTTCACTGATTGGAAGTGCACCTGTTGCAATTTTACCTATAACAACTGGCAAATCCCAGTTATTGCCAAGAGACTTCTCGGAAATTATAAGGAAATTACATGGAAATTCCTAACCCATAAAAAAAGCATTACCAACGTGTTTATATTTCTCTAAGGAAAAGCACTGAAAGGTAATTGTTTTGGTTTCTGTGCTGAATATTAGCAAAAGTACAGAAACCTTTAAAAAAAAATTACCCAAAACACCCCACCAACTCAAGTCTTTTGAGATTCAGTGACACACACACACACACACACACACACACACACACACACAAATCCCCAGCTCTATTATTTTTACAATTATTTGGTCTGCGTGACACCGATACTGTGGCATCATCCCCTCACGCTGTAATGTAATTATGAACAGATTTGTGATCTTGATATCAATAATCCGTGTGTGAATGTGTGTCTGTGTGTGTGTGTCTGAGTGTGTGTCCTGGCTTCTGAGCATGCTGACTGTGCAGCCCAAGGTGAAACGGGTGCACGCCACAATTATCTTTGCTCTGCTCTACTGTTTGCTCAAACCGCCTGCGCTACACAGCCATTACCTCGGTCGACCCTCCTCATCCTCGAGGCGCAAAAAGTCAGTTGGATTCACACTTCAAACCACCTTAAATTCCCTCCCACCCCGTCCGTGAGCCACCTTAAATGTCGGCCTAACTCGTACACTAGTCGCTTGCCCTCCCCCTGAAGTGAAAGGGAGACAGTTTCCATGGAAACCACCAGTGGAAGTCTTTTTTTTTTTTTTCTCGCCTGAGCTGAGGGCTCTGTCTTGTCTCTATTTCCTGCTGCTGAAATACAGAGAGAGAGAGTCTGTTTGTGTGTGTGTTTTTATGCATTCATATGAGTCTATATTTGCAGTATGTGTGTGTGAGACAGCTGAACTGTGTGTGCACGTCTGAATGAGTGAAACAGTCATCTTCTTTGACACTGAATCAAACACCTCATCATGTCCCTGTGTACAGCATGAGCACCGAGGGGCTGCTTGTGTGTTCGGGTGCTCGTTTGTGTGTATATGTGCTGGTGTCTCTCTTGACATGAAGTCTAATTGTGATTCCTCTGCATTAGATGACTCATCTCCCCTCTCACACAAACTCTCCCTGACCAACAGGCAGCCAAGAACGGAGACAATGAACTCATCTGACTCACAGAGAAAATATATATATATTTACTATGAACTCGCTAAAAAGAAAAACAACACACAACAACCGTACTTATATGATTATCTAATTTCATTATGCATTTCTCTGCCAATTATTTTCTCAATTATTCTGGAAATCATTTGCTAAATAACGGTCCAAAAATTGTAGGAAAAAAAAACCATCACAATGTCCCGAAGCCCATGTCGACATACAGCGTTTAAATCCATTTAACCCTAAATATATTCAATACACTGCCATAGAAAACTACACATTTTTTGGTATCATGTACGACTACAAGTCTACAGTTGTGCTAACAGAAGAGGCCGTACCAGGTGCTGATATGCCATCTTAGTTTTGCAAGTTAGTATACGAATATTTGCTCTTTCACACACACACAAATGATTTGATCATAAACCAAAATCAGGATTGTGACCTGATGATGGTGCTAAATGAAAAGAGAATCACCAAACCACCTTGGAGCTATAATGGCTAAAAATTACCAAAAATATTTGATCAATCTATATATCCTGATTAATTTGTTGCCAATTTATACATCAATTTATTCAACTTAATTGTGAAAGGTCTAATAATATGGCTGTACCTCAGTGTGCTGCTTCAATCCATATGAACGTATACTTTTTTTTAGCTTTGATGTGGAGACGAAATAAAAGATGTACTGAGACAGAAGCGAAGAGAAAGAGAGAGTAGAAACATGAGAGAAAAAGGGAGGGAAAAACTGAGACTGAGAGATGGTCCTGGCCCAGACATGACTGAGTGTAATAGCAGTGATGTAACTCAGAGGTAACATTTTCGCTCAAGTCCATCACTGTCTGGCAGTGGCTGCATGTGTTTCACCTCTCCTCATATGCAAACCTCTCTCCATCTCCATTTGTCTCTTTAAAAAGAAACACTAGCAGGGCATCCCTCTGCTCATCATCATCACTTCCAGCTCCCTCTTGTCACATTTCCTAGTCTTCTATTGTCTGCATTTCTCTTGCCGTTGGTTACAGAAGGAGTTTCAACATCGTGACTTCTGCCTCGGTGAGAATCCCTGCCTCTAAATGAGCACGAGCAACATATTTTCATCAACAGCACTTAGATAACGTTGAAAATGGCATAGAGATTGAGCGCGTATCAAAGCCAGAATTGAAACCAACGCTTGCGTTCATTTAACGCTTGTCCTGCTCTGTTCTTGCCTCTTCTGGGCGAGAGAGGAGATATGGGGTGACGTTACGTAACGAAAGACTTGCCTGACAAAAAAAAAAAAAAAAAAAAAGTGCAACTGAACCAGATCTATGCTGACAAGCCTTTGAACTCTGGGTGTCAGTCCCAGCATATAGATACAACACAATGTACACAGAAGCTACACATTTGCACGAATACGTCAACGAAAACAAGCTTCTCCTAAAATGTACCCAAAAAAGCAGCGTGTAAGTGAGACGGAAAGGGAATCGTGAATGAGGATATGAAATTCTGAAGAAAGTGGAGCAAAAAGACCATACATGCATGAGACGGAGGCAACGGAAGGGAATAAGATGCAAAAACAGCACTGATGAAAGTACGTCTGAATGTCTGTCTGCTTCCTGCCCGAGGCTGTGAGACTCTGGGAAATCCTTCAGGCAGATGGGCAGTTAAAAACAGCACCACCTCTTCCTGCTGTTCCCTCCCCACATGTATTGTTTATTCACTCTTCTTGCAGTATCAGACATCCTCCCCTCCATGCATATTTCATCAGTCAGAAGTTACATGTGTCCATTAATGTGGGTAAAAACGGAAAATTTGCCTTTAAATCATCACCTGGTGCACAGCAAAGAAGCGTAAACACCGGAAAACAGGCAGTACAGCACACAAGAAAGGGCTACAGGACACCGGAGCGATCATTAAAAGAAAATAATAAGAGGGTGAGTAATTTAACAAGCCGCACACTGGGTTATATCATTTTATAATCCGTGTGGCTGCAGAGCTGTTTATAATGAAAAGGACAAGATTTCCTGAGAACCAAAGCCGCTTCTGGAAGGCATCAATTCAAAGGTGCTGCGAGAGGAAGTGATGTGTCATCCAGGACCTTCACAAAACATTCTGCTAACAGCCTTTGATTCGAAATCCTCTGCCAGTGGTGATCGCTTAAGCATTAACGTCCTTTAACCGCTGCTTCCCTGAGGACTGACGCAGGCAGACCAAAAACAGAAGAGCTCAAATCAGCGTCACAGTGTAGATAAACTGAAGACAAACGGACAAAAAGAAGACAGAGGAGAAGACAGACATGAGCCATGTTTCACAAATATGGCTCATGTAAGCTACTTCCTTTTACGCCACAGACAGGATTTTGGCTCTGTCTTCATCTGATGTCTCAGACAACTCTAGTGTATCGTTTTTAATAATTATCAACACAGAAGAAATCACAGACAGGAGCGGAAACAACAGCAAGTCGTCGTATTAATTAAAACATAAAAATAAGTGATCACAGAGCAGTCGACAGAAACTTGGCGTCCGAGCATCGCTGGCGTTGAAAACTGATCTTTGCTCTGCCAAGACGATGCTGAAGTACGTCGGCCATGTTTGTGAAAAGGGTTTGTGAACTGACAACAGGAGTGTGTGTGTGTGTGTGTGTGCAGAGAGAGTTTGCGCAGAGCTGAGCGGCGTTATTAGAATTCCTGTCACAGTTCGGCCCTTTACTGGGCAGAGGAAGAGAGGGAGGGATGGAGAATGAAGGCGGGAGAGGAAAAGAGAGAGGAGGAGGAAAATTGAAGAGATTGAAAGGGGAGAGAGAGAGAGACGGAGAGAGAGAGAGGGGGGAGACGTGAGGTGAAGGAGTGCAGATGGGAGAATGGAGGAGGGAGAAAATTGAAGAGATGGAGAACAGAGGAGAGGTAGAGAAGGTATCGATTCAGATCTCGCTCTGGTGAATCACATCACAAACTAAACCGCTGACCAGAGGCTGCGACAGCAGCAGGGATGTAAGATCACCTCATTGGTATACTTATATCTGATCACACTAAACCGCCACAGGAGCTCCATTTCATTTACATGACTGAGCGCTGGACCGTAGTAAATAACTGTGCTTCATTTTTTGTCTCTGAAATTTGGTCAGTTTTGATTTTGTTCACACACCTCTGCTTCCCCTGATTTAAACTGCTTTAAAACAAGCCTTAAAAGTCAAGGCTGGTGACACTCTTTAATGTATTTCCTTCAACAAACCACTAGCTAGTACTGTTTGTGAATCTAAGCCTGACGCAGACCACCCTTGTTGTCCAAGTACTATTAAAAACACATAAATTAGTCACTCCGTCCCACATACACCTTCTTGCTGTTGAAAAGATTCACTAGAGCAACTGGGACCCTGTTAGAGGGCCACAAGATACATTTGAGGGGCCATGAGATAAAAAGTATTTCTGCTACACAAAATAGATTTTTTTTTTTAACACTGTTCCCCTTATCTTTTTTGTCTCCTTGTAACAAAACTACAGGTTGTGAACTAATGCACCCCACCGCGAAAGGTCTTTTAACTCGTAGCTGAAAACAGTCCCCAAAAATGTTATTTTCTCCTGTTTGAGTAATGTTTTCTACAAACTATCATGTCCAGCTGTTTTGGGAAAAAAAAAATGTTTTTAAACTTTGGGTAAAACTACACATTTGCGACTCATTTTTTAAAAACAACTAACGTTTTGACATTAAGCGCTCAGCCAATAACTGTTTCTCATGCAATGAAGGATGGTTTTAGATGTGGAGTGTATCCAGCCAAAGTTTTTCTTTCATTTTTCAGTAATGTCTTACTCTAATTTGAAGTAATTACTACTATAGATATTTAGCTGTGAAGGATAAACAACGGATATTGGATGAAATTACTTTTTCATCACTCTTTAATCATTACATTTCTCTCTGCTCATTTTTCAAGATGATGAGTGCTAATGATCACATCCCAACAACAAATCTAAACAAGTACATTTATTTGTCAGTTTATTCTTTCTGGATTTCAAAACCCCTTTTCACCTGCGGAGAACAATAAGACCAGCAGCAGACGCCAACAAACGCCTCAAACAACGGAGCATTTTTTTTCAACACTCTTGAACAGTGAGACAGGAACAGACAACACAGGTACACAAACAGCAAGAAGTGCAGAGACGACACACTCCCACAAATGCCGAAGGATGAGATCGACTCAGGTGAACACAAAATAAAACTTACAAAACAAAAGAGCAAACACTTAAAGAGGTCTTTCAGACTCACCGTCTTCCCTGCACTCTTCTGGTGGCTTCGCTTTCTTTGCCAGCCGGGGATCCAGCCACGATGTAGTTTTGGTGTTGTGACTGGAGAAGAAGAAAGAGACGTGCACATTAAGGCAATAAGAAGAGGAAAGGGGCAAACAGAGGTCAGAGAGAGACTGACGGAGAGGATAAAAGAAAGAGATGAGAGCAAAGTAAAACTAATGACCTGTACGTAACTGTGTGTGTGTGTGTGTGTGTGTGTGTGCATGCAGGGGCAAAGAGAAACAAGGGGATTTCTAAGGTAAACTAAGTGGTCATTAATCCACTAATTAGCCCTCAGACACTAATTAGTAAGGGTGAGAGAAGAGGGCTAAAGTTTGCAAGGGTGCATGTGTATGTGTCTGTGTGTGTATCCTGTGTGTGTCTGGTTAGCAGCATTGAGTTACATCAATTATTCAACACAAACGGCAGTGCTATAATGTTTACACACAAGCTATACATAAACCATGTTTTGTAAAGTACGAGCACTTTGTGAGGTACATTACATTGGATTCATTTTTAATTATTTTTGTATAGCTCTTACTTTAAACGTTTCACGAATATCTAAATACAATAGCTACATACATTAAGGAATAAGCTGTTTTTAAAGTAGTAAAATAGTTTCTTGGTGTTTTAAAAATCATCATGTGGGATCTATTCTTCTTACTCAATGAAGTAGACCTCTCCCTTCTCGGTGTAGGCCATCTCCCAGTTGTCGGGCAGAGGACCCAGCTCCTCCTCGTCTACATCTGGGACTTTGGCGGGGGATTCAGAGGGAGATTTTGGGGCCTCCTCTCCTTCAGTGGGGGCCTCGATGGAGGCTGGGGCCTGGATGGACGCTTCAACAGCAACCTCCCCAGAGGCATCTGTGCTCTTGTCCTCATGTTCACTGGACTCTGTGGAGTATACACACACACAGACACACACACACACACACACACACAGTTATTCTCACATACACTCTGTGCACACATGCAGACCTGGATGCACACTGCACACGCCATGCATGATGAGTCAGAGCAGAGCCACTGCAGAGTTATGAACCCCCAGGAGAGAGAGAGACAGAGAGACACAGAGAGAGAGAGAGAGTGAGAGATAGTGAGAGAAAGAGAGAGAAAAAGAGAGATTTGAGGACAATGAGCATGAGGAGAAAACAACATGGGGATGTCAGAAATGGAGAAACAGGAAAAGACAGAGACTTTAGGGGTCAGAGACTGAGTCAGAAATGCAGGGAAAGGTTTCAAGAGTGAGGAGAAAAGCTGGTGGCATCTAAGTCAGGGAAAGGTCAAATTAAAATATTTGCCTCTGACATCACAATTCTCATAGAAAAAACTGAGACGGATGAAAGTCAATTTTTTGTCATGTCATGTTTATCCACATATACCACAAATGGTCCCCGAACTTCAATCATCTGTCCATCAAAGCCTCTTCTATAGTTATTTATGTTAAAGGTCACTTTCTTTGTTGAAAATCAGGCAGGCGAGCAAATTTCTTCTTCCTTGTGACCATCCAAAACATCTCACTCTTGAAATCAAACTTTCATGTTGTATGAGCAATTATTACAGAGATGTATAGTTTTGTTGACAGAACACACATGACAGTGACATAACAAAGAAGAAAAAGTATGGCATGCTTAGAAAACATCGACTACAAAGTAGGATGTGAGAAGGAAGAGGAGAGGGCAGAAGGGACGGGACCCCAGAGACTGAGAAAAAAGCAAGAGAGGTCAGAAGGAAGAGGATGGTAGAGGGGAGGAAGAGAGAGGGGAGAGAGTTGGGGGTATTAATAGAAACAAGGACAAAGGCCAGTGGCGGGCGAGCAAAGACAGCAGGAGAGACGGAGAAACGATAGGACGGAGAGACGGGAGCTGAAGCCAAAATGAGACTCTGGACAGTGATAATAGTGAAGACATTAAGGTGCCCTTGTGCATTCAGTTATATAAGGTTATAAGGTAACGACTGGTCAGGAGATAGTTCGTTGACAGAAACTGGACTGTATAAACTCCAGACATGAAGCTCGACTGAAGAAAAGAGACTGATTTATCCATAAAATAAAATAAAAGGGAAAGGTAACAATCGCTATGACAACTGACTCATTTCTCTGGTTTTACTCAATAATACCAGTGAGACAGCAATAAATAACCCAGGGGACAGTCCAGGGCTTCATGCCACATTTCTCCGCACCTGAATATGATGTTATAAAATGTCAGGGCACTTGTTTAACAGACCTTTTTTGAATCTAATTTTAGTCACAAGTAGAAACGTGGTACAGAAAACATCAAAACAGGACACTGACATTCTCCGTCAGTCTACAGTACCTGGCGTGATGGCCACCCCGTTGCCGTTGACAACCGGGCTCTCCTCTTCCTCCTCCTCAGGTGGCTCCAGGCTGGCGCGCTGCTCCATGTTGCTGACTGACTGGTTCCTCTTCCTCTTGCCCTGGGAGCTGGGCCGGGCTCCAGGCAGCAGGGCCTCACTCACATTCAGAGGAGGTGCTGCGGGGGACGGCTCCGCTGGAGGTTTTGGAGTGCCGTAGAAGTTATCTGAGGGCAGAGAGGCACAGCGGCGTTGTGTTAGAGGCCACATGTACGACTCAAGAAGGATCCCAGGTGATGTAACACACCGTCTAGCAGGCAGAGGAGGGTTACTGCTCGTGGGAGCAGATGACTGGCGTTGAAAATGTAAGACTTAGCTATGGGGATAACAAGACCTGTCTGCCTTGAAACATGAACTGACACAACCAGGATCTTGTATCCAGACTCTCTTTTTCATGACTTGCAATTTTTATTCTAAAATATAAAAAAGGATGCCAACACTGTAAATCAAAACAAATAAAACAGACTATTTCCACAGTCAGAATCTTCAATTTCACATTCTGAACCTCCCGAAACACAAACAAGAGGAGTCAACAAAAATACAAAGTGGTATTGTAATAAAAAAGAGAGAACGATAGAGAAAACAAACAATACTGAGAGGGAGCACAAAGTCATTACTGTGCTTCCACCTCATCCTTTTGTTTATGAAACATTTTTCTGAGCCCATCATACATCCTATATGACTGTCACCCTAATATGGAGAAGTATTTTACAGCTAATTTATCATCCAGGCGCTTTTGCCATCTGGGCCCAGTCCATCAATGACTAGGGAAAACCAGAAAACACTAAAACACTTCTAAAATAAAACAGGATACAAACTGCAAACCACAATCTAATTGTTGTAATGGTTTGTTGCGTACCCTGATCTCCCCTTCATACATTTCCAGCAGATTTTGCCATACATGTTGGGTCAGTGTAAATGTAAATCTAAGTGTGTTGTTAACATGTGAACACCACCTGTTGTTGACACAAATATGGCTTCCTAAACAGTATTACTATGTGAAGTCTTGATACAAACTCTGTCAACGACTGAAACTTAATGTCAGCATCAAACTAAAAGTGTTAAAATTAGGAGAAGAGAAATGAGCCATGCAGGGTTTTTTAGATTCGGTCAGTGTTGGGTTTGCGTTTTGTTTTAATGGACAGACTCACATTGAAGTATGTTAAGTCTCACATTCAATGGTCGTTTTTGGGTTGAATACAACTTTTGCACTGCTGCCATGTTAAATTAGCTGACTCACTAGTTTAATGGCTCTCAAAGGGCAAAACCAGCTGTCTGTTCTTCTTAATTAAGCTGACTCCTCCTAAACTACAATTGTTGCTGTGGACAGATGTGGGACAGTGTGTTTGGAGAAAGATTATCACAGTGTTAGAGGGAGGAATAACAGATTAGGTCGGTAGATTGGGGTTTTCAATAGCAGCCAATAGCAGCCTCAATGGCAGACAGTGGCCTTAATGGGCTGAGGGAAGCTTCTTCTAAAGAACAAAACTGCATAATAATAAATAAATAAATAAATAATAAAATAGAGCAGCACTCTAAATATGTCTCCAAGGGCAGGCGATGTCCTTTTTTTCTTCTTTTTTTTTGATAAATTAGTGTTTTTGAAGTTAACAAAACCCTGTCACTGAGCTTTCTCTGCTTAATGATGCACATAAACCTATCTGCGAACATAATGATACTGTGCAGTCAGGCTACAACTACACTGCCTTAAGACAATATATGTCTCCATCCTGACTTGTCTTTTTTTCTATAGTTTCATTTTAGTGAATGTTTAAAGGTCGCATTCAGCAATTTGTGTCCAGTGCAGCTTATATATGTAGCTTTCAGCATTGCATCCCTGTAAATACTGCAACTGACACGACAGAGAATATGACATTGTTTAATAAAACTCAGGGGGTATCATTAGGACACCTGCTGTATTAGGCTGTACTACCTGTGTGGATTAGAGTAGCAGGTAAAAAAAAGGTGCAATTTCATGAAAAAAAACAGGAGAGAACCACCTAATCTGTAAAAACACAACCCCAGCTGTGTCATTCCACCCGTGTTGGTGAAAGCGGCTCTCTGACATGGGCAATGGGAGGAGAAACAAGAGCTGAACAAAGAAGAGGGAAGGGGGCAGCAATAAAGGACAAAAGGAGGATCAGCAGTAAAGAGTCCACAGACATTCAGTTTACTTTCATCCCAGCAGGAGGCAGATAGATATTAAGATGGCTCTATCACAGCCACCACTTCCTCAATAAGTACACTTACCCCGCTGCCCACCAAACAGATTTATCACATCGTGACAAAATATATAATAAAAATGTGCACGCAGGCACGTGTAAACAAAGACAAGTATGAAACTGCATAAGCAGTAGGCGCCCACCTATGAAGTCTTAAGGACAACCTAAAAGAGATGCTTTGCAGAACACAAAGCTGAGGTACTGAGATACATTTAGACAAGGGTTCCTCCTCCTGCACCACACTGGTTTTAAAGACGCAATGTTCCCCTGACGCTGAATGCTCCTGGTATTGCCTGAAGGCGTCAAGGCTATATGCACAGTTGTGACTCATCTCACATCACAGCATACGTAAGCTCTTATGTGCACCAAGCATTGTGCACACACGCACTACAATTACCATGAAGAGTTTCCTGATGATACTCAACATATGATCTCGGCCTCTTTCACAGCCTTCTAAATCTCCCTCCCTGCCTCCTGTGTCACTCCTTCCTCTCCTCTCTCTTATTTAAATGTGCATTACAAAATGAGCTGCAGCACCTCCAGTGCAGTCACCCAGAAAGAGACAGCTTCCTCCAGTGGGCATCAGTAAGCTCTGTGTTAAGGGAAACATACACTGTGACACATAATCATGAAGGGAACACACACACAAACACAAGCGCACATTCGCCTGTACCCCCTGCGCACAAACAGGCATGCATTCACACACATATTTTGTGTGAGTGCGTTCAGCCGCACACGCTCACAAAAATTGCTACCGGGCAAATGAACCAGCAAATCCCCCATCTGTAGATGTATCCCTGACAGTGTCGCAAAGCAGATGCACAGACTTGACATGACTTGGAAATGGCATTCATCCAGCTCTTGCGCACACACACACACACACACACACACACACACACACACACACACACACACACACTGAGTGTGTCAACGAGCCGTTCAAAAACCACCAGAGGAAGCTGTAAGCTGTAAGACTCATTTTGTTTACTAAAGCTGTGTGTAGGCGCGTCACCTGGCACACCTGATCCATCAAGAAAAGATATGTACACAGTTGCACAAGACGGCAGATTAAATTTAAAAATAGTAAAATAGCACTACTGAAACACATGTTCCCATTTCTGCTCCCCAAGCACCTGTACTTGTCTCGCAGATATAAAATGTTTCCTGCACAGTGCTGCCAACACTCACCTTCATAGGTTCCACTCTCTAGCAGGGCTCCACTTTGCTCCAGTTCCATAAAACGCTCAACGCTCACAAAGTTGTAGTCCACCCCTGGCACCTCCCCCTCCTTAGGCTGCCTGGTGGTACCTGCAGAGAGAGAGAGAGAGAGAGAGAGAGACAGAGAGAGGTGGGAAGGGAAAAAGAGAGAGAGAGAGAGAGGTCATCAGAGCCAAATAGGGCACTTGAGAAGAAAAGGCAGGAAGGCAGAGAAAGAGCCCAGAAAAAAGGGCTGGACAGAAAAAGACGGCAGATTTGAGGCTACAAAGTGTATCAGAGGAAGTGGGAGGGGAACGGAAATGGAACAGAAGAGGCTGAGTGAGGAGTCATCACTTGTGATAGCCAAATCCATTCACACAATTGTGTGTGAGTGACAGTGAGAGACGGAGAGAGACAGCTAGAGAGGAGCGGGGAAAGCATGCTCAAACGGCAAAGCGCCATCATTCAGTCCATACAAGCCAATCCGGTGCTGTTTTAGTAATGACTGAATCAATACGCCACTTTTACCGAGCATAACTCAAACCTCCCTACACAGCACACAATACTGTGCCGATTGGATTATTGTCAAAACAGCAGGAATGCAGAGGCACCACATTACCATGCAGCAATTAGAGCCTTCCTACATCAGCGCTCTAGAGATCTCCATCAGTGCTGCGGCGCTGAGGCTCGACTGTGTGATGGTAACGATGGGAGTTTCGAGTTTAATGAGGTGCTGTGTTTGTGTCTCTGCCAAGTGGACTTTCAGCTTAGGCTCAGTGAAGTCCACTGGTGTTGATTCCGGCTCTCCATTGATCACGCCTGGAAGCAGTCATTGGCCGGGCGTGGAGAGGGAGTCCGCTCTCAGAGCTTTTCCCAGGACTCATGCGGTAAAAGTTAAGTCAGATTGATCTGGCCGTGGCCTTAACCGGATCTGATGCTGTTGCCGCACCGTTGCCAGCATGTCAGATATGGCTGAAGTGTATTTGTGTAAGTGTAAGTCGCTCTGTGGTCCAACGATCCAAGAGCTCAGGTCTAAAAAAGGCAATTACAAGTTCTGACACACACAAAAAAACACTACATGTGCTCACGTATGAATGGTGGGTATGAAACACTTTTAAGCATCATAGCTAAAGTGAGAGCTGAAAACAGCAGGTGGTGGTTGTGTTGTAGAAACACAAATAACACACACACACAAGCAAGTGGGGGGGTTAATCATTGTGCAAGATCCTCTGACTCTCCCAGAGTGCGATATCTTAATCATTAGATCTCCATTGATCATCTGTCACCACTTTGCTCCTGTAGTGCATCCACTGAACACACTCTACTGTATTTACTTCACCACCAGGAGCAGAAGACGACAGCTTAGCAACACCTAATGAGCAAACAAGTGGTACCAGGCCATCACACATCTATAGTCTGTCTATAAGGCTGTCCACACATAGGTGTGTTTGTTTGCACTAATGTTTCATGTGTGTACTCGACGGTGTGTTTGTCTTTGTGACTCTAAATGGTGGTAAAATGCCCACTGTGCCAACAGTAATCCCATCTCCGAGCTGATCACAGCTCAGCAGGATACCGCAAATCCACAACACCACAGGTTTGAGTCAGAGAGCGTGTGTGTGTGTGTGTGTGTGTGTGTGTGTGTGTGTGTGTGTGTGTGTGTGTGTGTGTGTGTGTTTGCGCCACAATCCACATTGTTGATGCACTCTTACTCTGATAAACACTTAGAATCAGTCAAATACACTGTGGATCGCAGCAATGCTCAAGGGCTAATGTTGGTTGAGTTGTTTTACACTGCTGTCAGACTGATGTTACCAGAGGTGACTATGTGTGATGCCTCGTGGGTAACAGGAGGGCTTCATATTAATATCTATAACTACCGATGTTGTTTCTGTACATTAAGGCAAAGGGGAGGTGTTAATCCTGCAGATGGGATGTGTTTCTAAGGAGTATATGAGACAGGATTGCAGAAATGTGACTTTCTCATCCTTTTGGGCTGCTGCTGCTACTACTGTAGTTTCATAACAGCTTCATCAATATCTGAATGACAACAACACTTGACCGCAGTCAGCTGAACTAAACATGCTGAGAGTGACGATAGGCTCATAAGGTTGTTTTCTTCCCCCTGTTAAAAGGCTTTTTCTTCTCAATATGGCAAGTTTTTCCTCACTCTGTCTAAGGACAGAGGATGTCGTTCACTGTACAGATTGTGATTGTGGTTTTGGGCTTTAACAATAATTATATCTCGATTATTTTGTTTTTATAGTCATTGGAAGCCATAGCCAGCAACTATTCTGATGTCACTTCTAACACTAATATAAAGTCTACCCAGATGTAGTACTGCAGGGCTTTTCTTTTTTATTTCATTACATAACACACGGCCTAGAATATGTTAAGTTTTTTTACTTATCACCAGATACATCCCTTGAAATACAGTAATACCACTGGGAAGTACAAAGTGTGTGTGTTTTTAAACCAGTGTTAGAAGTATTGATTTAACTCCATGCACTTTCTTGAGGTTTTAGTTTGCGTGTTGATAATATTGGTTGCCATTATATCACAAGAAGTAATAAATATCTTCCACACCCCCTGAGTTGACTCATCACTTCTCTGACTCAACCTACACGAAAATTTTACATTATAAGCTTCACAAAGATAGTGTATGTTTAGGGGCCATTATTATCGGACTGCAATGTATTATCAGGCATTTCTGATACTTTGTGTGTCCACCCCCTTTATATTTATAAATTCAGCTTTATGAATTTCCGAGTTACTGCATATCCTCTTTTATCCACCAAAAGAAGTACCAACATGAAGAAGCTTCACAAACCAGCACAACGGGGCCAACTCCATGAACTCTACTGCATGTTAAAACAAAAAAAATTAATCTTGAACAGGACCATCCATCGACTGCGAAGTGCTTCTCTGAATGCAGCAGCAGCTGAGCCAGCCAGGCGGGGCAGGTCGCCTTCCACTGGGCACAACTATTGATCTATAAGATCAGAATGAAATTATTGTGCTGCCCACACCAGAGTAGGCAGAGCCTGCTGGAATACTGATGACCTGCCAATGGTCTTCTCCCACAGCTTCCTTCACTGGACACACCAACAGAGCAGAAAGAGAGGGAGAGAGCATCTTGTTGGATCTGAGCTGGGAATATTGATCGACTATCTGGCCTTGAGATAGGCAGTCCAAATGTTCCTCTTTTCTGTCTTCCGTCCCTTTCACACATTTCTGCTCAGAGCAGCCTACCAGTTTTTCCTCCCGTGCTCTCTGCGCGTACTCCTTCCTTCCCCTTAGCAACACCCACTAAATAACTGTGAAGCAGACCTGTTTATTAAAACCAACACTGTCCCCAGCAAAAATCCATACTCTGTTCCTGCTGCCCCCCACTGCTACCTTTCCTGTTCTTCATCTATTTTTAACATTACCATCTTCCTTTTTTCTGATCCTCAAGAACTCGGGTAGAGTCCAGAAAATGATAGAAAAAATAGAAACCCTAATTCATGGAGCCTCGTGGATGAGGGCCGACATGTCTTCAGTTCGGTTCAGTGGGTTTTCTAGTTGATATTTTTTGTACACGGCCACACAAACTCCTAAGTAGAGCTTTAATAAATAAGCTGGACAAAGCAAGACAAGCTGCTCAGGTGCTCAAATTTAAAAAAACTGCAGAAGACTGTACCGCGAGGAGGCAGCGACGCTTTTCCTGAGCCACAAGCACTGCTGCTGTTGACTATTGATTGGATGTCGTGCTCTTGCTAATAAAGGATAAAGTTGGCTGCGAGCCAAAAATGGTCTTTGCATTGCAATCAGCCAGTGTAGCCAAACCTCTCAGAGGTGACGCTGCGTGCAGGAGTATGAGCGCCACAGAGATTTATGGCTTAAATGACTTAACTCTATAATAGCACAGAAAAGCTTCGGAGCTGCCACTTTAGGTGTGAATACATTCTCTGCCTCGAACCATGACGACTGAGCGCTACAGAATAATTTCACATCGGTAGGAGTGTGTGTGAGGGAGAAAAAAAGAGAGAGCGATTACGTAGAAACATAACAAGAAAATTCCATTTGGAGGAAAAAGCTAAAATAGCTGATATACTGAAATAACTCAGCTGGGTGTCAGACGATAAGGGGACAAAGACCTTTGCTAAATAATAGAGTGGCAGAAGAGTGGCAAGCTGAGAAAAACTGAGAGAGACAGAAGACAGTAAGAGGAGAAAAGCACAATTTGTTAACCTCACTGTGCATCCACAGCAGCCTTCGAGTGAGTTGAAAACATGCACGTGTATTCAAACGCACGTTTGTATAATTAGACAGGAAGTCACCAAGAGGGAGAAGCAGAGCGGGGGAAATTCAGAGCTAAAAATAGACTATCGATGGACTGATTATCATAATAAAGGGTGGGGGGAGGTGGTCAAAGGATACGTTCTCAGCATGAGTATGTGTGGGAACGAGGAGGTAAGGGTGCAGGGAACCAAGCGTGTGTTTCTAATTAATAATTAATGATCATTAGGTCCTCTAGAGTTTTGGGATTCATTGTTGAAAAAATAATTCCTGTATTTGTAGCTGTAATAGATGAACAATTGTACATTAATTGGTGGAACAAAGCCAGATGACAAAAACTAGATACACACGGTCCCATCTGAGCTCCAGCTCTGCGTCTCAATGCGCACATATATGGATCGTGTTTGTCTCACAAACCCCTCTTGGTTTCGGCGTATCATCCATCAGAGCCATCAGGCTGCTTTGGGAGTTAGAGGGAATTTGTTACAGAGACAGAGGTAAAGTCAAATCTGACGGTAACTAAAAATATTCTCTTAAAGGTGAAGAGGAGCAACGCTCTTTCACAGTAATCCCTCGGTGGACTGGATGAGGAGGATTCAAACGTGTAGATTTGCTATCGCACCCTGTCGACTGTACCTAATGTACTGTACGTCCAACCTAAATCCAAAATGCTGCACATGGTGGAGAGAGATTTTCTGAATTCACGTCTGAACTGAGACATGTTGCAATTTATCTAAACTCTATGAAACAACTAATGAATATTTTCATTGTCGATCAATTGGTCAATTATTTTCCTGATCAATCGATTAGTTGTTTAGTTTAATAAATGCCAGAAAATGACGAAAAATGTTGATTAGTGTCAAAGAGGACATGAACAGAGGACATTCAATTTACTGTCACACAGAAAACAGAAAATGTGTAAGAAGCTGGAATTTCTTTTGAATTTTCTGCTCAAAACTGATTGATACTAATACTTCCTTAAAATCTACGAAAAAGTGTACAAAATAATGCAAACGACATTACATGTTCCCATTCAATCAAACCGAAGCCAGCCTCAGAGGTGTTGCTTTCTAATTGTAAAACTACCCAAGGATGGATACATCAGGAGCGATGGGTTCAATGACGCAATCCTGCAACCGTACAGACAAAAAAAACACAGACAGAATATGCTGTCCTCAAAAACCTGAACCCTGTTTACCCAGAATCCTTTTCAGTAAAAAGCAAGCAGAGCACCATGGCAGCAAGAGAGCAGAGAGAAATGTGAGGATTGTCTGTGTTTGTTTCGTGCGTTACCCACACTGCTGCTTCCTTATTCATTAACCGTCTCATTCTCATATCTATCTATCTATCTATCCATCTATAAAAGTTGCTGTCCTCCATTATCCTCTCTCTTTCTCTTGTTTCCAATTTACCTCATTGCTCTCCCCTCCATTTGTTCCTCTGTTGGTGCTCTCTGTCCCCATTACTCCCTCTCTGTCTTTTTTAATCCGCTCCCTCTTCACCTCGTTATCCTCCTCTCTTCTTTTGTCTCTCCTTCAAGCTCCATCTCGCACTTTGGTCTCATGTCTCATTCACTCTCACTGTTCACCCCCCCCCCCCACCTCCTCCTTTTCCCTTCTTCCCGGTTGGCAGATGTGAAGTGTGACAGCAGGTCTATAGGAGAGGTATGATCGGGCACACAAACACACACACACACACACACACACACACACACAGGCACCCTTATTTACACTACAAAGCCCAGGCTACAAATACAGCGGCGCAACATGGCAACACACTGACAGAAGAGTGTGCTACCACAACAACATGTCGATGCAGCTTTGCCATGGTAACAAGCCACAACGTCTACATTAGCAGTACAAAAATAATACTTATGTCAGACATGACTCCTCAGCCGTTTTGCACACACAGCTGTTTTGCTAGTTACAGTCTCAGGGGTCCTCAGCTCGAACCCTTTTGCTCTACAGAGCTGCAGGTCTGTGCTCCTCGCTTCCTTGCACTTCATCAATCAATTACTGTCACAGCTTGGCCACTGAGAGTCACACCTGCTTTTCTCAGAGTTATTCAGGTGGTGTTTAAGCAGCCGGGTTTGACTCTGATGGGGGCTGCAGGCTGCACCTCTCCAGTGTAAAGGCCCTTACACACCACACTGACATCAAAGAACTAGCCGCGACAAAGCCTGACTGTTGCGTCGTCTCATGTCACCTTATCTCGGCCAAAAAGCTGCACTTGAAAACAGCGCAAAGCCCTACAGCTGTCGGCCAACAAACTTGTACGTTCTGTGCCTGCGTGAATAGAAATACCTCTCTGTCACTATACAAACCTTTGCTGTGATTAACCAACATTTTTTGACACTGCTCTCGCTAATATAGCTGCTCCTAATGGAGAATGTAATAGAAAGTTGCAAATGGCGCTGGCGAAGAGGCGAAGGAGAAAAATAAAGACAAAAAGCACTAAATGGGTGAAATCATGGATACTACATCGACAGACTCACTCTCTTTCTTTTTCCGTTTCTCTTTTCTGCACTGATTGGTTTACCTGAGCAGCCAATCAGAGTGATTTCTCTCACTGACGAGCTGCTGCAGATTCTGCATGATGAATTGGCGAAAAAGCCTCCAACAAGGCCTGTCCAGTGCCAACGATGCGGGACACACCACACTGACTGCAGCCCTGGACACTCACTGACTGCCCTGACAATGCCTGACAGCCGACCATAGGCTGGTGTGTAGGGGCCTTAAAGGTAACCAAAAAAAATTTAACTGACTGTCTTGTTTGTTTAATCCATACAATGACCAAAGTAAAGAGGGTTATTTTCAAGCTTATTTCTGACTAGGAGAAGTTGTCAGGCAACCAGCGGAGACCCCAGGAAGTGACTCATCTCTGCCAAGAAATATTCCAGCACATAACCCCATTAAAATGGCAAATTGATGTCTTCAAGTGTTGTTTTTTGTAACTCTTGGCAAAAAAGCAAATAATTGTCCTCTCCAATATGTTTATCTATTATTTTAACTGGAAGGTTTTATGAATCGTGAGGCAGGGCAGGTTATTAAACTTCAATACGTTTACCAGCACAGAATGAATCTGTTGAATGAGTCTGTTGCACCAAACACTGAAAACTGTCAATTAGTCTTTACTAATTCTGTCAGAAAATTAATAAACAGTTAAAACAATCATCTCCAGCTTCTGTACTGTGAGGATTTGGTGCTTTTATCTGTATGGCAGGAGTTTTTTAACATTTGGTCACACAAAACGAGCTATTTTAAGATGTCAACTGGAAAACTGATGGAAATTTTTCACTTTTTTCACATGAAATCTTTAAGACAATTAGAGGACTAAAAGCCCTCCAAGGATGGAAATTAAACCTGGTAAGCACAAAGTTAATTAAGTTTAGAAACAGCTACATCAAGTCTAGAGTTTCTTCCATAAAGTGTCGGTCAGGTCCACTAGCGGCTGTAAAGACAACTGTGTTCAGTGGATCAGCGTCTGGTGGAGCTGCTGCCCGGGTGACATTGAGAAATTACCCCTGTACTGAGGTGTGTCCTGCGGTGATGGAAATCAGCCCTGATAGGCTGAAAAGCACCTTTATTAGTCTGCAGAGCTGACTGACACAGGACGACAGTGGGGGTCATGATGATGCACACACACAGAGCTGGTGTGTTAGTGTTTGGTATGCAGTGTGTGCAGCTGGGTGTGTGTGTGTGTGTGTTTTGGTGTGGAGAGTTAAAGATTGTCCAGAGTAAACAATCAAGCTCTCCGAGGTGTCAGCGCTCACTGACCATCACAGGATCAGCCGCCCAACAAGCTACTGGCTAATCGCTGCACATCATCAAAGTAGCACAGACAGAAACACGGGGTGAGGAGGGTGAGGAGGAAGAGGAGGAGAGGTAAAACTAGAGACAGGAACACAAATATAAAAAGGCTCCAGGAGAAACTCATTTTGTGATTAGCCGCTGAGTGAGAGGATCACACCAAGGAGAGGAAAAAGATGAGATGACACCTGTCCAGGGCTTAACACCGAAAGCACTTTGCAAACATAACCAATTCATTAATCACGTTCAATATTTGCTGTTTTCATTTCATGAAATTCATATCATTCCCTCACAGTTTCTTTCATCTGTGGAACAACATTAATCCAGCGTGCCAATCAAACTGCAGGGAGCACAGAACCACATCAAAGCATGTCAGCCAGCCCTTTAACAAGAGCAAGCCAGCAGGCAAATCACCCCTTTAAGGAGAGAGTCCCTGGGGGATGATGTATTTCTCTCCCTCTCTCTCATATGGAGACAAGCACACACACAGTCCACAGAGAATGGCGTGTAACACTTTCATTATTTATCAGCTAAGCCTATTAAATCTCAGCATACAAAAAGAATAATCAGTGCAACAAGTTTAAAAGACACATATGTACATTTACATGCATACGTTTCTTTGTGTGTGTACAGATACACAATCAACTGCTACAGAAACACACACAACAATAACCTTTTTTTTTTTTTTTTTCAGATCACATCATCCAACTTCATTATTATTATCCTGACAAACATCCACAATTAACTGTCATCACTCCTCTTCCTCCCCCATCACCATCAGTCACGGTACCAAATTAAGGTATACGGCCCACTCATCCATATGAGTAACAATAAACATGATACAATCTGGTGCAATTGATAACGAATCTGAATGTGTTTCAACGACAAAAACATTATTTTTTTAAAAACCGAACCTACATTCTTGGTTAAATTTCAAAACGCAGATGGGAGGTGGGAGAATTTGGTGGCTCACTGCAGTGATACCTTCCTTAGCTCATCAAGTCTTCACAGATAAATGGGCTGAATGTTTGTTTGGAGGTGTAGATTTTGGTACCTGATAGCACATTTTCAATAGCATGATGATGAACAACATTGCTTCAAAAGCACATTGGCAACCATGTTGTCTGAGCCAAAAGGTCATACAAGTGTGACTGAGGAAATCAGAGAGCACAATACAAGGCTTCACCTGGCAGACACACATCGACCGGCTGTAAAGTTGTTTCTTTCATTCAAATTAACTGACTGCTTAGTGAGTAATTTTTTTTTCATTTTCTGAAAGCAATTTATTCTGAATATTACATTGTCGAAGAATTAAAATAATTGGTTTATAATGCATTTTTTTTCGACTAGAAAGCATTTTTCAAATCCCAATTTACACCTGCAAAACTCTCCACACAATAGCACAACTATCAGGGATTTTTTAAAATCTATTTTTTCAACAAAAGCTCAAACACCAGCGTCAGTGCTTATTGTGTACTTCGTCAAAACAATTTGAAAAATGTTTGTGTTTCAAAAAAATGCATAAATAAAAAAAGTGCAAAGAGAAACGTGACGTTACTGCATGTAAATTAATTGACTTAAAATCCTCCTAGATCTTCAGGGACCCTAATTTTAATGACCATCTATTAGTAGGTAGATCACGAGGACATATGAAGTGATAGTGGTGAGAACTTGGCTGTCCTCATTGAAACAACAACTGTAAAGGCAGCTTATTGCTACCCATATTTATGTTTATTTTGTGGTTGCAACGTCTAGTAACCATAGTAATTATTATGGTAAAAAAGGAGGCAGTCAGGTGAAGCAGTATAAAGAGGGTTCACCCAGAAGAGCGCTGTCCGTGTCCAGTGAGAAATCAATGGGGACTTATTTTAACTATGGTAGTTAGGTTACTTCATTTGCATATCGTAACTTAGGTTATGTACATATGTACCTACATTATGTATTATAATTGGAGTTACATAAGTAATGTAGTTATTTAACACAAACCAGGATGTTTTCCTAAATGCAACCAAGTAGTTTTGTTGCCTACACCCAACAAAGGAGCGAGGGTATGACGAAGGGCTGGTATGCCTGACCCTGAAACACTGCAACAGTCGTGCTGCATTGGGAGCGGTGATGTATGAAGTCTTGGGAGTCACTGGAAATCGATTCAGTCTTTAAGGTTTGAGAATGTGTTGAGGTTATTTTAAGTTTGGAAAAAGAAGTAAGAGGACATTAAATTGCAGAGTCTCTACAATTCACCTGAAGAGTAGATTTCTTTTAAATCGATCATGGGCTTAAATCTTTGCCCACCACTGCCTCTTACACTAGGAAAAAAATGTACTTCTTCTAAAGTATCCTAAGTATTTAAGTATCTAAATACACTCTGTCCACCTGTTGATACAACTTTTCTATAAGTTGTGATATTGTAGGTAATAAAACACTGGACATGTTCACATATTGACAGTGATCGTCTAGGTTTTTAATCACTTGGGCATTAAATGAGCTGTGTACTCAAGCTGCGTGTTGCTGCAGAGAGCTGTATGAAGCATTTTAAGAAAGGAAAACCAACATTCTTGTTCGCATTTGCATTAATAAACTGAATGAATTTTTCATTAACAGGACTGCATTGAAGACTCCTGCATGCATCAGGTTTAAAAGGTGTCATTTTCCACAAATTTCCTCTCATTATCGCGATAACCATCTTCATTACTGCCATTATCATCAGCCAGCCATATCACCCTCCTAAGCATCTTGGCCATGTTCCTCGTCAACATCTTTATATGTTCCTCCTCTGCGCTCTCCGGAGGAGGATTCCCTGAGAAGCCGTGGGGCAGCATGCGTCCAGAGCAGCGGATGTGAAGTGACAGAAGCTACATGTATTTATAGGCTATCTGAGTAGAGAAACGTGCGGCTCACTGTTGAATCTATTTATAGGGCCTTTTACTGATGCCTCTGAGTAGAGTGGGGGGGAGAAGATGGTTCTCTGGGGAATAACTTACGAGTCGCCCTCATATCTCCCTCTACCGCCATTCAGCGCACGTTCGCCCTTCTGCTTCCTACGTCTCTGCTCTCTTCATCCCTCCATCCTCTTCCTATCCCCTCAAATCGACTCTCGCCTTCTCAATTTCCATCCTCTGTCCAATCTCTTCTTCCCTCCTCATCTCTCCCCTGCCGATCTCGTCCTCCTAACCACCTCTCCTTCTGTCCTCACCCCTTCTTCCACCTTCTCGCAGAGCCTCTGTGCTCATGTCGACATCCGTCATGTTCCCTCCCTCTCACTGTTCACTGTAACCCCACCTCTTTGCTTCTCCCTGTGTATTTTCCAGGTCTTCTCACTTCTCTAGCCCCATTTCAAACTCTCAGCTCCGCTCATATCAAAGACTAAAAACTCTGAATTCCTCAACAGCAGGTGCTCCGGCAGAAGCGCAGACTAATGTGATCAAGTGATCCCTGTGAATGAAGTGAAATGGTGCCAGCAAATCTCTCATCTCAGAGGCTTGAGACGGTAGACTTACACACAGTGACAATCTTACCAAATGTTTCATTAGGCTTGTCGTGGTAGTCAGTGTTACGCAGTCACACAGCAGACACTGATTACATTACTTGGTCACTGCCCCCCCCCATCATTTGGCTTTTTTTAATCAAACTTAATCTGCGATGGACATTGTAATTACAATCTGCTCTGTAGCGCCAGCAGCAGAGTCGCAGCGCGGACTAGCAGGAGTCACATTTCACTTATCACGTGACAACAGCAAAGACAGTTGCCTGCCAAGAAGATGGTGGAGGATTTGTTGTCAGAGCGAAAAGCAAAAGCAGGGAAGCAAGCATGGAAAGGAGTTGGTTACCTCCCTGAGAAGTTGGAAATGTGCAGCCTGTCCCTCGCAGCTCTTTATTTAACAGCTGCTTCTCAAGCGCCTCCTGACATATTTCAAACTGACCCAATGTCAAAAATGGCCGTTGTTTGGTTTGGTAGATGCTTTTCTGAAGAACGATAGCAGTAAGTGCTAACCTCACTGAGCACATTTCCTGTGACTACCCCACTTCAAAATGAAAGGCTACTCATCTTTCGCCAATTAAATGCTTTTAATATGAAGCTGAGGCACCAGGAAATGTTGTCTGCATCAGCAGTAACTTAATAGAGTGCTCTATAGATAGTGAGCATCTTTTCTTGTCTTACTGTAAAATTTGACTTACTAATTTTAGACTTAGTTGACATCAACTATAACGTTATAACTATGTTATAAAAGGAGGAGACAAATAACTTTAAGCGCTTTGAATAGAAAAGTCTGTAACACCGGAGATGGCGCTTGTCTCACACATATCCCGCTTCTTCACCCCAAAAGCCAAATGTGGTTTATAAAGCTGATGCAGGAAACGTATAATAATGTGAATACACAGGATTACCAAGAAAGGTTATCCAAAAACTAGACATTACTCGCAACTGTTCAGGCACTCTGCTGGGATGAGCTGACGGCATTAGGTCACAGCACTCATGCAAATGCATAGTAGAAGAATAACCTGTGGAAGAAAGCGTTTTCAAGAATATTTTGGTGCAAAGTCACTGATTTGGCTGATGTTTCTATACACGCAGTTTTTATGTCGCAGTGACCATTGAGAGTGAATGTTATGGTTCTCTCTTTCCAATTATTTAGACAGGGCCCTGGTCTTGTTAGCCCAAAATAACTGCCCAGGGGTGTTGTCAAGATGGCTTCAGAGTGGCAAGACTTTTCTAAAAGGACTTTGACTTATTATTTTCAGTTTTTGTATTTTCTGTCTGTTTCCTGCAGTTTGGTTAGGTTCGCGAGACAAAACTACTTAGTGAGGTTTAGGAAAAGATAACGGTTTGGATTAAAACTGATGCTTTTGCAACATTAACCACGTTATTAGAACGACTTCTCCCGTGTGCACCCGTCTCTTTTTTGAGTCGCAAAGCTATGACATTACAAAACATGCTTGGTCAGCTGAAATGATGGTCCTGGAGCATCATTAATTATGATGTTGTAGGAGCAACACCAACTTCCCGATATCAGATTGTGCATGTCTTTAAACTTGCTGTCCTGCTAGTGTTTGGGATGTGTGCTTGCTGAAGTATGAATACATGTCAGAATGAGATGAACACCTCGACACACACAGCAGGCAGCCTGAAGGCTACGATACATGTGAACAAAGTCAGTAATATCAGATGGTGAATTATCACATTCAATTCATTATTTTTTGGAGAAGGGCTGATCCTTGAGCCAAGTGATGTAACAGGATGCAGGAGTTGATGTCAACATGTGAGCCTTCTAGCCGTATGAACACACACACACACACACACACACACCGGACACACACACACACACACACACACACACACACACACACACACACACACACACACACACACACACAGACACCTCCTCCCACGTCCTTCAGTGTGACAGCATGTTGTAATGCAGAGTGGCGTCTGCTTGTCAAGCTGACAGACTCGCACTGACAGCATGGTCAGAGCGCTGCAGACACAGGAGAAAAAAACACTGATTTTATAACGCTCCAAACCACAACAACAAATAGCCTGCCGGGCACAAACGGCGCAGCACCCAGTACCATCATCCCTGCTTTTTTAGCTGTCTGATGCTGTGTCGCTCTGACGGTGGAGCCTGCTCCCGTGTGTTTCAGGAAGTCATGCAGCAAACGTATATGAAAATTCCTCACATGCAGTGGGAGATGACCTGCTGACAAATTAAAGCAAATTTAAATCAGGTTGGTGAGATAACGATGAATTTGGGGAATCACTGTGATATCACATGTATTTAAATGTCAAATATTCAGCATATAATTCAAAGCTGCTGTGCAGGAGGTCTATGAGTTGGAATTTCTATAATCTTCATTACACTATCAGCTTTGTTAAGTGAAAGGCAGTTAATTATGGGGATGGCATTACCGCTCACACATCATAACACAGAATAACTGTCTTTCCATTCTAGTTAAGGGCTGGAAGGCGACTATAATTGAAACATGGTGACAAAACTGCACTTCGTGCTACCAAAAGAAGCCATTGTCAACCATCAGCCTCAACAGGGCTGAAGCGTGCGAGGACCTGCAGTGTTGAACCTCAGCCAGTCGCCATCACCTCAGTTATCACCCTGTCAGTCCGCCTTCACTGCACTATTACACAGCCAACAGGCTGAGAAAGGTAGAAAAAAGGAGAGGGAAGGAGAAGGAGAAGGAGAAGTGGGCCGTCTGGAGGTAAAATTGAAAGGGAGAGAAAATGTGATGGAGTGAGTTGGTCACCAACTGGAATCAAAGAGAGGAGAGAAGGAGGGAGAGCCAGGGGGATCGGAGTGAAAGCAAAGAGTTGAAGTCGACAGGAGAGAGAGAGGGATTGAGGAGAGGAAAAAGAGGGAGAGAGAGGCTCAGGAACTGTGCAGCTGTGGGAGCGTATTAAACAATCACTTCTGTGTCAGCGGCTCAACACACCGGCAGAGGACATCTAGTGTAGTAGAAGCGCCCGGCCAACAACTATCATGTGACGTCAAATCCTAGCTTTGCTTTCTCATGGTTCTCCAGCAGAATCTCCAAATCGTCAATGGCTTCATTCAACTCCAACCACCTTGACTTGCAAAACGCCCAGACACCATGACTGAGGTTATTAACAGAGGATACTGAAACATGTCAGACAAGCCCTTCGACAAACATCTCATCACAGATCCACGTGCAGCATGAAAGGAGTAACATGTAGTCTGCAGAGTCAAGCATCAGAGAGCGGCTTCGGTCTCCAGAGAAGCTGATTCATGAGCTGCTCGGCGTATTGACAGCAGGCGGAGCTACTGGGGATGGCTCCCCTCAATGTCAACCGCAGCAATGACATCGTCCCCCAACAGGCAACAGGCACACGCGCAGATATCACAATGTAAGGCACGAAGAGTCTATGTGAGGATTCGTGCATCCAGCCAGTAGGATTTCTCACATTCAAAAAAAGAAACATCTTCCTTATGCATCCAAGGGAGTGATGTGTGATTATCTTTGTATATCTCAGTATGTGTTGTGCATGTCTAGCGTGTGCTGAAGGGGGTAGGGCGTCAAGGCAACGCAAGCCTCGAGACAAGAGGGTGGTTGCCGTGGAAACCTCAGGCTGAGAGCTCAGCAGCCGGACGATTGAGGGAAAAGAAGGAGCGATAGACGGTGGTGATAGACGGAGAGAAAGAGTGCGTGTGATGAAAAAACACGAGGGCAACGTCCCGGGGGCAAGGAGGGAAAACTAAAACAGAGAAAGAGAAGGAAATAGAGCTGGAGAGAGAGATGGAAGGGGAAGATCTACGAATCTATCTGAGAAAGAGAAAGAGACAAAGACTATAAGAGACACAGTGAGACAGAAAGAAAGAAAGATTGAAGGAGTCAAAGAGGACAGAAGGAGAGAGAGAGGTGGACTCACAGGGAACAGTGCGGAGGTAGAGGTTGTCTCTGATGATCTGCTGGTGGTCGTGGTCCACTGAGCCCTTGGAGAAGCGCAGGTTGAGGTAGTGCCGCAAATCCTTGTCAACCACCCCCCCTGAAAAAAAAAAAACATGGGAAGAGAGAGATTACAGCTCGCTTTCATTTGATAACATGCGTGACACACAAACCTGGCAAGTGACATTTTGTCAGACTAAACTCGAAAAAATCCTACTTGTTTTTCTTTTGAGATATTAAAAGATTGGCTCTCGATAAATCATGATGTAATTGACACTCTACTGGAAACGACTGAAAGGATTTCACTCCAAGAATGAGCAGCCTGCCCAGTAGGCCAGTCACTACACACTCATGCTGTGCAGCCAACGTTGCTCAAACTCGCAGAGATTTTAAATTCTTGTGGATATCCCAAAGTTTTCCTAAGATACCGAATATGTCAAGCTGAATGCACAAGATACCTGGAATATTTCAGTTTCATGGAATGGTGACAAAAATATCCATCATCCTAAATGTAAATATTGCTCTAGGTGCAAACATAGAGTGAGCATACAGAGCTTGTCACAACTGTCAGACAGAGAAGAGCAAGAATGAGGCTGATTAAAGGAGACGTAAAGAGGCAGAACTGCAGGTCGAGGGTATTTAAAAAGGAATATGGGGAAAATGGCTTATTCAGATTGAAAGCTTGCACTGAATTTCACACCCAAGCAAAACAGCAGAGGCTACAACACACACTGACGTAAACACACACACACACAGATCATGGTAATTGTGTTAACCAGTGATCCCCTTGGGGCCAGATATGCGGTGTCAGCAGGTTGGGTGACAAAGCCCTACAGAGGACAGAAGCTCACACCACCTCATCTCCGACCCTCTGTCCCTGCTTATTATTTGCTTTACAAACGGTCTTCCTTCTCATTAAGTCACTGAACTGAAACACAGTTAAATGAGTGACAATCATGAGTGAAGGTGGTTGACTAAGACCAGGCCAAACATATCTGTGCTGCACACGCACTGCATGATAATGTCCATGAATAGTTTCTCCTCCCTTCATCCCAAACCAAAGAAGCCCAGGAGGATGAGAGGAGGAGAACTTGTTCTCTACACAACATTCGACATGCAAGACTATCACATCCGACAGCAGGAGGGATGAGGTTACATGCCATGCATTTACAGATGAAAAACATGTCTTCTCACTCATGCATACTCTAGCGACCTCCTGCCAAATTCACTTGACAGCGTTTCGGCCTACCGGTTGCAACGAATGCAGCGCCCACCCATCACAGGGAACATACAGCGCACCGTCAGAGAGGAAATTCTTTACATGGGCTCACTGCACAGGCATCTACCTGTGCAGATACCTGCATGTATGTTGCTGACACTGATGACTCTGTGATTCTGCAATAATAAATCCTTTTGGAATAACATCTTATGTAAACTGACACCATTTTAGCGAGGCTGTGAATTGCTTCACAAACAGCGAGGAGAGGAGAGGAGAGGAGAGGAGAGGAGAGGAGAGGAGAGGAGAGGAGAGAGCCAGAAAACAAAGGGAGACAGGATGAAATCTTGATTAACATGATTAGGACTATCACGGGTTTCAGATGGGTAAACATCACATCTCACAGCCATGTATTCAGACGTAGGCCATGTCTTTGACGTGCACAGACACCGACATACACATATTGATACATGCACACCAACACACACAGATATGTGAACAGAGAGAGATGGAGACATAGACAGGATAAAGAGAAAGGCAGAGCAGGCACCTCGTAAGCAGCTCGCCCAGATGTTGATAAAAGCAGTCCTTTATCCACAGGTATATATCCACAGACAGCCTGTCCTCCCAGGCGTCCTCTAGCCTCGTAACCAACCACCGCACATCTTCTGCCGTCTCGGTGAAACCTCACTGTCCTCCCCCCCTGCCTCGGCTTCTCCACCGCTGCTCCACAACACACACACACACACACACACACAGAGCACCTGGCTGCAGCCAATTTTAATCCCAGAGAAGAAGACGAGGATGAGGGGGAAGGGAGATGCAGAGAGACGCTGAGAAATGGAGAAAGACGACGACCGTCGGGAGAAAAGAGAGGAGAAGGAGATGTGCCAGTGGGAAGCCAGGCTCCAAACCACCAGCCAGCGGATTGGCTAGAGACCTTCCACAGTCCTGCAGCAGCCTCTATCTGCTGCTGCTGTTACTGCACTGGAGTGTGTGTACATTTTTATGATGACTGTTTGTGTGTGTGTGAGTGTGTGTGTGTGTGTGTGTGTGTGTGTGTGTGTGTGTGTGTGTGTGTGTGTGTGCGAGAGATTCAGAGACCGAGGGAGACGTTCCATCAGCGTAGGAAATAATTGGTTATGTGTGTGAAAGCATTTGTAGATGTGTGTCTGTATTTCTGTGTTTAAATGTTTTGTGTGTTAGCGTGCATTCGTGTGTGTCGCCCAGATGCTCCCTGACATTCCTCAAATACTCTGCATCTCGCCCACCAGATGCTCTCCCTGTTTGACCTTGTGTAAACGTCACTGACTAGGAGTGAAATACTGTGAAACGCAGCGGCGGCGGCAGCATATGCCACGCTGAGGTTACACACACTCATACGCACACGGAGGGCTGATGAGCTCACAGCTGCAGATGCCAGCGAAAGATGCCTTGAGCGCCGTCTTGGGCATGGTTTGGTCTGAATATAAAGAATAAACAAACACCAACACAGAACCACACGCTCGTGATATGTGTACGCCGCTCAAGGCAGAGCTGAGTGTGGATGAACAGGGTGTATTTAAAGAAGATTTATTACTCTTCGAATAAGCAAATATAGCAACCTCAGAGTGATACGTGACGTGACGCTGCAAACATCACAGTCAATTTGTTTTTGTGGCCGGCTGCTTCAACAAAAGCCGGGAAAGTTCTTGGGGAGAGGATTTTATAGATTTCCAAAAACTGCCGCACGTCAAGGGGAAAAAGATGACAGCTACGATCAATCACAAACTCATCAAGGCAGACAGTAATCAGTGGAGCTTCTGCACTGTGAAGCATTACATCAGTCCATGCAGGTCACATAGTCTCCTGTCCATCAACCGATCCAAAAAGGAAAAAAAAAGAAAAACACACTCAGACTTTGACAAGGTGGCCCTTTCTAAAGGTCAGCTCTAGAGCCCGACTAATATACTGGTTGACCAGTATTATCTGCTAACAATCATCAAAATATTCTTAAAACTGGAATCTGGAACTGGAAGAAACCATTTATTTATCCTATTGCTACTGAGCGAACACAGCCGGATGGTGGTCACTGAGATAAGAGTGCAAACTGGAGGTATTGGTATTCACGATACTCATTTTTATCCGCAATAAAAAATTTATCTTCCCATCCATATTTGGCATATATGTTGTCCGATATGTGCCGATATGAAAACTTTTTTTTAGAGATTATAATGCAGAAAAAGATGCTCGGGGTAATTTATAACTATTAAAGTCACAGTGAACTTTACAGTTTCAGTGCATTGTAAAATATCCTACCTCCATGACATAACTTTGTCATAAGATTTGGGTGATAATGACTGAAAAATGTCAATCAATATCAATATGAGAATTCTTTACTCATTGGATCAGTATTAGCTCCAAACTTCGAGCTCTTGTCAGCTCCACATCCCTCCCTGCAGCAGCTGCTAAACACAAACTGCTGTTACTTGTAGAGCTGCTGGCACTACCTGCATCACAGCAGCCTCCACCTTATTAATCAACACACTGCGACGGTACAGTGGGTCTCTACGGGCTTGTCTGTTGAATTTATATGTTCAGTATCTCTTCGTATGTGTCTGCTCAGTAACTGCTGGGTGAGTAAACTGTTCTCCCGTTGAGTGTTGAGACGCTGCGTGGATCGAAACATGGAGGAGCAGAGTCTTTAAAATATAAACCATTGGGCCAATAAATGGTTCGAACTGTAGACAGTGAGTATGTTTAACCGGGTAAAGCTTTCCATTTTGGGAATCGTCAAGAAGTCAGTTTTACAGACAGAGATGTATGGAGGGTCGGTGGCATAGACGATATGATCTAAGGCCCTTGTTGCTTAGGAACACAGAAGAGGCGGATTTGTTTGCACAGCTGCTGAATTACTCACTGCACTATAACTATACAAGAGAAGAACATCTGATACTAACACTAATCATATAATAAAGTTGTGAACTTTGTTTTTACACTTGTAAGTTAAAATGCCACTCAAATCATTTGAATTCATACAAGTGACAGTATATTGTAGAGTCAACAGACAAAGTGGTGACATGAGACCAAGACTGGATTCGAATGACGGACGTTGCAGTTTACATGACATGAATTTTAGCCCCTATACTGTAAAAATTGCCCCCAAATCAGCAGATTTTTTGCTTGCTGTTGTAAGACATTTTCATCTTACAAAGCAATGTGCAGCAGAAAGGCAGATACTAATATAAAGCCTCACAAAAGCAACGCTGCCATTTCAAGTGAGAACACAGCTAATCCCCCCCCAAAACACATGCCTAACAATAACTATATGTTAATAAGGATTAGTTTTAAAATTTGAAAACTAGCAGCAGGGCTGAAGTTTCAGCTAAATATTTTCGTGTAAAAAATGACGAAAGTGCAACGTGCACTATAAAAATATGCTTTAAAGCTGGAGCACACTTGGACGTAAATCTAGGACAATAGTTTGGCAAGACTGATTAGCTAGTCGTCTCAACTTCAAATATAATTCATATTTTAGCTTAATCAACATATACACATAAAATACAAACTTAAGATATTCTTCTTTCACAAATCTTAAATATCTAACCTCAATCCCAAAATAAAAACCAACTGAATGAAGTGAGAATCAAAGATCTTCCTCATTTTTTCTCTCCTTGTTTAAAAATAAACACCAGCGCAGGCGTGTTGTTCATGTTTCCATCTCTGTGAAGACATTTACATGGATGAACTACAGCGCAAGAAAGCCGAAATATAGCAGGCCTGATACATCTTTGCCCGAGGTAGAAAAATAAATTGTTAATCCTGCCCTCGCTGCCCTCAGCAGGTCAAGATTACACTCCAACACCTGTCAGTCTTCTTGAGGAGCTGTCTTCATCCAAACAGCATCTAGCCTGAGGCTGAGCCATCCAGCATGCAAACCGCACGCTCAGAAGAAGAGAGAGTAGGTATTCATTAACCAAAACAGAAACTCAGGGTTCACCAGAGCCTCACCTGCCATACATTTATTTCTATCTTAAAAGGACATACTGACATTATTATTTCTTTTCTTTGGCCTGGGTTTTTTCTCGCAGTGTACAATTATTATTGCTTGTTTGTATTTTCTACATCTCTCTATATTTTGACCGTGGATTTCTCTTCTGGCAACAAGGAAAATTGAAGCTTTTGGAGCTGCAACTAACAATTATGTTCACTCTAATTCATCCAACTATTATTTTCTCAATTAATTAATAATCATGCAGTTTAAAATAATGCCAGGATAGCGAAAATGCCAATTACAAGTTCCCAGAGTCCAAGGCGACGTCTACAGATGTCTTGTTTTGTCTGACCAAAACTCGACAGAAAAAGCAGCAAATGCTCATAATTTGAGAAGCTAAAAATAGATGAGTGTTTAGTACTTTACTATAAACTGATTATTAAAAACATTGTCAAATAACTTTTAATGATTGACTACTTGCTTAATCAACAAATCTTTTACAGTCTAAAGCCTCAATGTAATGGGAATAAACCTGCTCAAGGCCAGCCTACAGAAAACAGGAAATGTCTTTTAAAAAAAGAAAGGTCCAGATATAACTGAAAAGCTAATATTGGAAAAATAGTTTGATTTATGCTTAAAGCACATTTTCCTAGCACTACTTGTTTCTATCAAGGCAAGGCTGTTTGTATGTACACCAACATGAGGCTGAGGAGAGGAGCACATAGATGTAGAAACCAACAGGAGCCATTTTGTTTGATTTGGGAAGGCATAATTAGGCCTGACATGCCCACTTCCCAGGAGGCGAGAGAGGAGGGATGCACAGTCGTGCCACATTGATTCCCTGAGTTTTCTCACAAAGTTTAACTGCTCAACTCTTAAGTGCAAACAACCCTGCAGCCACGCTTCAGGAATGCACATTGGCATGCAAACTCTTACTGTACGTGCACACGCAATCGCAAGTAATCATGTTCGTGCATACGTGAACATAAAACCTCATTTTTAGAAGAACACGAGGAAAAGTAAGATGAAATGTGAAATGTGGTGTAACATCATGTTGAAGTTGCCTCAATTTTCTGCTCACTATCCCTGCATTTCTCGATTGACACACACACTCATTCACAACACTCCGTCCTTTTACCTTATTTAAGCAAAGATACACTTGACATGCACTGCATGCAAACACCTGATCGAGTCCAAGTCACTAAGACACACACAACCACATTGAATAAACAGCGTCTATGTCAGTTAAAGGCTGAGATCTGAGCTGTTGGTCAGGGGCGTCTGGGGAGGGCTAAAGTGAAGTGGTGCTGTACCCAAGTGGTTATCACGGACAGCAAAACTCGGAGAGAGACTTGGTGATCGATAGCTTGCCCACACTCCCACAAGAGGTCACACAGGCTATGGAGGAGTACAAAACTGCAGGGCGGGAGTCGGTATATATACAGCAGCACCTCTGGAACACACACACACACACACACACACACACAAAAAAGCGGAATATATTTTCATATGCTTCCTCCGCCAAATTCTGCCAAAGCTGCTGAGCATCATCGACACAAACCTCTCAGCCCATTAATGTCTATCTGGACGAACATAGGAGCATTTTAACCACTAAACACACATCTGGACAATGCATATACCTCAATCTCAATCCATGCTTTCTATTACTGGTCCAGCTGTTTTAGACCTGAGGGTAACAATGTGAAATGTGAAAGCAGAACATTTGACAAGTTGAACACAGGTGTGACTAATAACCTCATTAATGCCTACTCTGCTTTGTAAGGCTTGCCAGAGCAATCATCAATGTTATTAGCTGCACCTGTGATTTTCCTGCTATGACAAGTCAAAATGTCTGCTGCGCAAAATCTGATTTTTAGTGTCATGCCAACATACAGTAACATTAACCGCCAATGCTACAGCTAGCGTTAGCTTACGCAGAATCTGTTAGCTACATTTAGTTATTTGGCTAACAGCAACACCAACTTAGCTAGCTTAACATAAAAAGAAAAATAAACTCAAAACACTCGAAAACACATACAATTAATTAAACTTACCTTACTGCCACTTTTAACTGGATCTTAACTCTAAATAAACTCTCCCATAGTACTGTTTTAGCAGCTCTACATCGCTCTGAACTTCACTGCGTCATACATAATTTTTTCCACAGCGTGCTGAGGTCATGACCCGCCCTACTCTGCCTGTGATTGGCCAGTACTCGTTGCCTTCGCTGATTGGATTGGTTGGGTTTAGACATGAGGGTCACGGCCAGCCAATCAGCGGCAGACAGTGTTACCTACACTAGTTAGGCTACTAGTTACCCACAATTTAAAGTAATCTATTACGTTACAATATTACTGTCTCCGTAGAGTAATATATTACTTATTACACTACTTTTTGGTTACTTTTTGAAAAATGCCCAAAAAACCTATATCGAACAATAAAATAGCAGAGATCTTCTTAAATAAATGAATGGCCTTGGACAGGTCAAGAGTAGGACGGGTCATGCCTTCGCTCGTTTATTTTATTGCTTGTAATTTGGAAAAATAACCAGGACCCTGCATTAAGTAGCCTATTGGGCGAGACCACTGGTGAAAATATGTCTACTTTGCATTCATTTCCATTACACGTGATAATATAAGCTTAACGATATGAGTGAAAAGTTTAATCTCTTTGGTATTTCCCCCATTGACTTCAATGAGAGCACAGGGGTAAGTCTTTGACTCTCTGCTGCAGTAGAAGTCAAATCGCGTGCAGACTAAGTGTTACTAAGGGGTCAGTGCATGGACCTCCAAAACACTTCAGAAACTGTTTCAGTTGTATACAAAGTGTGACCACATCATCAGAAGGTCAATACATCAAGAATGGTTCACTGAGGGTTAGAAAAGCAACTTCAGCACACAGATGAAAAAGGAAAGAAGGATGTCTCGGGCTGGCCTCAGAGGAAAAGTAGTAGCTTCTAAACCACTTAGAAAAAAATTGAATTTTACAGTGAATGATGAAAAAAGTCCCTGATGAAGCTTTCTGGCAATAACAGAAGGGTGTATGTAAGGAGACGAACAGGGGAGTGAATGATACCACAGTGTTTCAAACCAACGGTGGGAAAAATCCAAGTCTGGAGATGACACCTTCACAGAACCGACTCCACCCTGATCAAGGAGAAAATACCAAGCTGCACCCTCTGGTTTGCATCTTTGTGGAGATGCAGCAGGATAATCACCCGAACACACCTCATGGCTTTGACCGAACTACTCGAAGACCAAATACCACCATGGAGGACAAGCCAGGTCGAGTGCACGCTATCCTTAAAGTCAAGAAGTCCGGCAGAAGTATCTTCACTACTCACACTTTCTGACCCTACAGTACCCTATGAGTTCTACATTGTTTTAAATTGATTTCTTTAGGCACGGACTTGTTCCTCAGGACATGTCTTCGTCTCTAAATAACTTGTTTCCCTCTACCCACACGTTTCTACTAGTCTGATTGTCCAAAAGTCTCTTTTGGTGCTTCTTACCCGACTTCTCCTTGCTCTCTCTCTCCTTCATCATCTTAGTTGCCCAATCTTCTCTTTCCTTTTCCACCTCTCCAGTGGTCCCACTGAGAATACCCTGATCTGACCTAGTCTACTTTTTCTTGTTTTACAGTCCCAATTAGGCACAGGTAGTTTGAGCTGGGCTCAGACGGCCTGTGTGTGTGTGTGTGTGTACATATATATATATGAGTTATACTGTATATCTACTGATTTTCTACATGTGGGGGTATTGTGAAGGCCATTTAGCCATGAATGAAGCATCTGTTTCCAGTGCTCCTAATGGCATTATTACAGCAGGCGGCAGGGCCCATTATTAATAGTAAATGACAGAGCCTCGCTCCTAAAGGTCTTAATATTGATCCCCCCTCTCTTCAGACCAGTCTTAATGATGATGTTCCTCCATGTCTTTCTCTACAGCGTCGTAATCAAGACCAGACACACATTTACAGCCTCTGAGTCCCACATACAGGGAAACAAGCCCACACTACAAATGAGACTTCAAGATTAAAAGAGGGAGGTTATAGGAATTGCCAGCCCTAATATTCCTCGTACCATTCTCCTCCTCCCACGCCGGGGCAAATTAATTCCTCGTCTCGGCTAACCTCGCACATCTATGCTGATGAACGTCGTCGTGTATGTGGTGGCTGCTGTTTTAAATGTGGCTATATGGAGATGTTTGTCACTCCTGATTGCGCCCCTCGCACTCTATCAGGAGCAACGAGCAGGATGCATCTTAATGAGAACTAAAGCAGCAGACTGACTGAGAGCTGCGGAAGAGGCGGAGAGAGGATGGAGAAACAGTCGGGGAATAAAAACACAGGAGGACGGGCAAAAGGTGTGTTATCATCGGTTCTGTAGCAGTGGGAAGCTGAGTAACAGTGGAGGAGAAAAGGGAGAGAGGGGGAGATATGATGGGGGCTCGGAGGCAACAGAGCAATAAGAAACTCATCGGTCTGAGGGCGCAGCGGTCGATAACCTGAAGGGTTAAAACCAGCAGGGGTCTGCTCCGGGTCAATACAAAAAATTAATAATCATGGCAGTGGCTGGGAGAAGTCTGCCTTCTGAGCATCGTAATGATTCTCCCCTACAATGCTTAATTTGGCTGCCATGGTCTGATAGTCTAATAAAGCCTGTCTGTATCACTACAGGGGCCCTTCATGCTGCTAAATCCAGAGCTAAATGAATTGAATTCAGCTCAACTTTACTGACCTGACTGCTCCTTTCATTTCCTCATTACATATAGGATGAACTATATGAACAGGAAAATTATACACGCTCGCACATAAAAGGCGGTGAGAAGTCGCCATAATTCACATCCTAACAAGTGAGGCGGAAAACTGCTCACAAGCTCTTCACTAACAGGACATTTCGCTCTGACTCATGGATTGTCACTTCATTCTGATAACACCATATACAGCACATCGCTCAAAATATGTGTATTATTATCAAATTCTAGGTTTGTTTTATCATTATTTGTCTGTTAAAATGTTTTATGAGAATGATTTTCTCCTTGTAGTTACATATTACACTGATATAAAGAGTTGATAGCGTCATCTTCATATGTACTTGCAATGTATTATTGAATGATATATTTCATATATCAACAAATATATGCCAATTATTGCTTATTCCTTTAACCGTAAAAAATATACTGTATTTTCCCCAAATATATTATCTAGTAATATATGCAACATATGTATTCAAAAATCTATTACTTCAAATATATCAGTAGATATATTATCAAAATGTACTTTCATGATATTTTGTAATATATTCTTAAAGCAAAATGACGGTATATTGGCATGTTTTGTCAAATATACTATGCAGGGAGTCCACATAGTATATTTGATATATTAAAATATATTTCTAATATATTACATTATATTTTTTGATATATAACAGTACATGGATTTGGACGATGCTACCACTGTTTTCACCCAGATTCTGCCAAGTAAACAGTTTGTTTGTGTTTTTTGGAAAAATGCCAACCTTACACAAAGATACAGAACACAGAAGTAAAAGATGAAAGAAATCGAAAACAACAACAAAAAAACAGAAATGTTCTCATTTTTATTCCTAACTGGCCATGCAGACAGTTTTATCAGAGATGTCAGCCTCCAGCTTATTAAAATGGGTTACGATGACGTGAATTATGTCCGTGGTGCAAACAGCATTGCTAATTTTAATTTAAAGAACTCAACAGCAACCGTTTTCCTGCTCCAGTGAAAACAATGGGGGTTATTTTTTGCAACTTATTTATAACAAAGACGTTCCTGTTGAGAGTACGTGCTGTGGATGATCCAGGAAAACCAGAACACTGTTTTCTGAGAAGACAAGGTCAGAAACAAAACAGTTATGCACAAGTTTGATATTTCTCTGAATAAATCAAACCAAAGCTATCTGCATGCACACATACCACTAAAGAGTTTTGTGATTTAAGTGAACTCACCCTCTAAATGGAAAAACTTAGACCATGTCTAAGGCTTAAAATAACAAGATTTTAGTCATGATTTGTCGTTTAACACACAAACAAATGAGTATAAATGTAAATCTATAACCTACAGAGGGGAATTACAGCTGGATTTTATTCCTTGGGGAGTTGAGGGCACTGTCAGGTCGCTTTATACAGACATCATCTCCATCTCTAACAGATATTTCAGTTCAACTATGCAACATGATTCCAGACAGGCTGAACTCAGACGAGATGGTTATAATTACAGTCACCAGTCGCTCTATTTACAGTTTTTATGGAGCAGGTCAGCACTACAGACAGCAACAACTGTCGCATGAGAAATCAACCACTCAATCTTTAAACCTTCACCGTGATCGAAAATAGTGACCCGTCACATCAACAGCATCGTTTTTGGATTACAACACCTGCTGGTGTCAGTGCAGTACTGGAAGCTGCTTCAGGCCCTCTGAGAGAGTACTGACTGATCAGGCAGCTACTGACCTCTACTGGCAGGAAGTATCAACTACAGTAATGAAATGATCCTGAATGCAAATGAAGCACTTATTCACATCAGCTGAGATTTCTTCCAGTAAGACAGGAAGCTGCCCGCCTGCTGCAATGAGCATGATTAGGTTGGCAGAGCAATTAAGGTTCATATTTAAAGAGTCCAGTGATTAAATCCTTCTCCGCTCTCAACTGCAGCATTACCACTGAAGCACTTATTAGGCTGTATGAGGTACAATGATGTGGTGGGTCGGATAAAACCCTTTATCTCTTGATTTTTCTGACAAAAAACAAAACAAACGGTCGACATATTGATAAAAAAAAAAGCAAGACAAGTTAGAGGATTTCAAAACAGTTGAGCCGTGAATGTAAAAGGGCTTTAACACAACACTGTGACAATGTCCCACGTGCTTTGTACATGTAGTGTAGGCCTATATAATACTGCCTATATGAGTTAGCTTCAGTCCAAGACATTTCACACAGGAATGTTAGTGAGCGTCTTAAGAAAGTCAGAGAAATAGCAGAACATTGTTGGTAGCCATCCGCCAGTTTCAGTGCTGCAGCTGGATCGGCTCCTGACGCCAGTTTTTTTTATAATCCTTCTCATTCAGATCTGAGGCCCACAGCAAAGCTATCAGATTAGCGCTGCTGGCTAATCTACACTATGTCAATGAATGAAAACCATCCGCTGCCTCCTGTGCCGCCATGCCTGACTGAATAAGATATGATTCTGTGAAACTGGGAGGAGGGGAGGGCAGGACAGGAGGGGGGTACTCTTGTTTCAGCACAGACCTGCTCCACTGTCACACTCTGAAAGTTAGCTACATACAGTCTACTCTACATCTTGAAGGCAGACCTTGTGTCTTATACTTTGTTTGCCAGCAGAGGGAACACACACAGGCACACGAGCCCACACACAAACAGGCCTGAATAACTTTCTGTTCGCGTTGATGCAGCAGTCGTGATGAGCCAGATGTCTCTGCTGCCTCCATCTCTGGAGGTGAGAGATGGTTTTGTCTCGCAGCTACAGCGGCCTCGCTGAACCCTCCCACCTGCAGAGTGGCTGAGGCCGGGAGGGGGAAACAGGCAGGGTGCCAGGATCGCACGTCAGAGTGATGAGGATGGCTGTCACTGTTTGCCAGTGGTGAAATTGAACTAAGTACATTTAGTCAGCTGCAGTTAAGAACAAATTTGACTGAGGGAAATATTATAATTTGCACTCCACTACATTTATTTGGGAGCTATATTTACCAGTGACTCTGCAAATTACTTTTGAACACGATGCATATGCTGAGCTTATAAAATCTGATACACTGATTAAACAACTCAGCGGCAAATTAAATGAATAAAACCAGCTCTTCCTTGACACAGTACATCAGTAAAGTGCTGTTTATGCATTGACGCATCAGTAATATTATATTATAGCATAAACAAAGACAGAGGCCATCTCTCGGCATTGAGCCAGTTCACTATTGATACTTTCCTTGCCTGTATGTAAAGTTAGTGTTATTTTCTAATTAAAATAAGTGTTATATAGCTCTATATTCCAACAGTAATCACAGTTATATAGTGTTTGGTCAGTAACTTATTTCTCTCTTCCCCCTGCTCATGCAGTAAAAGAGAAAGTACATTTTCTGGTATAACTGCCAACTTTGTCCAATCAGGACCTGCACCGCCAATGGCAGATCAGGGAAAGCAGCGCTCCCGGTGACGGTTTTTATAAGACCAAACAAAAAAGGAGTCATGGAAGTGTGGTGATGTAGAGAGGAGGGAGGGGATTGCTAACCGCAAAACAGAGAGGAAGTTAGCTCAAAAGATGACGCCAACAGCAGCTTTGAGTAAATCTTTGAATGCAGGACTTTAACTTAGGATAGCTGCACCAATTTTACACATTAAAGTGTGTTTAAAGGTCTTGGGGAGGTCTACTGCACATGTGAAAGACAGCAATATAAAGGCTTTTGTGGCTCCAGAGGAAGCTGCGTGTACGTTGCATTGTGGGTAATGTAGGCGGCAAGAGAATGACAAATGCGTTAAATAAATAAGGTGACATCTCTGGTTCTGCTGTATCGATTTTGATCATTTGTTTTTAAACAGTCCGTAGTGAGTCCAACAGTGTTACAGGCTTGCAGTGCGCCTACATTACCCACAATGCAACTTAGTCTCTGAGTGACATCACTGGAGGCAATTTATCAGATTACATGCAGCTTCCTCTGGAGCCACGAAAGCCTTAATACTGACCTGTAAACACACTTTAATGTGTTAAATAAATGCCACTGATGAGCTGCAGTTGTGTGAGATTGTCCATCTACAAATGTATTGTACATTCAGACATTCATCCCTTCTCCTTTTAAATAAACTAAAATGGTCCAGATTAGAACAAAACTACAAGCAGGGCATGAACACAATCATAGTCAAAGCTATAACTTGTCATGATTATGTGACTTTGCTTAAGTAAGTCTCAGTCTCCACTTGATGAGGCTGCTCCACCAAGTGGTCGGAGGTGTGAATACAAGTAAACACAAATACTCATGAGTAAGAGTCATTTCCACATATACTGCATGTCTTGTAAAAAAAAACAAAAAAACACAGTATTTCCAGTGTTAAAGTGTATATCGCTCATTTCTGTTGGCTCAGCACTGATGACTTGATGGGGTGGTACAATTTTGTAAGTCCAAAAAATATAAATCTACTCCACATAGTGCCAGAAGGTAGTTGCCAGGGAAGAAGTCGCCAAATGAATGTAATAGGATTTGATTTATCTACGAACAGCAAGAGGTGTAGGCACATAAACAACAATATACGGACAATGGGAAAGAAAGAAAGAGGCTGCTGTGGAGCGCCGCTGCTATCATAAACAGATATGTTGTTTGCTGTAAAGTCTTTTATTTAATGAGCAGTTATTCTGATAAACATCCAGCTATTTCTCTTCACAAGAACAACTGATATAACCCCTTCTTATTGCTCTCATAAAAACCATAATGCACACTAACACACACACACACACACACACACACACACACACACACAACACACACACACACACTCAGAGCCATCATGAATAATCATAAGAATATGGTGTGATATCTCGGCCAAATGAACTACTCTTTAAGGCAACATCCTACTTGTTGTTTTTGCCCACACTGCATCTTATGGCCAACATCGCCATGGTGATCCATCGCTAAAATGTCTGTGCTGCTATTCTTAAAAACCCTCCGGCCAAAATCTCCAGTCCGATCACCTCGTGATCACAGGCCGTCACAGCCCATCATTTGCCAGCATTACAAGAAGAAGTAGATGTAACAGGCGTTCACATCATCACGCTTGGTAGAAAAACTCAGATCCTATTATGACTTAAGGATAGAAAAACCTCCTTTAACACCCCTTGTATCTACGTCTTACAAACACATGCAGCAGCACAGATTGTCCCATGCAGTGCGTCCGCGGTGAGGAGAATTACATTGACCTAATTCACTTAACTGGACCAGTTAGATTTTTGGTCATTGGCTGGCTGAGCTCGAGTTTGATCCTCTGAGCCGAGCTCCAGCAGCTTCCAGCCTCAATAAAATCATCCTCTGCCTCTGACAGAACCCATCTCTTGGTGGGTTATTAATACCAACAGAGCAGACAGGATGTTATGCACTGATTCTTCAAGCTTCTCATCAACAAAGCGACATGAGAGGAGAAGAAGGTCGCCTTCTCTCCCTCTGCTCCATCTGTCCCTCCATACTGTACCCACATTAAGAATACCGGCATGACTCGGACAGCCGAGTCAGACAACTTGACAACTTCTGACAATCCTCGAAGGGATGGTTTCTTAAAACATTTAAATGCCAATCGCACATCATCCTAGCTGTGGCTTTATTTTATATGACGCAGGCAGTTTTAAATGGCTCCACATGGACAAAAATAAAAGAGAAAAGTGTGAGGAATACATTACTGCGTGTTTATCTGCTCTCACATAGGCTACAAGTGTTAGGATGCCTGACTAGCAATAATAGCCAAGGCTATACTTCAAAAAGGCAAGTGGCCTGTTATTACCTAACTGCACTATTTTAGGGGGGTTACAGGTTATGCAAGAAAAATTGGAGCTAAGCCTCTACATCACAGTTAAGAGTAAAGACAGCGACTCTGTTCTGCACTTCATTTGGTTTGGAGAAGCTTACACTCCAACAGCTCTCGCCAAAACGTGTGCTAGATAGCATTACATTTGCCAAACTCATCACTTATTCCTCCTCCTCCTCAAATCCTCCTCTATGTGAATGTGAAACATAAGATACTGATTGAAAAGCATAATCTGAGTTGCTTGTGCAAGATTGTTTTTCATTTGTAAGGATACAAATATCATGAGGCTTATTTTGCTTAAAACAGTGACTCAAGTATTTTAACTGTGTATAAACCATCACATTCTTTTACGCAGGCTAAGTTCAATGTAAAGTGTCTTTTACATTTAATGCTTTTTTTTATTATGTTGGGTCAGTGTGACTAAAGTAAATAACTTAAAGTAAATTAATAAAAGTGTTTATTCAATTATTGCATATAAAGTTGTTTATCATTCAAGTAGAACACATAAAAGCAAAGCATTTCAAATGGGTTATTTTATCCCCAGTAATAAATCACACATCTAGTTATTTAATACATTGGGACACTTTGCACTTTGCAATCATCGTGTATGACCGCAGTTCTCCACAGCAATAGGTGGATGCATTGCAAAAGCTATTAGCGAGCTAGCTGCACAAGAATGGCAGAGAAAGTAGTTCCCAGTACAAACACATAAACTTGACAGTGGTGAGTACCAACAATGGACATGTTCTTTTTTTATGTTCATTATGATAATGTTAGGTTTTCTTACATGTGAGCGAGACATGAGGTAGTTGGACACAGTTAGCAATGACAACGATGACGCTAAGCACACAGCCCCTGACCCAAAGAACAAGTGAGCGGCAGTGGCTAGTCGTTCAGCCGCTAACTGGGTACCACAAAGCACACAGCCCCTGACCCAAAGAAAGAGTGGGCACAAAGCACACAGCCCCTAAACCACTCCAAAAAACTGCTGTGGCAACAATACGCCTATGTAGCGGCTAACTTTAGCATAAAGTACGCAGCCTCTGAGCCGCACAGAGCTGCAGCAGCAGCAATAGCCTCCTTTGCTAACGTTAGCCCAGACTAACTGTCGGACTGAGGGACATTCATGATGGCGATGATTGTGTCATTTCGGCATTTAACAGACTTGTTTCTTTATGTATTTCTTGGCCTAAAAAGAGATTGTGTTGAACTTAGCGAACTAGCCACTTATACATCCCCCAGCTGGCCACAAAGTAGCTTGCTTTTGCTTTTTTGCTTTGGATCCGGCAGTCTTACCTACCCTAGCTTTAACATAAGCATTAGCTTACTCTAGCTAGCTAAAGAAAAAACGGCTGGCAACAGTCATCATTGCAGCCGGCAACGTCTACAGCTGTTAGATAGAAAGGTGAGACCTGTCTTTGTTTATTTCTGTCTGTAATCAATCATGTTGTTTAAAAATAAGGCCATTTTGTGGCTAATCTGCCACCATTATAAGCGTGTAAACTGCATGTGCCATGCTGCAATAACGAATCTGACACTTAGCGGTCAAGTTTACAAAGCAGATCACTGTAACTTTAAAAGTTTGGGAGAGAATTTTACATTTCAGGTTCAGTGTTTATATTCACACAGTTTCATGAGTAAACAGGGAGCTCCCTGGCCTGGCCTGGCCTATATATGCTGTGGCCGAGAGCAACTGCACAGTGCAACAGAGGCTGGCTGTGCTCCACTTAGATGTTAAAGGGCATGTTAACATTTTGAATTCATGTTGTTTTGCACCACATATTGTTCTAATAAACCCGAGTGGATGAAATGTCCCCGGGACTTCCTCCTCCACACTCGTCTGTACGAGGCAAAAACACAGCTCGTAAAGAAGGAAAATTACATTTCAAACAGGCAATATCAGCAGGCAGTGACATATCTCTGGCTTTAAGTGTGCATTTCTTATCCTCAGCTAAGTACCTTCAGGTAGGGAAAACAGCTTTCTTGATATTCTGTTTATTCTTATGTAAATCAGAGGATCATTTGTTGTGGATTCAACCGGGGATGATGTCCTTAATATAATCTGAATGAAAAAAAAATACAAGACCAAAAATAGCTGACATTAATATTATTTATACCACTGTATTGGTGTCACAGCTATTTATGACAAAAGATTAATGCCAATTAAAGGCAACTAAAAAAGAGAGCGGGGTTATTTGGCGGTGGATACGCATTTAATTTTAACAAATATCTTTTTCCTTCAAGTGTTCAAGAGAATAAACAAGAGAAACTAACTGACGAGCAGCCCTGAAGGGACCAACGACATCAAAATGTATGAAATAATTTCAGCACATCGTCGTGTAAACTGAAATCTGCAGCTATTCGCTTAATTAATGGGAAAGGAAAGACAAAGAAAAGGCTAGCGCTGTAATATTTTGTCTATCGTGCTTTAGTTGGCACAACAAAGACGCATCATAAAGAAGCACCTTAGAAAATCTATTCATTTCGATTTTAAACATGAAGAATCTGACAGACACGATCAGAAAAAAACCTCACAAGATGGAATTTTCTCTGTTTCCCAAAGTGCGTATATTCACACCTTCACCATACTCTCCTCTTAAAACTCCATCTCCCTTTCTCACTTGCACACACATACGCAGACACACTCAGTCACACTTCCCTCCTCTCCATACTGTTCTAACACCTCTCGGCGGTTATGATCTTCATGGCACTTTTATAAATCTGCCTCACTGAGCCGAGCAGCCGGTTGCACTTCACTCCTGCTTGGCGCTGATGGGAAGATGAGCACGGACGAGAGATGTTTATCAGATAATTGCGTACAGATGGACACGGCCAATAACTCATTTGCAAACCAGCATTTAAAAGCAAATCTATAACTGCGTGTTTCTTTTAAAAAAAAAAAAAAAATCACAAATGCATCGGGACGTATTCTTCTTATCGTTCCAGTTCAAAAACAAACCGTTCGACAGAGTGCGCATGTAGAAATGATTCAGCGTGGCAGTGGGCCTTTTGTAGGAAAAGCACAGGTGTCAGTAATAACATTAAGAAGGGTAAGTCGTGACGGTGAGCCAGCGTGCACAACACCGGGACCCTGAAACTGAGGCAGCGAAATGGAATTCAGCCGTGATTCATTTAAGCTATTTAGCCTTCACCTGGGTCAAAATGTGGCGCCGGAAAATATATATAAGGCTGAATGTAAAGGTTGCGGGGGAATCACTTACGTAAGAGTGATTTTGTTTTGTTTGGTGCTGTTATGCTGTTATACTGCCATTATTCGAGTTTTTTTTTTTTTTTTTTACAGCACATTTGCATGAAAGAGACCGAGATCCTTGAAGAAGCTACACACACAGAACTAACAGCCCTCTTGAGATGCACACTCAAAAGTCGTTTCTGTCGCGGGCAACTCCTCTACCACATTTACGTCATGTCTCTGCAAAACAAAAGAGTGTGCAATGATTGACTGATTGATTAATTGATTTAATGGCTGGGTACATGGCTCACGATGTCTGTGGACGCCATTAGAAAAGGTGGCTCGATCCACATATAAAAAGGGGCTGTCACAAAAACAGGTTTTTACTCCACGATTGTCATTTCCAAATTAATTCACAATAACAACATTACCGCAATATCAGATATTTGAAAATAGAACATTTTAGCAATGTAGAGCAAAAGACTGGAGGTAGGCAGGCAAAAAACAAATAGTGAGCATTAATTAGCTGATGTAAATCTGAAGCAAGCAACAAAACCGACAAAATGAGTCAGGGGCAAATCCACAAAGAGAAATACAAAAACTAAATAAGGTACAAACCAAAGGAGCACTGGGAACATTGGCAGGAACACGGGGAACACGAGACACACGGGACGGACGTGCGTAAGCAAAACAGACGAACTGACAAAGAGCGAGGGAGCAACTAAGGGCTTAATTACAAACTAAACTAACGAGGGGATGAGATGCAGCTGGAGAGACACTGAGAACGGGGCGGCGCTAACGAGGCTGATGGGGGACAGGTGTGGGGGAACAATCAGACTGGGGAGGAGCACAGGAGGGAAACTGAACACTGGGAACACAGGTGAGCAGGAAGTAGGAAGTGACACTCAAGTACGGAGGTGGAGAGGGAGTCTGTGACCATAACTATAAAATGTGTAGAAAAAACAACAATCGCTATCAGCTACTCAAGCACTTATGAAAAGGTCATCGAGAACTCATAAACAAAAGATAAACAAGGCCGAATATCTTCGCTGGATTATGCAGACGATGTTGTCATATTTGTATTATTAAAGAGGCACTGTGTAGTTTTGGAGAAGAAATTCAAACTCAGAATTTTAATATTTACAATATTAATGAGATAATAACACAAAGAGAATATTTATTTTTTCCATAACTGAATAAAGAACACTGTTTGAAGCTAGAAAGGTGGCAGGGTCCGCCAAATATAAACAAAGTAAAACAGTATGACATTGCGTTGTCCTTTAAGGTCAGTTTGTTTATTCAGTCCTGAAGACAAAGAGAGTTTAGGCATAAAAAAAAGGCCAATGAAGATCTTTCTCTTCTGATTAAAATTTCAGTAATCATGAACATTGCGATATTGCGACACCACTAACACGTAACTCACACCGGCCGGTTGTGACTGGCGAGGAAAACCTGCCAACACAGGATATGTGAAAGCAAACCGTCTGTGTTCATGGCTCCTTGTAAAGAAAACTGGCCCAGAAATGGGTTGAGAATGCAGCAGCACCACAAATAAAGAAAAAAGCAGGTTTGCTCCAGTAAAGGGTGCATAAAAGCCCTGTCCTCTATATGTGGATGTGCGCTTTCCCTGAAAAACCTGTGCTGAGTGTGTGAGAAGAGGTCAGGCCTCGCTGTCATGCTGAATGCACCGGTGAAATGTGCAAGTGCGTGTGCATGGGGCAGTCAGACATGATGGTGTATCCAGACAGAACATCCATCTCTGATGTGTGTGTGTGTGTGTGTGTGTGTGTGTGTGTGTGTGTGTGTGTGTGGCCTCTGAGAGCCCAGCGACCGGACTGCTTCTGGATGATTCCTCAGCGGGCCGTGAGTGTGTCAGCAACTGTCTGCAAGCACACTACTGCCATAAATACACTCTCCACTCTCCACTGGATGGAAGTCAAATAGTAATATGACAGCAAGAGAGATGGGGAGACGGGAGGGGACGGGAACAAAAACTGTACAGTGGGAGAAGGGGGCAGCAAGCTGTGCACCGGCAGCAGAGAGCTCAAGGACGTTCTTAGCAAAGAAGTCCACATTCAGCCGGAGAACAGTGTGAAGTGGTAGTTCAATAAACAGATAGACTCATGTTTAAATGGATAAGAGAGGGAGGGAAGGGAGGGTGAAGACCTGTCTGAGATGCATGCACATTTGCATTTAACCCCTCGCGCATCACAAGCCCCTGCTCTTACTCTGTCAGCAGCTATAACTCAATAATCAATCACATTGACGCAATCCCCGGAAACACTGCGATTGAGAGCGAGCAGTCAGGCGGAGAGTTGTGAAGACAAATCCTCTGTGAGCAAACTCGGCAGTGTCCAAAAATAAGATACGATGTTTTGCTTTGCTCACGTCCCAGAAAAGAAAAAAAAAAACACAAACTAGCCACCGTAATGCTCATTTCATGGCTGTGAACGCAGCTCATTTCAGCCACTTAATGGGACTTAAACTGAGCCTCAGAGGGTGCGATGATGATAACCATCCCCTCTGCGATCCCAATGTTCCCGTCCTGTCTGCCTTCACGCCGCCTTGACAGAAGCGGGTCACTCAGTCAACACAGTGTTGCCATAAATCCACCGCTATGCTGAGAAACACTGAAACGAGCCTGCAGCTTCAGAGGCCACAATAATTACACAAAAACACTGCAGCGGCTGGCAACAACAAAAAACACTCCAAGGCTCCTCAGACCATGACTGAGGGAGACCTTGCACAATTATTTCTCACTTCTCAACTCAGGGACGTTTCAGAAACAAATTAGGCCTCAGTGTGTGTGTGTGTGTGTGTGTGTGTGTGTGTGTGATATTTAGGAGGCGGGAGTTGAAGGCATGTTGACTACAGAGCTGATCAATATGAAAGCAGCAGTAATTAGGCTGCACAGGTTTAATTTTTCATCAGTGTGTAATTACACTGTAGTAACAACACAGTCTGGACGGGCAGACTGGGAGTGTGTGTGTGTGTGTGTGTGTGTGTGAGCTACACACACAGACTTGACACACACACACACACACACACACACACACAGAAAAAAAACACTTTCATCCACGGCGCATCCATCCAGGCCTTGCTCGGTGAGACGGAGCCCCGCAGAAACCGCAAGGCTGTGGTGGCATGACGCCTGAAACGGACACACCCCCTCCAGGCTGTGGCATCGAACCAGCGACGCTGTGATAAACAAACGGCGGCTGCTCCGATATCATCATCATCATCATCATCACCATGATCATCACAGTTACTGATCCTGGTGGAGTAGACCCATCATTACCGCTCGTAATTACAGTTACACCAACAAACAAGGCCTGCGCATGGGTTTGCGCCATGTCCCCCCTAAACACACGGTCTCTTCCCTTCATAGTGCAGACTGACAGATGACTGCACGGATGACATCTTAATCAAAGCAGCTCCACACACACACACATACACGCTTACACACATACACACACACACACACACACATACTACTCCCCGCCTCTTAAACCAGCGCGGCGGTGCGCTCCCGGTCCCTCTCACGTTCATCATATCTCACCTTGTTTGACACATTTGAGGCGGACCGGGTCTTTGCAGTGTTTAATCACGGCCAGCACGTCCCGGGTGGTGAGTCCGGCCACTGGCATGTTGTTGACCTCGAGCAGCAGCTCATCCTGGGCCAGTTTGCCGCTCTGGATCAGTCCCTTCCCCTGCTTCACCTCGCCGAAGTAGGGGAACTGGCCGTTCTCCGCGCCCCCCTTCAGCTCGAACCCCAGCTCCCCGTCCTTTCCGCGGGTTATCACCGCTTCGTGGACTTTGTTGGTCCAGTGGTTTTTCTTCTTGAGGCTCTTAGACATCGTTAGGGCGAGTTAATCACCGCGGGCTGGCCCATAGAAAAGCCTTCCTACCGTCTCATCCCTGCCTTTGTGCGACCGGCTGCAGCTTCACAGCGCCCGTGGCTCCATCATCAGCGGTGCACGCCACGCGCAGTGTCCGCTCGGCGAGCCGCGCAGTCGGGCAGAGAGCTGCAGTACAGCACGGCGGCGGATGAAATAATTATTACTCTGTCAGACACACAGACGCAAGAGACAGATACTGGCGGATGACCCGGATGTGAAGCCTGAAGGAGGGGAGAGGAGAATGGTTCTGGTTCGGCGTAAAAGGATGGAGAGGAGGGGAAATAACACAGGAGGCGCTTCACTCCCACTACACTGCCAGGGGCGCTTCCTCAGGCTCACTGTGATCACACACTCAGGCGATGACATGGAGGAGGTACATCAGTTTACACTACAGTATGTAGAAAACCTCAGCCTATATGATCCAGCCACCGTGTTTGGTCGATTTTGGGAATAAAATAGCCTCAAGCCTGACTTTTTGTTGCCTACAGTAGCACGGAGCACCCTGTCAAACATGTGTGAAAAGTGTTTTAAGACGAGAAAAGAATACATGAGAGCAGAAGGCTATACTGTTCTGATTATATTCAACATGCAGTGGAGATTTTTATGCATCCAAAGTTGGACTGAAAGGGCCCCCGGACCCCTCAGGGAGCCCGAAGGCTTCAGGTTCATCATGTGGAACTTAGTATGGAAATTAATGCAAGTTTGTTTGTTGGTTCTGCGTCGTCCAGATTAAGCTCATTAAAAGCTGGAATAATAATGGAGCCTCAAGGCAAAAAAAAAAAAAAAGCTGCATTACTATAGATTAGTGAAGACACATCTTGTTGAGGGGCCCCCCTGATTGACAATGTAGTTTTGAAGTATGGCTGCGCGGTACGGCCTTAAGATAATAGCTATCATGTTTTAGCTCTATTATTATTAATGCTAGGATTGGGCGATATTTTTTAATAAATACCTCAATGTCAACATTGGGATAATATTGTAGGAATGACTATCGGTACTTTTGCGATATAATAACGCAGTGAGATTTTATTAAGTTAATATAACGATATCCAACTTCTAAGACGATTATAGTCTCATATCATGATATCAATATCATATTGGTACATCGCCAAGCCTTATGTCATCGCCATTTTAATTTCATTTTTTAGTGGGCTTACATGTTGCATTTTACTGAATAAACTTGTGCTTAATACATTCACAATACGTAACTCAAGCCCAGTACGAGCGTCAGCCAACTTCACCTAGTGGCCAAACGGTGTAATTACAACGTCATGTGACGCACTGGAGCCTTAAAAAAAGACTTTTTTTCCTTTAAGCTTACATTGTGAAGGAAGTGAAATGACTCGTTTCACCGTCATAATCTGATCCATCCGATTTGGAAAGTCGAGAAAAGCCACATGATGAAATCATTTTTATCCCTATTCAAGTGAGATGGGGCCTAAACAGGAAATAAGCCGACCCGAGCTGTGTGCACGCGCTGTGGGCTGCACAATCCGGGAGATTCAGGTAATTTTATACCAGGAAGTCAAAACTCTTCTTGGCTTTGTGTGCCACTGAGCAGCTTTCATAGGAATGAACGGGGCTCTGTGCTTATCGCTGTATTCAGTTCTCATTTTATTCATATTTTATTCACACTACTTCCTGTTTTGGCACTAAACATTGGCTTTGAATGTAAATTATGAGGTGCAGATTGTATAATACGGGACTGAATACAGAGGGATATTGGGCTACATACAGAGAGGAAATGGGGGTCAATGGGGGCTCATAGCATGTTCTTGCCCTGAGGCTCTGCGGTTGGTTAATGCCGCCCTGTTTACGCACCTCTACTATCCTGGGACTTTTCACTTTGCTTCATCCACTACCGTATGCAGCACTACCAGCACCACCAGTCCTGTTCACTGCTGAAATATTAGTGCTAACAGGCACGACAGGCTCCTAAAAATATAATGGTAAACTCACCCTGGTCACGGCTCATTGGTCTGTATAAATGTGAGAGGTGAGTACCTCACTTCATCATCTCACATCAACATTTCAACTGTATGAGCAGCCGAATGACGAAATAGTGCATTGGCTTACTTCCAGTAGCTGCACTCCTGCTGTGAAATTCAGCCTGTTTAAGTTGGTCAGCGTTACATAATTGCGATGATGACATAAATCCAAGTCCAACAGAAAATGACAAATCCTTTTGTTGCCATTACTTTTTCATGATTGCACGGCTTTCCGAAGCGGGGGAAGTAAAGTTTCATTCAATATTTAACACGTGTGTCAAGAGCTGCTCCTCTAAATCTACTGAGGATGATAGTCCCTCTTAGTCCCACTCCGAGCAGGGCCGCCGTGTGTGTGTGTGTGTATTAAGGACACATGCATGTGTTTTTGTAATGTGAGTACCGTCCCTACAAAACAACACTACTGTACACAAACCCCCTGTGCATTTGCCACCAGTAAATAATCCATGAAGAGCAGCGGATTCACTTTGACTGTCACTTTACTTTCTTCAGTGTCTTGGCATTTAGGTCACGCTGTGCGTTTTACTACCAGCAGATGCTTTTGACAGTAATTCTGAGAAGATGATGATGCAGAGCAGATGATTATGAAAGACTAACCACCACCAGTGGAGAAAGAGTACTGGTATCGGCCAGAAAACTGGCTGGATTAAGAGATTATGTGCACAGAGGGGAAATGAATTCCTGCTTTGCTTTATTAACGCCCCTCCTGGTGGATGTCAGAACTGCAGCTTCAAGAGGCCTGGCCTGAGATGAAGTTCAGGGGTTGAGTTTAAAAAAAAAAAAGAGTGCAGAGAGTCTTCAGGTTTTCACTCCATATAAAGCTCCTGGTGGACTAAACTGTGAAATCAGCTGATGATGCCTTCAAACGTATTAAAAATCTGGCACCTTGTAGCTTTTTTTGGTAACATAGGTAGTATTTTTGTGTGTGCAGGACACTACATTTTCGTCTCGTGCTCATCTAATCTATATCTGGATCAGAGTATTTAACTACAGAAAGGAAAAAGACATCAGCTGTCGAAGCTTTGAGCTGGTGCGTCTAAATTTGGAGCCACTTCAAGCAAATCATCGGCTCTCAGAGATTTTTCTCGTGACGGGGTGCAGCACAGCTCTCGGTGTCTGTGTGGCCACTCGCACGTGGCCAAACAGCCTCGGTGTTGGGAGGAGGTGTCCTTACATGAGCCCCTAACAGCATTGTAATGAAGTCCTCTGGTCAGGGTGTCATTGTGCTGTATGTTGTGGGGGAAAATAGCTTTGAAAAACACAGCCCTCTTTATCTGTTATTTTTCTCTGAAAGCTGCAAAAAACTCCATCCAATTTTTTTCACTTTCCTGCCAGAATGTTAATGATCAGAATAAAACAGTTGTATTAGGTGCGATTGTGCGTCCATAGAGGCCTGTAAATATGTTTGTGACTGTGTTTGTGCACGCTGGGTGGGGGAGGGAGATGAGAGAAGAGGATATTACTTTATATCATCATTATAGACAGAAAGTAATGAGCATCCTAAAGCAGACTGCCAACAACAGAAGGCAAAAATACAATAACACGAGGCAGTCTGCGCACTCAGAGGGGGAATTTCAATAGAGATTATATGGATTTAGCTCGCTGCCTCTCTCATTGACTCTCCGCTTTGTGCATTTGCTGTTAGGGAAGAAATGCACACTTAGTTGTTTTTATAGCTCGGCAAAGACAGGGGGAGTGGGGGTCACCTTCACACAGGCTCTCTGAACACGGCGAGCAGACAGAGTCCTCCCGTCCTCATCGTCTCTACTTTATCCACAGACGTGCAGAGACAAACATATTAACGATCACCTGAAGTCTACTGAGACGGTAACGATGTTTTGGAAGACGTTCCAAACTTTGAAATGAAAAAGACAGCACGGCGGCACCAGGAAGGAACCCAAGGGTGTGCTGGACCGGAGGAGCAGTTCAAAATCAGATTCGAACAAGCGCCCACACACACACACACGGGCGCGCAACACACATAGAGGAATAAGTTAATTAGACTGACTTGCTTCAGGGAATTGGCAACTAAATCATGTTGGCTTTTTCTCCAAGCTCACAATGAAATTTAATTATGTAGTGAAACTTGTGATGGCAGAGCACACCTGTACAAAGTCCAGACTGACACTAGGACGTCCTCCTCGCTGGAGTTTGGGTGGGAACTCAGCCAAGCTAATCAGCTGATACTAGCTTAGCACAAATAGCCTACATATCTGTAGCAGTGGGGCCAATATGTTGGCTGGACAAAATTTAGAAACACTGATGCGATATAAGGTTATTAATAACTGTGATATTAAAAATGAAATAGTGATGTCGTGTTAAAGGTGCAATATGTAAGAATTGACCAGATTCAAATGTCATATTCATACTCAAAACAAATAGGGGGCAGCAGATTACAAGAGCTAATTGCGGCTAACTGTAGCTGCCAATAGCTAGTTAGCTTAGTTAGCCGTGCAGCTACCGGTTGGCACTAGGAGTAACGCTAGCACAGAGGGCTTTGGACCAGGATGGGAGGAGGCTAGCTGGCTAGCATGCTAACTTCGATAGATAGCTCTGCTTTACAAACACATAGACCTCTTAAAGTCAAAACAGCTATTTATTCACATTCTGTTGATCATTTTAGTTAATTTTTTTATGTTTTCAGCTAAAATTCGTACATATTGCCCCTTTAATAATGCACATATGGCAGAGGCCTTGATGATCTTTTGTTTATTAATTCATCTGGTTGTCTTTTCACTATTCATTAAGTCTAATTGTTGTTATTTATTTGCCAAAAAATTATTATCATTATTGATAATAATAATTCTGTATAGATATCATGAAAAATCTACTTTAGTGTCTTCCAGCCCATTGTTTTGGTTTCACAGCCCACAAGTTTTACCATATTTTATTGTTTTTAGTAAAGCAGCCCTGGTAAATCTACTGTGCGCTACCTTCTCAGCACCAATCAGCAGATAACAAATCGCAAGTAAACATAGTAAAACATTGAGCAGCTAAAGAGACATAGAGATATTTCCCCGGGGAGTTGGTGGAGGCCAAAAAAAAGCGTTAAATGGAGAATCAATGTAGCGTTTGCATTCATTAAATTAACAATAAAAAAGCAAAACATGAGTGATAGTGTTGTTCCATATCTGCTGGGTTTGAACATAAGTCACTTAGGTATCAGATTAAAAAGTCATAATGTGTCCATGTTGTGTTTGCAGCTTATTACGCTGCCCTCAAGTGACAAAAACAACAAGAACAACAACATAAAACAGTAAAATCAGGTTCAGAGAAATAAAGTTTGACATTTTGGGAAATTCACATTCTTGCTGAGAGTTAGATGAAAGGATTAATGTTTGTATAGTGAATACAAAGCTCCCTTCAGCAGCTGATTAGCTTAGCCTAGTAGCTAGCCTGGGTCCATCCGAAGGTAACAAAATCAACCTACCAACACACATTAAAAACGTCCCGGCGTCCTGGAGTTTTGTTGTCTTTATCTTTCAAAATGTTGATAGGTGGATTTAGTCATCTTTGGACAGAGGTGGGCTAGCTGTTTCCCCTTGTTTCCAGTCTTTGTGCTAAGCTAAGCTAACATCTGCTGGATGTAGTTTCATACTTCCCGTCTAATCTAACTCTTGGCAAGAGAGTATTTCCCAAAATGTTGAACCATTCCTTTAGAAAAAGTTTTGCTTTTTAATGTACATGTAGAAAAAAATAACATTGATGTATAGTTAAAGATCGTTATGTTAACGTGGCCTGAAGGATCCAGTAGTCCTCACTTCCACGGACACGTTATTAAAGTCCATTATTATATAAACTTGCACATAACTTATGAATTCTCTCTCTTCTGGTCCTCTCTGATGTTCACCCTTTTAAGTTGCAAATGTGGAGCCACAGATCAAAAAAGAGCTGGTTATTGCACATAGTTTTCAAAAAGATGTTTCTTTAGACAAGATTTGTGGTTTGGATTGAACTTTAGCTTTGACTCCCCGGCCGGCTGCAGCGATGAGCCGTTTGATCATTGACATCACCGTCCTCTTCTCTTTCCACTTTCCTCAACTACACCTTCATTTTTGAAGAAGCTTCATATCCTCACTGTTTGATCTCCCTCCGAGGGCTTTGGGGATTAACTAAATGACTCCACAGTTAGCTTTTAAATCACACAATGCCTCCCATAAATAGTGTCCTCTCAGCTAATGCCCAATCATTGTGCTTGAGCAGTGATGGCTTAGCTAAGTCTGCAAGACAGGAGTCAGCCTTGGCACCGCTCTGACCCATTTGTAGGATGTTTGTTGTCATCGTCGTGGTGTTTATATATTAAAAAATATAAAACGAGGAGAACAGGACAGTTGCTCTGATAAGCCTATCACTCGCTCTAATTCCTTTAACGTTTGATCGGCTCATGAATACTGGAAAGGATTGTGTGCCACAGCTCTTGCTTTTAAATCACCACAGCTTGGTGGAAAATCACTCTCTCCGCTCAGGATTAATTAGTCCTAATCTCAGGGTGTTTCTGATGGAGATTTTATATGAAAGACCAAGACGTCTTTGTCAGGAACAATCTATGTTAATTATATTAAAACTGGTGATTAGATTTTCCTCAGCTGTCTCCTTCATGACCATCAAGCAGCAGCCAGTCTTGGTCATTACATGCAGCTACTCAATGTGACCACTAGATGGAAACGTTTACTACAGAACTGAGCTGCTAAATCCCCCATTTCACCACTACAGAGGCTTTAAGTTCAGTTTTAGATAAGTCTCCCTCCACTTAGATATATTTGAGCTTCATTGTGCAGAATGAAGCTCAAATATACAGATATATAATATATAGAAAGTACATTTACAAAAGTGCTTTACTTAAGTATTTCCCATTTACCTCTACTCAACTACATTTCAGAGGCAGATATTGAGCTTTGCACTACATATTAGATATTTCAAAATATAATCAACAAATAAACTATTATGTAATATTATGGATTAGATAAAATGAACCCAAAGGATGAATTTCACAAGCTAACCAGCAGTATAGATCATAAAAAGACAAAAAGAAGCTCCACCTTTTCCAGCATGAATAAAGTAATGTACGTATTAATATATTACTAACAATAACAATTCAATAATATAAGTGTGTATAAGAGTGTTTCAACACTGTTGTGGTATTGTTGCTTCACCCAAAAATGAAAGTTCAGTCATTATCTACTCACCCTCACACCGATGGAAAGTCAGGTGAAGTTTTGTGGTCCACAAAACTTTTCTGGAGCTTCACAGCAGAACAGTGCTGCAAAGTTCACCCAAACAACTGAAGACGATGGGGACTTCCTTTAAAACATAAAATAAAGTAGGAAACCTTTTGTCTCCGACAGTTAAACCTTTGAAATAAAACCCATTTGCATGTTCAGATTCTGGAGTGAGGATGTATTTTGCATTTTAAAAGAATTTCTAAGTAGTTAATTGAACTTTTGTGCAAATGAAGATAATCAGACAAAATTATTTATCAGAGTATTTTTTTAAAATGTCCTTGAACACGTCTACAGGGGACCTTTAAGATGCTTTAACAAGCTGATTAGCTGAGGAAAGCAACAGTAGTTTTATATGTTAACTGTTGTTTAAACAGTAACTGTTGCACACAGATCCATGAAGTAAATAAAATATAACATGTATTATCAGTGAGGTATGAGACAAATAATGACAAATAATCCTCATTGGCGACTTTTCTGTAGAGCTGCAACCATTGATTAATCTGACAGTTATTTCTCGGTTAAGCATTCAGGCTATCAAATGTAAGATTAGTGAAAAATGTCTGGTAAAATGTCCCAGAGGTGAACGTTCAAACATCTGTTTTGTCCAAACAACAGTTTAAACTCAAGTAGAAAAACTGTACACTGAATCACAACAGAAAAGCCAATTCTCACATTGAGCTGACTTTTTGTTCTGAAATCTGACATCAACTATTCACAGACTCTGAAAATAGTTGCAGATAAATCGTCGCTCCATCGGGCAACAACATTCACACACAAAAAAACGACAGGAGAAACGAGTCTTTATTGCATAAGTCACCATGGTTTTACCACAGCAACTCTTTTATTAGCAAAATCATGGAGATTAGTCCACTAATGTGCCCGTCCAATGGAAACAGAGGGTTGGGGGTCTAGGGGGGATATGTAACTTGAAACCATCACAGATCATGATCAATAACGGTGCACCTGTACTCCACCTGTCCGTCTGTCTACGCACTGAACACAGATCTACATATGGTCCTACCGTCTGCTACAAGGCCGCCATTGGCATCCTCTTTTCAAAGCTTCTGTTTGCTTCATGATTCAATCAGGAATGTTACAGTTTGTAGCGGCGCACCAACAACGTGCACTCGTTAATTAGCGAGTAGCTTCTTTTTTTTTTTTTTTGGTCATTTAGAAAAATAAAACTTTGAAAGAGGATGACAAGTAGAGGAATAAAGTCCCTTTGTTTTTATATTGTGCACACATTCACGCGGACACGCACACACATACGATCACTCACACTGGCTTTTGATCGGAACAAAAGCTCCCCACTCGCAGCACACATGCAAACCACACATCTGAAAAGGTTTACACGCAGCTCTCACAGTATGTCAGAGTCAGAGTGAATTGGTCTACAGAGTGACTTGGTCTTGCTTGGTTTGTCCAAGGAGGCAAAAAAATAATGCGACTTTGAAATAATCCGAAAGAAATCGATAATATGGACGCGGGGTGGCGGTGGGGTAACATCTACAGAAAGCTAACATCTAACTCAACAAAAAGAAAAACACTGCAACTAAAGCATGCAAGGCACAAGCACCTACAAACAAGAGACAAAAAGTGTTCATTCATGGACAGAAAAAAAAAACAAAAAAAAATGAGAAAAAAAAATGTCAAGGCCCCCCTTTTTATATAAAAATTTAAAATAATGATAATAAGGTAAAACAAGCACATTTTAAAAACTGTGAAAAATCCCCGGCCATAGACAGTTGTACAAATACTTTACACAAAATGTTTTTTCTACACACCGTCTTTAAAACTTTTAGAGATGAACATAAGTTAATAAGAGGTTAAAAGTGACATTCTCGTTCCCTCCAGTCAGAGTCCCCTTGAATAAAGTCACTTGGAAAAGCCGGCCGACCGGGCTGCCTGAACACAAAGACACAAAACATGATTAGAGGAGGAAAAATTAAACAGATGACACCAGCTCGTCCTCCAAGCGGGCGGGCGTTACCTTTAGAAAAGGCCGCAGTCCTTCAGGTTGTTCTTGATGATGACGTCGGTGACGGCATCGAACACAAACTGCACGTTCTTGGTGTCGGTGGCACAGGTGAAGTGGGTGTAGATCTCCTTGGTGTCCTTTCTCTTGTTCAGGTCTTCAAACTGGCACTGAATGTAAGCTGCTGCCTCCTCGTAGGTGTTGGAGCCTGATGGAGACAAAGAACAATTACACAACTCAGTGACATGGAACAAAAAAGGGTCAAGTCGTTTCCTGATGCACAAATGTTACATATTATATATTTAACTGCCTGATTATTAATGGTGACAGTTGTGGGATAACTGATCGTTTGCTTTAATCTTACATTTCAAACACAAGTTTGTTCGCTGAAACAACAGGTCCGATTATTTTGGCCTCTCCACATCACAGCTTACCAAGAAAACTAATGTTGACAGTTTAAAATTGTACAAATTAGGTAATCTCCAGATGTTGAGGGCTTGTTTACCTCTTAATCAAAACAGACTGTGTGTCTGATCAGCATTGATTTTGTCGATGTTGACATATCTGTGAAATCTAAGTTTTACTAGAACCTGCTGACAAAGATGCATTGTTATACTCAAAAAGCCGCCCACACGGTTCAAGAGCAGAGCAGAGAATAAAGAAATATCTTTGTGTCATCTTTTGAGACTGCCGCGCCTTTGAGAGGCAACGAGGGGCCGACAGACTGAGCGCTTAAATAATGGAAAACTGAATGTGATCGAGATGTTCTGGACCTCTCGGTGTAAAGAAAAGAAGATAAAGAGTAGATATGTTAGTATTTTATAGAATTATTACAAAGATTATGCTGGCATGTTGGTGGAAAGATGATTTTAAACCACATGTTGCTTTGAACTTATTTAATGTCAGGCTCTCTGACAGTTAATAAACCCATTGACAGCTTTAAGACACATAATGTAGGATTTAAATGACCTTGTCTGATAATTCCTGAAACTTTTAAATTCCTTGAGTTAAGGCTGTATGACTGAAGATAAGATTTAAAGACTTCGAAACTGAAAATACACTCAGTGGAATTATTATGTAACACCAACGCGGAGTACAGTATTTGCATGTGTGTGTGTGTGTGTGTGTTTGTGTCTCGGTCTCACCTGCATATTCTGGGTAGCAGATTGTGAGTGGGCTCTTCTTGATCTTCTCCTCAAACAGGTCTTTCTTGTTGAGGAAGAGGATGATGGAGGTGTCTGTGAACCACTTGTTGTTGCAGATGGAGTCGAACAGCTTCATGCTCTCGTGCATTCGGTTCTGAATGAGAGGAGACGCACAATAATAACCGACCGGGGAATCTGTGCAGACTTGATTTAAAAAGTGCTAAAAAACCAGATCAGCTCTTACCATCTCCTCGTCCTCGGCCAGCACCAGGTCGTAGTCGCTCAGAGCCACGCAGAAGATGATGGCGGTGACTCCCTCAAAGCAGTGGATCCACTTCTTCCTCTCTGATCTCTGTCCGCCCACATCAAACATTCTGCAGAAAGATCACAGACACGCACCGTTAATATAATGCATAAACACATGTTCACACATCGATAGAGCTGCGACGACAGAATTATTCCCTGGGTGCATAAATGTTTATAAATGTTTGTGTAGCATGAAGGAGTTTCATAATCTTTCATTGTGTTATACAACCCTGTGTTGTATAATGACAAATAAATCACCTTACACCTTAAAATGACATCCCCATTGTTAGTCCCCCCTGCTAAAAACTCTGATCTGTCCATTGTTTGTCCAATCGTCAACGAGAAGAACACCAGACCAAATTTGAATCATGGAACAAATCTGAGCTGTGGGCGGTGATCCAGAGGTCAGCAGCCGGACTATTAGAGAACACCACTAGCCATCATGTAAATGCATTAAAATGACTGGACAAACTGTGGTGGCTGTGCTCACTTGAAGTGCAGGTCCTTGAAAGTGAAGTGCGTTTCCACAATGCCAGTAGTTTTGACTCTGGTCCTCAACACATCCTGCTGGGTGGGCACATAAGCACCGTGGGATATCCTGTCCAAATCATTCAGGTAGCTTTGGGAAGAGAGAAGTCAAAAGGTTAGAAACAAGACAGAGGTTTGCAGACGAAGAGTAACTCTGCAGTGTTCGGTTTCACATTAGTTCCTGTGCACTGAACTCACTATGCTGCAGAGTCGTTGAGCTGGTACTCCCGGGAGCGGCTGAAGCAGGCTTGAACTCCTCCGTCTTTCCAAAGCCGCTGGATGACCCCGGCGAGCTCACCGGTCATGAAGCCCTCCTCTGCTGAACCCGCCAGCACGAACAGCTGCCGCGCATCATCCTACAGAGACAACAGCCCTCCAATTAGAGTCATAATCCAAAATAACTTTTTATATAAATGTAGGTCTGTTTTGCTTGGAAAGTGTGTGTACTTTCCGGTTGAACAGTTCTCTGCAGATTAATTAAGTTTAAAGAACATTTAATGTCAAAATAAACAAAGTTTTAGGAGCATTGTTTTGCATATTTGTCGTATCATGGCAAAATTACATTAGATTGGGTCTAATAATGTATTAATCTTGATTGACTGTATTTGGATTTGCAGTAATTCTTCATAGTCACAGCAGAAGCACTCTGCCACAACATGCCTTTTTGAAAACAAATGAAAACATATTAGTTGTCTGTTCCAGTCCTTTTAGCCTCGACACTTTGCATAAAATTTGATTCTTAAAGCAACATGGTGTTTTGTGCAGGTCAGTGGCCAAAAATTGAAATGTGTGTAAGAGCATAACATCAAGAAAGAAAAGCTTTGGGTGTAAAATCGGTCACGATGACTAAGCCAGGCCAGTCACGCTGAAGCAATGACTAAGCCTCTTGTTATGCCAGGGAAAAAACACGGATTTACAAAATGAAACAACAGTTTGTTTGGAGAGAAGAAGAAATAAAATACGCAACAGACTGCGTTTTATTTATTTGCATCATGTTGTATTAATATACCACACTTAACTAATGTGCGCAAAGTCTGCAAAATATCATGAAAACAGAAAGGTTGCTGATTATTCATGCAAATCCTGTTGCTGAGAGGCAACTCTTCTCTTCATGAACAAGTACTTTAAACTGTATTAATCAGCTGCGCAGCGAAGTGACTGCAACAACTGAGGAACCTCTGGCCACTTCTCATGTCAGGAAGCCTCTGCTTTAATGTAGTGTTATGAATGTGATACTAAACCCTACCAGCTCCATGTGACCTGCTGCAGAGGAGGGAGTGAGAAGAGAAGTGCCCAATGGGGATGGATGACATATGACTAAGTAGCTGTTGCTCTTATTGCAACGAGCTGCGCATCTGCACAGAAATACAACCTGTAATATCTGAAGAGCGGCGCAGCAGCTTTGTTTTCGCTCACTCACCGCTCTGGGTGCATCAGCAAAGTCGATCTTCAGGCGTCCCATGGCTCTGATGATGGCGATAATGGACTGGATGGTGTTGCTGTAGACAACGGCCTTGTACTGCTTACATTCCTCCTCTGAGTAGCCTGCCTCGTGGATGATCCTGGCACACACAGAGAGAACATGAGCACGTGTCTCCAAGTAGCTTTATCTGGACAATATATACGATATGGATCGCTATCGTGAGTTGAGATGATATACAGTCTTAGATTTTGGCTATCGTTATAAAGTGATGTGTCATAAGTGTTTTGAAAGGCTGCATTGCACTATAGTGATGTAATTTCCTGAACTTGTTTTAACACTTGCATTCATCCACTGAGTCACTATATCCAAATTAACAATGATCATGTATCAAAAATCTCATTGTGGTAATATTTTATGAAAGTACCAATAATCCTCCCAACTATATTGTTGCAGTATCGATATTGAGGTAAAAAATATAGCGATATATATTGTGTAATACAACCTAAAAATATTATTTTAAAAAAGGCCATACTGCCCAGCCCTACGTTTGTTCATTATATAGATTATTGTGACTGGATAAGAATGAAAGTAGCGTGTCAAGACAAACCACACAGTTACTATATTTAGGTTCGTGGTTATTTTACAAGTCTTAAAAAAAAAGGGAAGTGAGAGACTGAATTTACTCCCAAACTGAGAAATGTTTTGCCTCCTCAATTTGAATTCAGTGACACCATACATGTTTGAACTACATAACAATAATAAATAATACTAAAGCTATTTTCAAGATAGATGATGTGTTTGTTTATTTACAATATTAGAAGGTTTCCAATCATGTCACAAACTGAGACAGTGGTTGTTTTTTTAAAGAAACTTGAGTCATGTTTAAACAATGTGTTTCTAAGTATATAATCTGTGCTCAGTCAGTATAAAGAGCAATGCTCTGGTTATAAAAGGACTAATCTGAAACTGCGTACATTTATGATGATGACATTTGAAACTACTACTACTACTGCCCTTTTTAAAGGGGAACTACACACTACTTTGTTTAGTAAAGTAAAAAAAAGACATGAATGAATGATGCACAAGGATTAAGTTGGCTATTTAAAAATGAAACATGTAGACTAGCCTGTTACCTGGAGAAAGAGAGGAAGATGAGAAACAAAGCTCTTCATCAGGATAAACTCTAGATTTGTAAAAGGGCTTTCACTGCACTGTTCATTTGAAATGTGTGATTTCAAGTATGTGTTTACTGTCAGATATTAGGGACCTATTTTGGGTATTTGTTGCTGCTATATGTATCACAAGAAGATAATGTATTTTTTGTAAATTTATGGTGATGCCAAATATTACCTGGCGTTATTGTAATTTGTTGTGTGTTTAAACCAAAGTGTAAAATGACTGACAAATGCCCATACAGCGCCCTCATGCTTCCCAGAAAGGAACTAGTAAACAGCATAATACTCTACTTTCTATCCAACGTGATACTCAACTTTTGGAAGTGGCAGAAAAATTACAGTTTATGAACATAAGACTTGTTGAGGCAAGAAGATGATGAACATAATTAGGTGTCTGAGATCTCAATTTCCTGCTCGCTGTGGAATAAAACTCTAGGCGTCCATTATGAAGGGAACAGTGAATGAGTAAACAAATGAATGATTTCCCACACAGTGCAGTTGTGTGTCACCTGTCGATTACTAATAATCAGAGCCGTGTCAGTTGATCCGGCGGTGCACATAAAGTTAAGTGCGTCATTTGCTCTTTTGTTAAGTCTGGCGTCAGTCAAAGGGACTAAAACTACGCTGTGTGCTGTCGATGATTCTCTGAACAAACAATACTTGAAGTGTCACAGCTGTGATTAGTGTGTTGCAAACCATCCGCACTTACTTCATCTGTTTGACAATCGTACTCTTCCCGGACTCTCCAGCACCTGAAAGAGAGAAAAAGTAGATAGTTACATGATGTTTATTATTTTAAGTATGAGAGGATAAGTAGGTACAGAGTTTAAATATCCTCATAAAGTCTTCACAGGTTTAATTGCTTACTGGTGTGATATAATCCATCACAAGCATCCGCAGCCTTCTATTTGGGTTTGCTCTGACATGAAGCTCTGCGCTAAAATTATGTTTTTATTTTGTCAATTGTTTCTCTGAAGTGCTTCTGATTCGATGACCCGTCACTTCGATAGACCTGAGAGGGTCAAAATAATCAAACAAAAAGGGCCACTTCACCACACATTAGAGCTGCAACAATCAACAACAATCAATTAATATAAAATGAGTGGCCATTTCTCTGTTTCAGCTTCTTAAATGTGGTTATTTCCTGGTTTCTTTAATCATCTGAGAGTAAATGAATATCTTTGGATTGTGATGACAACAAAACATTTGAGAACGTCATCTTGGGCTCTCGGGAACACTGATCGACTTATTATGATGCATCATTAATTGACAGATTAATCGACAATGAAATGCATCATTATTTTCAGCCCTACCACACATCCTTGTCTTTTTTTTTTAATTTTCTCTATACAACAATTGAAGTTTGTTTGGACTACAGTTCTTTCAAGCTACACTGGCTGCGTTTTCACAGGGGGTTGCAATGATTGTGCAGTTGCCTGGGGCTGCAAAATTGGTTAAAATTCTCTTTTAACTCCAAACTACGCACTCCTAAGAATTAAAAAACAGAGCAATCAATACACTTTGAAGGCCTGAAGTCAACACACATGCATAAGCTCCTAAATTAATGGGTTATGATGGCATCTTAAATCTCCCATCCCAAACAAAACTAATCATTAACAGACGCACTTCTTATACACAAAATGTGTTAATGTTAACCTGCAGAAAATTATTCAGAAGCTACACGGTCACAGAATGCAGTGAGGAAGTGTCTAAGGCCTAGTTTAGCCAGGTCACAGTGCAATTGGATTAATCAACTGGATCCTCTTGGCAATGAGATTATAAACAGCTTAAACATGCCTGGGTTAGACGCTCATGCTGCATCAGACTTGGCTGGTTGTCGGACTCATACGGACAATTTGATTCTTAAAAAAAACGGTCAAAATGAAGGAAGATAAGAAAGATATTGGTGTGCATCTGTAGCTGAAGAAGTGTTTGGTCGCTCATTCAATTCTCCAGCCTCCTCTGAGATGCAGGCATGTTTTCAGCTGAGCACACAACATTTTAATTACCTTACCTCTGCAGGGACTCGCAGATCCCCAGTGAGGAGAACTGTTCACCAATTCAGCGTCCCTTATGATAAACAGCTACGCACCAAAGACACAGAGCTAATATTACTGCAAACATCACAACACGCTTAAATTTAATTTCCAAACACACTCACTGAGCTCCTGGAATTGAGGCTGAATGGATGACAATTATGGCAAAAATGTGGAAAGAGTAAAATGGTTCAAATTTGTCACAGAGCTAGGATGTTTGCTAGGACTACACCAACTTGGCCGGGGAACTCACATTACCCTCAGGCCGCAGATATTTCCCCAACAAACAATAAACAACGTGCCTACAGCTCCTTTGTTTGTTTTTTTGATTGTACGAGCTGCTATCATAACCTAATTTCCCTCTGGGATTAGTAAAGTTATCTATCTATCTATCTATCTATCTATCTATCTATCTATCTTTTCAGCTACTGTATATGAAAATACCCCTACACAATAAGAAAGATCAATCTTTACGATTTGCATTTTTGAGAGCAAGAACAGGCTACATCTGAGGCAGTACTCCCACTCAAAACACTCGTCTCAAGAGCATGTCATTTGCAGATTACTGCATTAATGCAAACACCCCCGGTGGGATGCCTGACGGAGCGGCAAACTGCAATAAGCGCGTAAAGTAAGGCTGCATGTCTCTGTCTTGTTCAGAGGCACACACGGTAAAAAAAGACGTCCACTGTCATAAAATGTGGAAGTGAAATACATCCATGTTTTCAAACACATATGGTAATTGAGCCCCATCAGGCAACAAATCCACAGACCAAGCACCGACATCTCATGCAGGTGCTTGTTGGAATCGTGACAGGAAAAAAACAGGCCATGAAAATTCAAATCAGGCCCATCTCGAATAACGCACAAACACACAAGGACCGACTGCTGCAGCTGAGCAATGTGCAGCGTCTGTGATTGTGGCGAAGTCACATGCCCCCCGACAACAGACCTGCCTTAAAAGACGCAGATTTCTGTTGCATTTTTTTTGACAGAGCTCGTAAGACTGCACGGTGCTGGCAAAAATCCAGTTAGCATGATCTAGCAGTCTCTGATGTGTGTCTACAGTTGTCACAGATGCTTTTTGCAGTCAGGCAGGCTGATAAGTTGCTATGCAACCTCAAGCCCGTCTTTTCCTGACCGAGACAGCCAGCAGTGGCCATTAGCTCCCAGTTATAGCGAGGACTGAGAGGAGGTGTGGCAGGTTTCCTTGACACGATGAAACAATTCCAGATAAAACTGAGATGTAATACGGTAACAGGGATGTGAATACGGATGTTATCTGAGAGATTAGTCATTGTCACATGTTGTCTTTTAACCATTTTAAAGGCTGTTACAGTTCAGTGATACGACTCTGTCATTTGCTTGTCTAGATAATGTAAAGTGAAGGGTGAGAATGAAGCCTCTGCCTGCCAGGCCACCATATTCAAATATATTATATGAATGGTTTTCCCTCAGACATCCTATCAGATTACCACCTTTTGGATAAAACAGAGCATGAAATCAACTTTAGTCTTGAATAAGATATCATCACATCATGAATAAGATGTAACGAGTGTGAAGCTCCCTTTATTTTCAAGCCTCCCCTCCAGAGTCAACAGAAACATTCAGTTGAGCAGCGAAGCTAACATCACCTACAATCCCACCATTTAATTCATTTATATTCCCACAGCCGCCTACTTTTAAGTCGTATGGCATTTAAATGGCATCTGTTCAAACATTAGCTCGTTTCGTAGCTAATTACAGACTCAGCCGGCCTGAAGTGACTTACGTTAGTGTTTATTTTCTGTATGAATGGCTGAGGAAAAGAAAGCTAGCTAGCTTCTGTGATTCAACTTATAATAATAAAAGCAATCCGTAACAAACACGACATGAGAGCAGCCCCTTCGGACAGTCAGACCTGTTGAAAGATTACATCTCGGATACTGTTTAAGGTTAAGCTGTCTGTGAGCTAACTAATCCGAGCTAGCGCCGCTGCGCTAACCTCACGCTAGCTAAGCAGCTAATTTGCTGAGCTAAATTAGCTTACAGACTTAGCGCTGGGCGATAACGGCTCGCAAAACTTATTCACACGGCGATCCGATAACATCTTAATTAAATCACACGGCGGCTTTTAATTAGCCGAGGAGCAAAGCAACTCCAGCACCTCCAACTTTCTAGCTAACTGCACCACCGCCGTGTCATTCATACAAAAAGCCCAGAAACGCCTCAAACTCGACCACTTGTTTGTAGCATCAAAGTCGACCCCCTCAAGTTGTTCAGCGTCAACGCAGCTCGATGAAACTCGGATTTTAGCGCATATGTAACAACGTGTAATGGTTGGGAACAAGTTTGGAGCAAACAGTGAGGCGGTAGAAAACGGAGCCTCTCCAGCAAATAGACCGAGACCCCGTCCCTCCGTCCGTCCATCCATCTTTCTCTCACCGAGCAGAAGCAGCTTGACCTCCCGGGCAGCCTTTTCTCCGTCGTCCCGCAGATTCCTGTCGATCATCTTGCTCCGCTCCTGCGCCGCCTTGTCGTCCGTGCTCAGCGTACATCCCATCTTCTTCTAAAACCTGTCCTCCGAATAAATAAAATGTAAAAAATAAAAAATCGCAGACTACAACACAACTTTTAACTAGGCGTGCGACGACATGCAAGGGCTACCGAGTTAGCATCCAGTGAGGAGGAGGAGGAGGAGGAGGTGGTGGTGAGTGTCCAACACCCGAGATTCAAACACGCCCTTGCCTCGCACTCGAGCCCCCGAACTAACGGCCAAGACGTCGCGAATAAAATAGTTAGTTAACCACAAGGCGCGGCTTTAGCGGCAGCTGGCTCTCCTGCTTGCGTCGCGACGAGTCAAACAAGTCGAGCACAGCCCGTCTCGGTCACAGGAGGAGGAAGGGAGTCGACAGCAGCATCTGCGTCGGAGCCTCGAAATGCTCGCTTCCTGTTCTTTCGCACACGCGTCAACTGCGCATGCGCGGGCAGAGCAACAAGCTTCTTTCAAAAAGCACTGTTGAAAGCTCCTTGACTTTTAAAGAGCTGCTGCTGACATCACTGGGGAAAAACACAGGGGTGCATGGAAAGTTAGGCAAAAATGTGTTTGAACAGGGAGTGAAACATCTGAGATATGATGTCAAGATTGGGAAATAGTGTTTTTTTTTAGACTTATTCAGTCTTTTGTCGATACGATAACCGATAATTACCTGACTGTCGTGGCCGATACCGATAAAATAAATGATAACAGACACTAACATTTTTATATTTTAAAAAATAAATTGCTAACCTGTAGTATATGTACGCCTGAGTGTAAGAAAGGCTAAGACGTAGTGAGCACAGCAATTTGGCGTTATGAGCGCGACATCATCGTGTTTGTTGTTCTTCCTCTCTGTGTTTATTGGCTGCTCACAAACAACTTTAAAGGTGCATACCACCACCTACTGTGTGTAGATGCTGCACTTGTTCAGACAACAAAAGCAATTTGGCTTTGTGTTATCGGCTAGATTCATCGGCTATAATTTCTTTACCTGTCGATAACCAATAATGTAAATTTTCCACTATAGGGCCGTTAATTTATCTGTCCGATAAATAAGGTGCATCCCTGGTCTTTTGGTTTAGGAGCTACTTCATAGTTTAGTATCATTCACTTAAAATTTCAATCTCGTAAGTCAGATTTATATATTTGACAAAGCCCATATAGAAAGTCGAAATCTTGAGTAAGTATCTCGCTTAATCAACTTAAATTTTGATTTAGTCGAAATTATGAATCAATCAATCATCTAAGTATCTTTGTAAGTATCTTTAAACAAGTGGCTTTAAGCCTTAAAGTTATGAGACATCATTAATTTTTGTGATTATTTTTGACGTACCATGAGCGGGCCTATTGTTACCCTGCCTAAATGTTCTCTTTTCTGGTGGGAATATTCAGATTTCAGGTGTTTACTTAGCATCATCAGGTGTTTACAAATGACAGTGGCATATTGTAAAAGCATATCTGCAGCGCAGACTATCAGACGACAACTCAGGCAAATCAGCTGCAATAAGACTGCGCCGCATGTTTGTTTGTCTGAGTGTGCAACACATGACTGGGAGTGTGTGAGATCAGTATAAAGCATACCTCACCTGTGTTGTCAGGGCAGATTTGCATTGCAAGCCTCTGTCATGGGGTGCTGATGCTCAGTAATATGTTTGCATGTGGAGCTCATATAGACACAACGCTGCTTAAACAAAGACACTTAAAGTGTTGAGAGGTTCGGCTTATTTGAAAACCCGTCGTCTTCAAACAGAATAAGTTGCTGTATGTTTTTGGTGAAAGAGTGCCGACTTTGATTTTTCTTTCTTTGTCAATGTTTGCAAGATTTAGTGAACATAGATTTGTTTGAATAAGGAATTTACAAGTTAAAGCTCAAGTTGAAAAGTTCAAAAAGTTTCGCTTTGAAAATATACAGTTGAAATTGAATGCTTCCTTAGGACCAGATTATAGAAACAACACAGACATTAAAGGCAGAACCATTAAAACATCTTAAGTGGCTGCATCCTGATACTTTAATATGGAAAATGGAAAAGAAAACAACATGGATAATAAGAAAAAGACGAGTGAGAACACCCATATTAAAGGGGCACAATGTAGTTTATTATTTACAATAATAGACAATAATAATACAAACTCAGAAATATTGATTTTTTTTCCAAAACTGAATAAACAAGCTGTTCTCAGAGGAAAATAAGGTCCCCAGAACACTGTCTGAAGCTAGAAAAGTGGCAGGGTCCGCCACATATAAACAAAGTAAAGTAAGTAAGTTGGGCTTAAAAATAGTTATTTAACCCCTTTATTGTGCTACAGTGACAATAATGGCTGACAAAAAAAGAGCGTAAATAATGTCTTGGGGTCTTGGATTATGCTGGATGAGCTAAATTGAGACATTTAATGTCTTTTTAAAAAGTCCCCATCTACTTCAGTTGTTTAGACGAATGCTGCAAAGTTGTTTTTTGCTGCGAAGCTCCATAAAATGTTTTGTGGGGTACAACTCCACCTGACTCTCCATCAGCATGAGGTAATGACTGACTTCTCATTTTTTGGGTGAACTTACCCTTTAGGCGTCCCTGTCAGGTGATGGAAGGACACGCTGAGGCTGACAAACGTGGGGTTACACCCTGTGGTTACGCTCTTTCCATGACCACATCCAGCAATTCAAATAACCAGCGGATGATTGTGTGACTCGGTTTTTAAGAGCTCTGTGGCCAAAAGCACCTGAAATCAGTGTAACACAAATGAACAGAGCATTATTTTTTACAAATGATGTGATCGTGCATGAGAAGTTAAAATGTATAAAAACTGTTGTGCAGCGTATGGTCTTTATAAGGGGTACACACCTATCTGAACTGACTGTATGTGTTTACATGGACACATTTGGTACAAATAGAGATAATTATGATACCAGAATCTTTTCATGTTCTCGTGTTATGATCAGAATTATAACAACCTCATGTGAACCGTCGTGCTCTCTATGGTTTTATGCATTAACGTGATGGGAAAGGGTTGACATGTGGTCAGAATTCATCTCCTCACTTTACATATGATTTCCATTGCAGATGGCCACTGCTTCATGCAAAGCAGCACCATATTTTTTTTCTAATCGACTCTAAGTGAACATGGAAAGATTTTCCACACAGGGGAGGCCGTCAGGTCCCACAGTATGAAACCCTTTTTTTCCTAATCATGATCAGCAAACAATACAAACCAAAAACAGACTAGTCAGGTTTCCAAAGGTGGATGTTTTTGCTGTTTTCTCTCAGAGGGATGTGTACTATTGTTGCCATAGAAATCCCCACCCCCCCACCCCCTCCGAGCAACAGGAAATGTTTTGACTCTTTCAAGTGATGGAGCCTCGTGAGTGTGAGCTGAATGGTGAAGCGAAAGAGCAGCTCGTCAGCACTCTGACGCTCGTTACGCTCCACAGAGATCAAGACTTCCAAGTGGGACCTATTAGCATAAAGTCCTTTAGTTGCAGAACACTTATTTTTCTATTGGTTAGACTTCAGTCAGCTCATTCATGAGTTACAAACATCACATCAAACTCTTCAAGATCGATGAGCAAACAATCACTCAAGAGCTGTTCCAGGATCTAACTGCATTTAATCTGGCCGATGGTGACTTTACAATCGACTGGGACGAGGCCAAAGTCATCGACCGGGCGTCAGCAGTCAAGGAGGATATTAAGCTATAAACAATTCATGATGCCATAGACCATCCGTCGATAGAGCATCCTTGCCCACATATTCATTAAGCCCCATTCTTCGGTCACATGATGACATCACAGCCATGTTCATGACAACAGAGCAAACAGCTGACGAAGAGAAAAAAGAGATTTTGGTCATTTTTGAACGATAAATCTCAGTTTCTCTGTGTTCAGTGTTTACTCTCAGTGGATAGGTGATTAAATCACACAAAGAAAGAAAGAAATCTTTACTTACTTCAGATTTCAACATGTTTATTGCACCCGAGCTGCCTTCACTCGAGTGACGCTGGTTTCAAAAAGGATGTAGGCTGGTTGGATCCTTTCAAGTTTCAGGTACTGGTTAAGGTTAGTTTCAGTTTTTAAAGGTTCAAAAGGTTCAACGGTTCATTTAATTGTCATTTTACAACATAGAGTTGTATAAAGTCCCTTTATGCTACGCAAGAAGAAAAACATCTATCTTTCATGGTGGAGTGTTGAGGATGAGTTCAGGAGTCAGAATACGCTGGAAAAATTGTTGCTCCAAAAGTAAAAGAAATGAAAACAATTAGTTTCTTTCTTGTAATAATTAAAAAGTCTGCAGATAAAAGACATTTGAATTATCTAAAACCATGTCCCAATTATCTCATTGTGTCTTATATTAAGTTTATTTAAGATGGTTTGACTAGAGATTAGATTAGAAACTTTTGCAGTGCAGTGTTAAGTTTTAACATCCTGTCAGCTGCACGCTGTTTGTCTCTCTTTTACCATCCAACATAAGCTCTAAAGATGTTTTCACTTCCTTACAGAAAGACAGTGCTCAGCATCAGAGCTGTCTGCAGGAGGCAGAGGTGACGGCACGAAGAGCTGCTGAGAGAGAGGAGGCTGACATCAGTCCTCCAGAGGGCAGCAGAGTCATGAAGCAACCAACCAGAGCTGGTGACCACTGGCTGAAGAAGGAGTGTAGTAGTAGTGGGACCGTAAAGTAAAAGATAAGAGCCTGCATCAGTGTTTTATGTGATAGTGGGATGGTTTTAAATAGATGGTTTCTTTTTTTAAAACCCAATGACAGACAAATAATTAACAAAGTGGTTTCACAGGTTCTGATGAGTCCTTGAGTTGGTGTCAGTGGATCCTCAGAAAAGACTCGGGTACATATCTCTGGTGAGTCTTCTGGACCGAATTTTTGACACCACTGCTACAGACTGAAAGTCAGGAAATCTTGGTCTGATTCTTGTGAATACCCCAACTTTAAAGCAACACTAGAAATTGGCTTTTTATGTGATATGGCGCCTTCCACAGTTTCTGAGTGCGACACCACTGTCGTAAATACAAATCCCAGGTCTGTAACAGTTTGTCAGATGTAATGTAGGTGCTACCTACAAACAAAACTAATGACGTCATAACAGTGTGTAACGCTGTGATCCTACCCTCTCACTGAAGTTACATGGTGCAGAAACACGTGATGGGTGGTGGAGTGGTTGAGACAGAGACACCAGCCTGTTACAAGACTCTGCACCATCAAAATGATTTTGAAGCTGCTACTTTAAAGTTAACTAGTTAAATAATGTTGCTTTCAGGAAATGCAACACTGACTATCTGGAATGTCCAATTTCTATATCTGTTTTGTTAATCTTTGTTGTTTTCAGGCATTTATTTGATGACAATGTTGTATTTTTTAAAATTTATTCTCAGCTGTTAATCTAGAAAAGAAAATATATGTTGCAGGTTCTGTAGTCACATTTATCTTAGTCCCAGTTTGAGCCTCTATTACCATTAGATCAGAGTCAGAGAGATAAGCATCCATTTTTACATCCATTTTATCTTTAAAAGACCCAGAAGTTCATTAAACAGAACTTACGGCTCTTCTGGAGGTATTTCCACAACTCTCAAGACTAAGGATATAAAATATTCTGAAAACTGCATAAAACATTAATATTTTTTACCACTGTTGGCTGCTGAAAATGAATGTTCGTGTTCAATTTGTGCAACATGAAACAAAATGTGAAAGTTTTGTCAGTTATGTTATATTTATATTGACGTCACTTTGCTTTTTAAAAAAATATATTTTATACAAAATAACTATATATATATATATATATATATATATAGTTATATAGTTAAGTATATAGTGTATATATATATAGTATATATTTTCTTGCATCATACAAAAGAACCATGCAAGGACATGTGTTGGGATAAACTCTTTATTTTTTATTTTTTGTACAACGGAGGAAATGTTTTTTCATCCAGATTGTATGAAAAGTCCTTCTGCTGTTCTGACAGCTGTAAGTGTTGACAAAGAGATTATTCCTTCAGAAAAACTGATCCGTAGCTCTGTAATGCATGAGACACACAAACTGGGGCAACTTTATCTACAGGTAATACTTGTGCCAGTCGTTGACCAGAGTCCAGGTGGCCCAAATCCCAACTGAGCCTTAACACGATGATGAATTACAGCCAGTCTTTGATGAATCATCAGAAGAGTTAAATTGTCACGATGCGCTGCAGGCCCAGAGACGACTTCCAGTCAGTGTCTGTGTGTCATCAATATTAGCTCCGTCCTGCATGATGAAGTATATAATTATGCGCGCCACACTTTCAGGCTGACTTTGAAGTTTCCTCTCTCTCTTTCCGTTATACATTTTCAGAATTTCCACAGCTTTCTTGATAACTAAATGCACCAGTAAATTTCAGAAAATGCGAGGCTGTCTTATCAGACGTGTTAGATAAAAGGCTGCTATTGTATGTGGCCCCTCTCCATTCAAACAGCTGCTCGGGCTCCAACTAGATGACCTCATTTCCATGCAGCCTTGAGGGCTTTGCTTCACATAGCGAAGTGGAGAGAGCTTCATTGTAAGCTGTTTTTTTTTTGTTTTTTTTATTCCTCATGCACATCAGAGTGGTGGATGGCAACTTTTGAATGAGGATGTTCTTACTGCGAGGACACTATGTAACAAGATGTTTTCTAGGACTTGGTGCAATACTGATGTGCTTACTCCGGCCAGATCAGATGGAAGTTAGCCAATGTGTGTAAGTTAGAAGAAAACCGATGACGAGAGAGGTGATTTGGTGTGAAAGGGGATTATATGTGTGCACAGGGGTGATGGCTTTTATCACTCATGGTGCTGTGAAATAATATACATCATTCGCCCTGAGGCAGTGCATCCTTTATGGTTCCTGTCTGTCCTCTTTTCAACTCTGAACACTTACATTTCAGCCCATGAATGTATACGCACATAGGTCAGCTTGCGCGTGACCCATTCACATATGCGGACTCTAATTCAGTGCCTGTGCGAGGAAGCCTTCGTATGACGTTACAGTGCAAAGCATCACCGGTAGCCAGCGAGGACTTGACACGACTGTGCAACCCTTATGAATTTTACATTCAGTGTCGAGCTTTAACTCCATGCAAGCAATCGCCCAGAGGAAGCGTCAGGAAAACGGCTCTCGACTTACTTTGACATTTCTCGTGCAATCACAGGAGCCATATGTATGCCACCATGTAATACACTTGTGGTATTATTACCTCATGAAAGTACAAATTCAAGTATATCGCTTTCTGCTGTCACAAAAGATATGCTCAGAAATAACCATGTTAATACGGACGCTAACTGCCGTCTTGGTTACAAGGACTCTGAATCTAAATGGGACCATAATTTATAAAATATAAAACCATCTTGCTGTATTAAAGAAGACCTGAAACTACCAATTAAGACCATAAACTCATTAGGAAACTGTGTACAGAGGTAAATAATCAAGTGAAAAGTAAGGTCATTTTCTCATAAGCTTACATACAATTGGACTTCTTCTAGAAACCACTGGAGTTGCCCCCTTCTGGCCATAAGGAAGAATGCAAGTTTACGGTTTCACTTTTCAATATTTGACACAATCAGTGGTAAAATAGATCATTTTTATGTGCGATCAGTATCACTCTCTGTTCACGATATAGTGAGTCTGATGTTTTATTTCAGAGTCCAAATCCCGAGTGTCTTTATCTACTGGAGCCTTCAAAAAATCCACAGTAGAATGAAAAAAGTAGTGTCTGTGGCATGTACACTGCCTTTGCCAACAAAGTGTGTATTTGTGGAGGTTTTGCATGTCATTGTGGAGGTTTTGTGTGTATTTGTGGAGGTTTTGTGTCTCTTTGTTGAGATTCTGTGTGTATTTGTGGAGGTTTTGTGTGTATTTGTGGAGTTTTTGTGTGTATTTGTGGAGGTTTTGTGTGTATTTGTGAAGACTTTGTGTGTCTCCAATTAGCCTTTCCATGACACTTTGGTCCTTGAGCTGGTAAAACGAGGTAAAACAATGCACACTAGCCGATGTAACAAGCTCTCTGATTGATCACTGTCATCTGCAGACACATGACATGCCTGGGTGTGCATTCGATGAGTGCACTAGAGACTTCACCAGAGACTTCCGCCGACCAAACCGGCTTGGTCGGCGGAAGTCTCTGGTGAATTTGTTTGCCCAGTTGGACCTTCGCCTGCCTCACCACCATGTCAGATTTGTGCCTTTTTTCTTCTGTGAATAAATATTTGAACTTCTTCCTCTACCTCTCTGCTTGTTGCTCAACTTGCAGAGCTGTGACAGCATGGGAGTGATTTTGTGAGTCTATTTCTTGGCCGGGTGACTTTTATCTCGATGTTTCCCTCTGTTTCAGGTCTTAAAGCTAAGCTAAGCTAACTGGCTGCGTAATATTCACAGTACAAACACGGGAGATTTATCTTCTCATCTAACTCTCTGCCAGAAAACAAACAAGTAACATAACTACTTACTATTTAACCTAACAATTTCCACATGTTACTCATTCTTATAACCAGATACCAGATAATTCAGTCATCAGGTCGAGTGATCATACTAATTATCATGTTCTTTTTAATTTGTTTTTTTAATATTTAGAATGACCGCAAATAATTAGACGTGCCAGAGGGTCTCGGAAATTGGAAAAAGGAGCTTCTGGGAGACAGGAAACCAAAGACGCCCACACGCATGTAGTGAAGACACAGAATCAAAGCCTCTTATTGATTTGTGTCGATGACAAATGGCCGAACAGCCGAAGTGAAGCTCACGAATGCACCAGCGCAGTTTTCTACGTCATGTCTACGCCCACGTTCAGATGATAAAATGTAATATATTTATGTGCCATTAAATCATCGAGGTTAAACAGAATATTAAAGGTGCAGACGTCTTACACACACTCGACGTTACATCCCAGAAAATCAACTAACAGACCGATGTTGATGTGATCAGTGTGCCATAAGTCTGAATCAGGACAAGCAGCATAAATCATGTCATATTTTCTCATATTGAATCATGCGTACATGCACTCTCCTCGTTTCATTTGCAGTATTGTTTCGTGGAGAGGGGTCCATTATTCTTTGTGGTAATTCCATCAAAGTAAGGTCATCCACCAACTGGGGCAGACTGCGTCACCCGGTTTGGTTGAAAGGTCAAAACAACAGAGTTTTAAAGGTTAACGTCCTGCAGCAACAGAACAACTGCACGACCCTCTGCTTTTGTCCTCTTTTTGATAGTGCTTTACCGTTTTATTTCATGCCCCAGCCACTCAAACTTCTCTTCACATCGTCGCCTACAGCTCTGTAACGTAGGAGAATGCCTTTGCGTTGGAGAGGCCAGTGCTTTCCCTGGTCCTGAAAACAAACGTCTCTCTCTCTGTCTGTCTCCGTCTGTCTCAGCCTCTTGTTTATTCAAATGTGCGACCCTAGCTCAAGGGATACCACACAACAGTCACTAATAGCCCCCGTAACCCCTCCCTTCTCTGTCTGTCAGTCTCTCTTTCTGCCTCTCGAACACACAAAACACTCTCTCACACTGGTTCTTGTCAGAGGAGGAGCGACACATGAACGTAGGGTTCCTCTCTGCTTCTGTCTCCGCACCAGTGTGTCGACCGAGGTGAGCGGACCATGGACCGAACTGAAACAGCTCATCCATGTCGTTGTCAGCAGGCAAGGTGAGAGAATATTTCTCTGTGGATTTCTGCCAAGGTAAGTGACACTTCTTTAGAAAAATGTACAAACTTATGGAGACACAGATTTTAAGTCAAGCATGTTCTGGCACTCAAAAAGTCAGAAAATCTTTTTTAATGTGTCTAGATTTTCACACAAATCCCCTCCAGGGTGTTATTTTTAACACTTCACACACTTTAGAGTAAAAAAGCAAATACACATATGTAACAAAAATGTACACTTTACAAATATAAACCATTTGTATGTCAAGAGGACATTAAAATGTTGATGAAAACATCACTCGGCAGTAATATTCCAGGAACATAATGTCGTATCAGATATATTGATTATGTATTGATTGAAATTTTACCCTCCGCATGCTGTTTCGGCTTCCTGAGGAAGTTTTTATTTACCGGAGGGTAGATATGGGTTTTACTGTTCCCATAAGGCTGTTCTAGAAATGTTTGTCTTCATTTTCCGTCCCGAGCTGAAAGCTTTCAATCAGCCACCTGCATCAGATCCCGGCTCTGGATTCCCCAGTCTCCCTGCTCCCGAGGAATCCCCCCCTGTGACTCTGTCTTTGTGTTTAATTAGATTTGAGACATGCAGCTCCTCCCTGAAAACTGTAGGCCTACAAGATGAAATCAAGTTATGTGTTTTTTTAATCCTCGCTCATCAGCCCTCCTACTCTCAGACTCCGCTCTGCTTGCATGGCGCTGAAGTCACCTCTTATATACCCACAGCTTTGAGATATTATTTTCATCTTTTCCTTCCCTCGTGTCTCCTCTCCTCTGAACCCTATTATTTCATTTTTATTTTGCAATCCTTCCCACCTTGCTGGTCTTCTCTCCTCTGCACTTTTTCACGCTCTGGCTCGGTTGCAGTGCAGGGTTTTTTTCTCTGCTCTCCGTTACCACTGCCGTGCGAGGCCAAAGCTCAGGTTCATGTGAAATTTCCCACTGTTCAGATACAGGACGCACATCTCTGAAATCACAACAAACTTACAGTAACTAGTGCAACAACATCAGGAACATCTGCTTCTATTTCAAATCTGTCAAATGTGCCCCCAGATGTGTGTACTGAATTTTTTTTTCAGGTCAAACATATTGTGTGGTTACTTGCGGCTGGTTGAGTTAAAATCCCATCTGTGCAAACACCTGAAATGACCTCACAGATTTCCAGTCAGAAACATGTTTGTCCTGGAAATATATAGCAACCAATAAAATACATTTAAGAGATAAAAGCCTTTTTTTCCCAATGAAATCATTAAAAACTACAACACTTTGATCCTTGTAGTCGTAAAAATCCTCCTTTTGATGGAGCTGTGTATCCACACCTGCTCATGTGTCGGCAAACAAGCCTGTCGCTTCACCGTCTCATCTGCAGGTAACTACTGACTCTGCAGCTGACTGTTGTCTATCGTTCATGATATCAAAGACAGACTTTTTAAGGCTGAGCTCACCCTGCCAGATGAGTACTACTATGTCCTACCAAGCATATTACCGGCACAGCTGTTGCAGGCAGCATCTGCTGGATCTAATTACTATGTTTCTGTGGCTGTCAAGGAAATACTGTTTGCCTCTGTGACTCTCTCCAGTAGCCCTGAATAACAATTAGGGAGGTCCAGTAACGCAGGTCTTATTAGTGTGAATGAAGAGAAGAGGTGCGGACGGGCTCGTGAGCAGGCAGTGATCTCCCGCTCTGTTACGAAACAATACCACATGACATGGAAACGTCTTCACACCAGCTAATTAGACAGCTTGTTAACATACAGCCTGTGTGTGTGGGCAAGGCAGCTTTCAACAACAAGCCAATTCAAAGTGCTTTACATGAAACAGACAACATATAAATGATGCACAAGGTCATATAAAAAGACAATATAAAGAAGAATTAAGTGAAATAATAGTTAATAAATGATCACAAGTTTTACTTAAAGCTGCTGTAAGTGATTTTTTTTAGTGTTTGGTCAGTAACCCATGTCTCTCATCCCCCTGCTGGTACACTAAAAGAGAAAAGAAAGTGGTCCTGTCTGCTCGTGAACCCACAGATCCTCCCGTTTGCTGCTGTGTGTGTGAAGATTCACGCTGCGCATACATTTGGCGATGTAGAGAGGAGGTAGGGGATTGCTAACTGCAAAATGGATAGCTACAACGACGACAACACTTACAGCAGATTTAATAAAAGGCAGAAAAGCCTTAAGCACTGATCTGAAAGTTTTCTGGGAGTTTGTTCTGCATAAAAATGGAGCTTCTCTGTGTTTAGTTTTGACTGTCAGTTCGTCTTTGGGTCCAAAAACAGCTGTTTGTTCAATGCACGTCAGTGTTTCCATGGGCACATAATCACCTGGTGGCATCAATATATTAACAGTTGTGTTGTCCATGTAATTAAGGTAAGAAATTTGTTTTGTTTCCCATAAGAAGAGTTAGTGGGAGCGTGTAGATGTCGTGCAGAAGAGGTCCGAGAATGGAGCCTTGGGGAACTCCACATGACATTTTTGCAACGCTCAGATATGTAATAACAAGTCGACACAAAATAGTCCCTGTCTTTCAAACTGGATTCAGTCCAGGTTAGCACTGTGACATATAGGCCCACCCAGCTTTCCAGTCCATCTGTTAATATGTTGTGGCTGACTTTGTTGATTGCAGCACTGAAATCTAATAATATCATGAGAGAAATGTTTCCACTGTCTGTGTGGATGTCATTCAATACTTAAACAAGAGCAGCTTCTGTTGCTGTGGCGTGATCGAAATCTCGACTGGAAAACATCAAAGCAGTTCTGTAGGACCAGATGGGTGTTTTCAACAATTTCTTCTTCTTTTAAGAGTGGCTTAATAACTGCATCTTTCAGGGCTTGTGGGGGAAAAGCCTGAGAGTAGAGAAGTTTTGACTAATTGCAGAAGATCTGATGAAAAACATTTTTAAAAAAGTAGGTCGTATTTCTAGGCAGCAGGAGGAAGATTCCCAGTGCTGGACAATCTCTTCCAAGGTAGCATGTGCATGGTTGATCAGATCAATAACCAGACCTTATACCTGGTACTGCAGAACTGAGAGCTTGTGACATTTATCAGTTAAGGTGGATTTATTGCGTCATTTAGTGGATAGAAATTCAGATATTAGAATAAAGACAGACTGTGGCTGACAAGTAAATGATATTAAGAAGCAACAGCTGCAGATTAAGTTCAGCACATTTTGTCTACTTTACTTCTTATCAAACAGGAGGAGGAATAAGTCTTTGCCCAACAGGAGAAAGAAGACTTTTGGTGACCTTGCTGACTCAGTGCATGTCGGAAAGGGTATTGCCTCTTTTTTTTGTTGACTTTGTTATCAGAACGAGGGTGGTGCAGAATGTGCTTGGTTGTGATGGAGGCAGACATCGTGTTGTCGACAGCTCCTCACCATAAAGAGGGAAGTTGTCGTCATAGCTGGTTTTGCTGCGCTGTTTTGTCCTCAGTGATCAAAGCCTGGTGAACCTGTCGTTCTCCGTTCTCTGTCGATCCTTGGTTGGCGGTTCACTAATAAAAACTGGGCTTCTCGTTTGTCCAGACTTTGGACTTTGAAGCAGATTTCTTCGTTTGCAACATCATTGGCCCCCGCATGAAGACTGAAATGATTCATTTTGAGTTGTCACAGACGATTTGTTTTAATTGTCTTTTGTTCCTGATAGCAGCATCGCCCACATCCAGAGTTACAGGTTGAATAATCTCTTAGGATGTGACCTGACTTTTTCTTTTTTTTTTTTGCCTTTTTCTTTTGGCTGGCACACTTTATATCACTCCCATGTCCAAACTAATCAGCAGCCATCTCCACGTCTGCCTCAAGGAGATATTGTAATGGTCTGTTGATGTGATCCGCTGTTTATGCCTACCTTTGGCTGTCTGCCAGATGTCTGGGTCGAAGTTGGCTGAGCCAAATCCATAAATTTGGCCTTCTGTGGAAGTGCAGTCTTGCGTTTATATCTCAAGGTTTTTTCCGCTTAGATTATCTCAGCAGGTAGAAATCCCCTTCACAGCACAAGAAGTCACAGGTTTTGCAGAAGTTATGGTGTCATTCAGACAACTCACCGGCAGAGGACATAGGAAAAGTGTTAATACTCTGCTGATTTAGGGTTCATTTAGATTTAACATTAACTTTATTGTTCTGATGGCTTCTAATAATGAATGTTTGTATAATGTGCTCTGTTTTAAAAACAGTAAAACAGGACTAAGTAGACCCTTTTATAATGTATGTCTATAAAACTCTTACAAACAACCACATACAAATATGTTCTTGTCCGTTAGAAGCAGTGGTGGAAAGTAACTAATAGCGTATTTGAGAGGATCTTTGTTTTTTTTACTTTCCACGCTATCAAAGCAACACAGTTGCCAGTATAGGCGAATGAATACAAGACGTTTGTTTTGAATTGTATTTTATGTACTTACTTGCAAAGCAGATGAAGTCACATTGGAAAAATCCAAGTGTCAGTGCAGTAAGAGGTTGAGCTCATATCGCAGGCAAGGCTATGAAAACGTAGCGAAGCGTGCTGTCATTTCCTGCAGGCGAATGCAGCACACGCTGTCCAGGTTTCACAGGCCGGCTTTGTAAGTTTTCTTTGCAAATACATCACACAAAAAAAAAGAAAACGTCAGAAGAGTGAATGATGAATGGGGAGATTTTTTGCTGCCTTTTCAGGCTTTTCAGTTAACGTTACAGTAGGAGGAAAAATAATTCACCGTGCTGCTCAAAGGCTAACAGCGGCTACCAGGAACATTTACGATGGCATCTTCCTCAGTGCAGGAGTTGATGTTGTGTGTCAAACAAGACTGTCTGTGCTGGTCTGTGTGAATTTTCCAATGACAACTGAATGTTTCTATTTGGCAAAAAAAAAAAAGCTGATATGCTGTTTTTACAATTTACTGGAAACTTAAAGACTTAAAACATTAAAAATTACTGTCACATGCCCTAAAATATGACATCTACAAATCGAGACCCTGCATTTCTAACCCTAAAGTGTAATAGCCTTTTTGTCCCATAATGAGACGTGAGTTTAATGTAACCGTGAGAACAGATTGTCAGCACCATGATGAATGCAGGTGCCCTAATTAGCACATCCTCACAAATCGTATACAGCAACCCCACTGAGACCAAAATGTCAGCACGACTCAATCCTAGAAGTCACACAGGCTGTCAAGACCAAGGTCCTGAAATACACACACACACACACACACGACACACCAGCTCTTTCTCATCTGCGACAGAAAAGGTCCAGAATGGGTCTTTGATGAGTAAGTGATAGAGTTACAGATGCTGTAATGAAGTTTCATCTGGCTGTAAGAGCAGGAAGGAAACATCTCTCAGGTACAGTATGATGTTATCATGTGGCCTAATGGAGTCACTTACAGGATTTAAGCAGTATGCAACAACCCTCTTGGTCTCAACTAAGTGTCTTCACATTGATTTTCTGATCACAATACATCAGTTAATCACATTATTACGCTGTGTATGTATCGAAGGGTCTATTCCCGACGTTTCTTGGTTTTTAACTGTAACTGTGATGTCGTGGTGTTTCGCTGTCTGTTTGCTTTTCCTGGGGGCATTTTGAAATACGCAGTCCATTATAAACACAAAGGAACAGGTATCTCCATATGCATGTCAGATGTTGTTTAGTAAATGCTTTTATCCAAAGCACCTAACAGCAGCGTGAGTGCCTGGATGCTCAGCGTGGGTGGCCCCAGTAGAAATCTGCACTGTACAGTCGCTGGAACAGACTTTCATAACTCACCAGTGCCTAGAAAATCATCTCAGTCCTTTTTTATTTTTCACTCGGAAAGCTGAAATTGTTCCTCGAATAAATCATCTTTCCCTCTCTTGACATTATAACCATGTCTTCTATTAAGGTTTATCTGTCCCAAAGAGCAAAAACACACCCACACCCAGACGTCCCCTCCCGAATGAAAGATCCAATTTTCAAACCAGGCAGTACCTATTTCATATCAAGGGGCAGAGATGTAGGTAGGAAACCACTCCCCCCACGCCTGCAGGATCAAGATAACAAATTGACATTTTTGAATTGGCTCTCATGCGCATATTAGATCCTCTCAAAGGGCATTTTGTGACTTTCAAGGCCGAACGGTGGATGTAAATGAACCCTCTAGAGGTGTAGGTGACCTCGTTAGATGCTCTCGTTCGACCTGTCAGCTCAGATTTGATCAGAGTTAAGACTTCCAGGTCACTTAAGATGTGGTTAAAGATAGCAACTCAGGAAAATAACACGAGCCGGGTGTTGACCAAGCGCAAAAAAAATCACTTTCTATGATAGCATTTAGGTCTAATCATGATGATTTGCAGACCTGCAGATTTCAGGCCTTTTAACTCCAAACCAGCGGCAACGTGTCATCCCTGATACGAGTATGTGGGGCAGTGCTGTATATTTTAAAACACAGCTGCTGCAGCCTGTATTTACTCACCTGTCCATCTTTCACACCTGGGCCAAGCCTGTAAGCTCAAAAACACTCAAGCACCTGCCAAGTGTTTACACGCTGACAGTTACACATGACTTTGCATGTGTGACTGCGCAGACAGATAAATGGGCACGCAAACAGGAAACTGGCATCACGAAAAAAAACGGCAAAGAGGCTGATCATTTTATAACGTTTTATAATGTGTGTTTACCAGATACAGACATGATTCGAGCCTGAAGCATCTGTGAGAAGGACATCCAGAATCAGCCAGTATGGAGACTCTGAATTCGTCCCACACCACCAACACCAGCAGCGCGGACGATGCCAGCCTCTTCTCTGAGAGTCCGTACACGACGGTGGAGATTGTGCTCATCATCCTGGTGGCCGGGTCTCTGAGTTTGATCACTGTCATCGGAAACATCCTGGTCATGCTCTCTATTAAGGTTTGGGTTTCCTGCTTTTTCATCATTTATGATTAATGAGCGTGTTTCAAACATCCATCTCTGGACATCTTGAGAAGCACACCCCAGACTTGGAGATAAGAATACAGCATGTGAGGAGTGGTAATCTAATAGAAATGAGAAAACGCATTGCACAAAAAAAGATTAGCATCTGACAGCCCGCTCCGTGTTGTTTCTCTAAAGGTAAACAGGAACCTGCAGACCGTCAACAACTACTTCCTGTTCAGCCTGGCCTGTGCAGACCTCATTATTGGCGTCTGCTCCATGAACCTCTACACTGTCTATATTGTGATTGGCTACTGGCCCCTGGGAGCCGTGGTGTGTGACCTGTGGTTGGCTGTCGATTATGTTGTCAGCAACGCCTCAGTCATGAACCTCCTCATCATCAGTTTTGACCGTTACTTCTGCGTCACCAAGCCGCTCAGCTACCCAGCGCACCGCAGCACCAAGATGGCGGGTCTGATGATCGCCGCGGCCTGGGTCTTGTCCTTCATCCTGTGGGCTCCGGCCATTTTGTTCTGGCAGTTCATCGTTGGCGGGAGAACCGTCCCGCCAAACGAGTGCTACATCCAGTTCTTCTCAAACCCAGCGGTGACATTCGGGACAGCCATAGCAGCTTTTTACCTACCTGTCGCCATCATGATCCACCTCTACTGGCGCATCTCCAAGGCCAGCCGCAGCCGGGTGAGGAGGGAAAGCAGGAAGGCGTCAGGCACCAGTCTGGGGGACGGCCCCTACCCCAGCCAGGAGGACGGGTGTGAGAGCCAGAACAACTGCATCGCAGCAAAAGAAGCTCAGGAGGAGGCTGGACACGAGAAGGAGAAGCAGCAGAACGGAAGCGGGCCCTGCAAAAACGAAAGGACTGTCCAGGTGGACGCCACCGCAGACAGCGTCCACGCTTCGACGTCTAAGGACACAGCGGTCCCTGCGTCGTCACAGAAAGGCTCAGAGGGCGAGAAGATAAATCAAACACAGCCACCTTCCCCGGGGAACTCAGCCGCTGACAGACAAAGTTTGGTCACAAGGAACCTGTTCAAGGTAAAGTGGTTTGCTTACATTATGATTAAGTCAAAGACATCTATATGTAGTTGTAGTATGGTAGCCCCTAGCGGTGTAAACACCAACACTCCCAGGGTAGTCTGGCTAGCTGCATGGCTAACTGAGCTAACAGTAGCTACAGTCATGGATGGATAAACAGAAGGGCCATTTCTTACAAATTTCTTCCTCCTCTGATTTTCCAGGTAACAAAGCACACTGCTGTAGCAAAGTGGAGGAGGAAGGGCATCTCATCCAGGGAGAAAAAGGTGACGCGGACCATCATGGCCATCCTGGTTGCTTTCGTGGTCACGTGGACGCCGTACAACGTGATGGTCCTAATCAACACCTTCTGTTCCATCTGCATCCCAAACGCCCTGTGGACCATCGGCTACTGGCTCTGCTACATCAACAGCACCATCAACCCGGCCTGCTACGCCCTCTGCAACGCCACCTTCAAAAACACCTTCAAGCACCTGCTTCTGTGCCAGTACAAGAACATACGAACAGCGCGATGAGGGTGAATACACCAACTCGTGTTTGTGATGGAGTCAAAACGATATGGTAAATCTTGTCAACTGAGATTACACACGTTAAAATATAGACTAGATGTGTTATTATTGTACGCATACTCCATTTCTTTTTCAGTTTCCCACATTGTGAATGAATCTTTAATGACTTTAAAAATACACGGCGTTGCGTTATAATTCTCTAGACAATGAGTTCTGGTACTTTTATTGTAAAAAGTAGATTTGATGGGTGTCAGTAGGAGTTTTACTTTGACGGGACGTTTCCTTCTTTGCTCCTCCTATGAACTTGTGCAGTATTTTCTTTGAGATGCAACCTGTTTTTTTTACTCCAACGGTATAATTGTGGTAAATGTGAACAGTGATTTTTACTCTAGAATAAAAGTATAACTGTAGTATAAAAAGAAGATCATATACAGGTAATATAAAGACGGTGTATTAGTGACATGTTGTGGCTGACACAAGCTGCGAAACAGGAAAAATCAGCCAAACTAGAGAGAGACTAAGAGAGTATTAACAGCTATAAACTGATGTTTGAGTGTGTGTGTGTGAATGAGAGAGAGAGAGAGTGTGTGTGTGTGTGTGTGTGTGTGTGTGTGTGTGTGTGATGGTTAGAGTTACTCATATTAAGCGAATGACCTCTGTAATCCATGTTGTTGTAAAATGAGCCCAAATGTAACATTGTCCATCTCTTCCCTTCTTCTTTCTTCATGTATTACAATGTTTTCCGTAAATAAAAGCAGTAACGAGAGAGCATTTCGTTTGGGGTTTCTCATAATCTGTGTGGTTGGTGCAAAATATATGAATGCACAGAGCCTCATTTATTGGCTCCACAGGCTTTTTATTGGGCATCACGACTTCAGTCCAGTTGCTGCTGGGCTGCAGCCTGACGGGAAGAACCGCACACTGCACCACAAACACAAACAGAAATGCAGCACTGCAGCAGTCTGTGCACGCTGGAGGAAACGGGGCAAACCCCGAGAAGCAGAGCGTCTGAAAAGCAGAGCTGTATTTCAGTTACTTTACAGTGTTGTTACGAACACCGCTGAGCTGAAGATGTTTTGCAAAAGCTGCATATTGTGTCGTCTCTACAGGAGATAGTAGCTTCATTCCACTCAAAAGCAAATATCTTAATATGTTTCAGGGCTTTTTCCTTCCTTATACCATCTGAGCACCACCTAAGCCAAATGAACATATAATCGATGTGGAGATAATCAAAACTGAATAAATGACTTTTTCCAGATCTAATAGTTGTAGTTAGTCCTCAGTGGACTCCTCTGGCTGTGTTATCATTTAGCTTGTTGTTTATTTATTACGTGCTCCAGCTTTTTCTTGGAAGAGGACCCCCAGATACCATGCCAAATATGTGCTCCACAAACTTCGGGAAATAACATGTTTTTGTAACTAAATCTAACTTATTCTCAAAGTATACAAAGTCTGCTATTTCTTTCCTTTTCTGAACGACACTCCCTGCTTTCGTTCCTTATATAACCCAGATCCTGCACAACAATAAAGAGGCTTCATGGCAAAGTGAGCAAAGATGCAACACAAGATTGTACAATCCGACATTTTCTCCGAATGCTTCTCTGTTTTGTTTTTTCCCTACAGTATAACAGTATACATTTCTACTGTATATCTGTTCTCGCACCATGAGAAACTTACTTGACTCCAGGTTTCTGTTTAAAATCTACTGGGAGACACTGTGAATAGCCAAAAGTGGGAAAAGGAAAAATTACACAATCAAGAAACTAGTTTCTCAGTTAAAAAGTTCAAAAAAGAGAGAGCGAGAGAGCAAGGAAAAGAAAAACCACAACAAGTCCTTCATTTGAAGGGTGTTACAGCGAACACCTCGCTGAGCACCAACAGGGACATTTTTATAGTCCTGCCAGTTTAACACCAGAGTCTGAGATTCCTGCACTGAATAGAAACGTGGAGCTCCTCAGAGAGGACTGAGTTACAGTAACACCCCCTCCTGCTGCTTCTCCCTCTGGTCGTAAACCTCTCCTGGATCCTGTCAGGCTCAGAAACCAACCAGAAGGAGTCAATCTGAAATCTGCTCACAGGCTTCACACTGAGGATAGAAAGGACAGAGGGTGTTTCTGTCTGTGTGAGGAGAAAACTCCTCGTGTAGCTGTGGACCTGCTGCGCCCTCTAGTGGAGCAAATGTATCACACTGCTGCACCGAAAGCCTCACTGGACAGAAACCTTAAAACTTTATCTGAATGTGACCTTCAGTGTGTGATCACTATGTGTTTATAATTCAAGCTGCACATGAAGTGAATAGAAAGACAATCAATACTCAAAGATGTAGTGATCTCTTAATAAGACGCCATCATTGACCAAGTCTCTCACTTCATCCTTCATCCCACCAAACGTAACCTGGACTAAAACCTTCAATAACAACCAAAACTTAAAGGAGAGAGTCTTTCTAAAAATAACAGTCAGGTGCTGATATGAACATTGACAAACCGACGCTTTGGGATAGAGCCGACCTGTCCTACAATCCCCGAGGTCAGTTCTTGATGAGTTGGGAATAAGAAAATCAACTTTTCTTACAAATAGGACCTTTAATGTGATTTCAGTGTCAGGCAGTGATTATTTTCCTCTGACATCACGGTCATGGCCTGCTGTGTTTCAGGCTGCAAGGCCTTTAAACATCAGGGATCCAACAAAATGTTATTACTTCACTGCTTCCTGATGATAGAAAATTAAAACCCAGCGAGAGACATCGGGCTAATTTCAAGGTAAAATAACATATCTGATAACCCAACAGCTAACGTTAGCAATAAACCACTTTCTAGCGAGCATTACTGTTTGATATTGTTGCAGGATACGATAGGAAAGCTTCACATCCTGAGTGTAACATAAAAGGAAAATGGCCGCCGTGTGACTATGGTCTATGGGTGTGATTTGAGGTAACAACAACAGTCATCCTTCCATGAAAAACACATTTAAAAGTTTGTCTGAAGGTAATATGAGGCTCTATCGTCTTGACTTTGACAAATCAATCTTCCACTGCAGCTAAACAGACGAACACAAGGAGGAAATTATACGGCAAAACATACAACATGTTCAATTACAAGCAACCTCACAATTATTTCAAGACAGACGTGAAAAACTGAACTTTGACACCATATGAAACTTAAAACATGATAAAATCTGAAACCTGCTCCATGTCGTTTGGCACGCCCTGGGCTGCACGTCTTCCGCCTGGCAACAGACACATAAAAGGAGGTCGTCGGTCACCATGGGGCCACTATTGATGCTGGTGGGGTTTAGTGTAAACACGCCTGTTTGTTTATTATGTAACTGTTTGCGTTGCACTCATGATTTTGTGCTCAATGTGATACGAGCTAATGTTATCAGAGACAACACAAAAGTGGCTCCGCGAGTCCGGATGCCTGAGGTCTCGAGTATAAGAGCTTCTTTTTAACATACACGGGGGTCCTCTCTGGTACAAAAGACTGTACGAGGGCATGTTGACATCTACCTACATGGCATTTAAAGTGAGATACATTCCTACATTTCCAGGTTACATTCCCCTCTATGAAAGAGCAGCGCTCACATCAGTGTTGACCCTGTAAACACTGCATCCTGGACAAATTATCTACTTTACATTTAGTCAAAGTAACCCAAGAGCTGCTGCTGTTTAGTGTAAACAGACGCTTGCAAAAGGAAATATGATGTATGTGGGCAGGGTACGGCTGGGCCGCCACCTGGTCTCCTGTCGGGTCACCTGAGCAGGAATCTAATTCACTTCATTACTGGCTGCCAGGGGAGTCATGTCGGAGGAAAAGGACCAGACAGGATCCTCCTGGGACGACCTGCCACTACCTGATGAGTATCCCGAGCCACATATGGAGGTCAGACCTGCGCTGAACGGAGAGGAAAAGGAGGATGCGTCTGCTGCCGCCACAGAGGAAGGGGTCCAAGATCAGTCAGCAAAATGCAGCCCCAACCTGCTGCAGATGTTGAAGGCAGCTGAGAGCAGGTGGACGCCTCAGGGCCAGCACAGAGACGGGGAAGAGGAGCAAGTGACTGAAGCTCGGAAGACTGACATGGTGAGCAAGGACACTGATCAAGACGTTTTATGTAAAACATGAATCTGTTAGCGTTTTCCACAGGAGGTGTGAAGCTGCATACACTCAGGCTGTTAATGATTTTAGTTGCAAGGTGCTGTCTGGATGAATGTTTGACCAGCACCCTCACACATATTACATTCACATGCAACCATTTTGTCTCTTTAGAAGAACTGGACGGACTTAAAGGGGAAATGCGCTGATTTTATATAGTCTATAAGTCCATTCTTAAAGGGCAATTTATTGAGAAAGTAGTATAAAGCTTTTTGTGGCTCCAGAGGAAGCTGCACGCAATCTGGTAAATTTCTCACTCAGTGGCTAAGTTGCATTGTGGGTAATGAAGGCGCCCAGTTTTAAAAAGGAGGAAGAATGCTTGGAATAAAAGGGGTTAGGGTTAGGGTTGTAAAATTGGTGGAGTCACCCTTTAAGTCTGCTTACAGATCTTGGAGATTATTGCTGCAAATGAAAAAAAAAACAAAAGAAACTTGTGTAAAGCTTGAAGACTACAAGTTTTATCTGGAGGTGAGAAAGCTGGAGAGAAGCGAGCGTACCTGACCTCCTCACCTCAGCTTGAAGCTATCTGGAGGCTACATTAGTCACAACCACCAGCGTTACCCACCTGCACCTCCGCCCTCTGCTCTTCGTAGATAATGCAGGCACCAGGTCACCAGTCCCACAATTTTATAGGCGTACAATTGTAAAGGTTGAAACAGAAACTCTAGCGCTTTACATGTGTACATCCACAGAGTTGGAAGACATGTAAGACACATTTTAAAAAAAGAAATGTTTAAAATCAGAGCAGCAGGGGCTGAAATATCTTGGCTGTTAAGGACACTGAATCCTTACATTTCCCATAATGCAGCTGCATCTTTTATTAGACCTTCGCTGGCTGTTAAACGCCACCACGGTGTGAAACCCAGAATATCTGTTATGAAATTGAGATTACACTGATGACTTTAAAAAAACTCCCCCAGGAGTTAAAACACAGCTGTTTGCAGGTTGTGTGGTACCTTCCAGGACATGTACTGTGCTGTACATGTATCAGGATGGGTTAAAATTTTGTGGACGGCCCCTTTAAGAGTCTTTTAATACCCTTGCTGAGCTGCTTTAGTCACTTAGCGGACAGAAAACAATGACAGTATACAGTCCAGCTCAATTTTCTGATTTACTTGAGGAAAACTAAGCTGCCGTCTGTCCCTGAATGCAACAACAAAGCTTGTGTATTTTTCACTTTGCTGCTTCTTCTATGGCAACAGCTGCTCTCTTCTTTCTCTCCTTTCTGTCGTGAATGTACAGCATGTTCATGTACGTGCATCTCTTTACTGTCTGTTTAATGTATACCCCGAGAGCAGAGTGCACTTGACTGTACACGCATTCATCCGTCGCCTCCAGTAACACTTGCCTTCCTCACAGCTCTTCTTTCTTCCCGTCGTCTCTAACCTGTTCTTCCCCTCTGCGAGCCTCACAAAGACTCCGTTTGTTCCCACCTTCTTCTTCTCCACCTGTCACCTGTGTGTGTGTGTGGAGGCGAAGGTGTGGCGTAAAGCGTCACTCTGTGTACTCTGATCAGCATCAGCTCGCAGCTCTGCAGAGTCACGGTGGTCAGTGTGAGAGCCAGCATGAAGAAAGTGTACAGTCTAGTGAACATCACCAAAGCCAGGGACCAGGAGGCCGTGCAGTCCATCTGCATCAAGGTATCAGTGCTTTTTGTGTTTGGAGACGTTTTCTTCTGGAGGGCGGTGAGTCAGGCCTTCATGTTGAATTAACCAGAGCTCAGCATAATGTTGTTTTTTAAGCACAACCAAGAATTTCCTTGGTTTTATTGATCCCAAGGACAGAGAAGAACATTTTCAAAAGGTAATGAGGAATTCAGGCTACAAATCAAAGCACGACTGGTTTCCCAAGGAGATGCATTTTACACATTAATGCCCACGGTCACTCTAATTAAGATGATTATTGGCTTTCATTGTTTTTTGAACAACAGCTGAGCTCAAACCTATTTTCTGACCCCTGCGTGAGGACATTAAGTTAACTTTCACACTGCTCCCGGTCACAGCTTAATGTTTCTCTGTGTTAAAGTTTAAGCAGCTGCTTGAGTCAGAGTCTCCTTATTCAAACATTTGTATTCAAGTGATCATTATTGAGAACAAAAACAGAGTTTAACATTCGACCAGTCGGTCTTTAAACAGGCGTGAGTGCTCGAGAAAGTGGGTTATGAATCTAATTTTTCATTTATTAGTCTTAAATCAGTCCAACACAGAATAATTGTTGGCAAAGTACATGTCTGCAAAACCACAGATAGTTAAAACATCATGTTTCTTTTGGTTTCATTTTCTATTTCTCTTGTCACAACATTGTGTTTATGCTTTGGTTTGGTTTGGGCACAAAAATCACTTGGTTAGGGTTAGAGAAAACATCATGTCTTGGCATAAAATAACTGTTTGTTCGTCCGAGGTTTTGTTAAAACAACACGGTTTTGTTGCCACAAAAATGGCAGGAGATTGTCCCGAGGTCCCTTTAAAAATATCCAGTGTTGTCACGCTTACGAATGTTTAAACGCAGTCTCAAACTGCAGACAGTGACTTGGCAGCCTTCCGCCGCCTTTGTCTCCTGATATGTAAGTTATCTAGTCAACGTGTAATGTGAACGTGTGATATGACACGTTTTGTGCAAATGTCAACATGAAAAACTCTACAGGCTAACAGTTGTTTTTATCCTGGCTGCTTAAATTCAGGATTTGTTATTTCAGATTAAATGTTACCATATTTTTAGTGATTAAAAGAAGGATTGTCAATAATGATGTTTGGTTGTTGTATCCTTTATCCTTTGGTAGTGTTCCTAATAAGAAATAAGAAGTTTTGAAGGGTAATTCTACATCTAAACATTATTTTATCTCATGTTCGATTTTTAGATAGTTTACAGTGTGTAGTTGTCAAGAAATGAAAGAGAGGAGCATCACACTCATTTTTCATGTCTATATAATATTAAAAAACTCAAATCTTATCAGCTTGTTGTGTTAGTTTGAGTGTTTTTCTTAAATTGTTTTCTTGGGTTTTTGGTTCTTATCCACACATTTATCATCCATGAAATTTATAATGAGAGCTGTGCGGAAATGTTAATTTACTGTGGAACGTACAAATTTTGTGGCGTGACTAAAAAAATAATAATAATAACGGAAAATCAGAGGAAAGAGAGCTGAGAGACCCCCACAGAGATCGTCATTACAATCGTTCATGAGCAATCTCAGGTTTAATTGCTCCTAACGAGGATTTGGGGACTTTGATTAGCAGCGTGACAGACTCCTCTCGTAAATCCTTATTGATAATTCAGCCTTTCCCCAATGCAACATGATTAGTTATGATGACTAGGAGACCTGTCAGTTTAAAATGAAGACTCTTTTTTTGTGATAGTCACATGGAAATGTATAAATCTGCATTTTAATGCATAAAAAACAAAAAAGCATCATAGGTCTCCTTTAATATTTGAGCCAGTAGTGTGTGTATTTATGTAACAGCATAATAGACCTGCAGTATACTGTAGTTTCATATTTAAATCCTTTCCCTCTACAGTGATTAAACCTGGTAACACTGTATTGTTTGGAGGAGGGGTCAGTGCGGGGGTGTGTCTGCGTCGGTGGGTGTGTGCACGCCGTCTGCCCACATGGGTAAGAAAAAGAACAAAAGCAGGAGATTGTAGTAGGAAGGAAATAAGCCTTCAGTTGAGCCTGCAGGGGTTGTTTTTTTTGTTTTGTTTTTTTGGAGCTGGACTCGTGGCACAGGCAGCAGAGTCAGGCGAGCAGCCAGGGAGCAGACATGGCCAAGTGGGACTCCTGTGGCAGCAGCCCAGCCTTCACAGAGCCACACTGGATGGTGAGACGGCGGCAGATACAGGGATGAGTCAGGAGAGGAGGAGGAGATGCGTGTGATAGCGACAGGCTCTGAGACATGAAAATCTGCTCTGGAGGGTGGTGCTCATGTGCACTTTTATCTATTATAACTGCATGAAGTTGATGAGACTTTATGCTCGTGACCAGCAGCAAAGCAACAACAACTAAAACTACAACTTTTCTCTTTCTAACTCTTTATTTTTTGTCTCTTTTTTTGGCTCCACAGCAAATACAGCTCACCGACCAGAAGCAAGAATTCAACAAACGTCCCACCAAGACCGGTCGTCGCTCTCTGTCTCACTCCATCTCGCAGTCCTCTACAGACAGCTACAGTTCAGGTATGGAAACATGAAAACAAACACGCATACCTCCTTAAGTCTGATCACATGTCTTTGATATATACACTGAGCTAATTCTGAGCCCGGCAGCACGAGAACTACAGGCCCCCGAGGATTAGCCTCGGCGCTTTCTGCCTCAGCTGAACCTTAATTAAAAGGAAAAGTCCTCTGAAGACTTAAGTCTCTTTAATTTGGTCCTAATCGGCTCTTTATGCCTTTCTCCAACATGTCAATCACTGTCAGAGTTTGGAGAGACTTCAAAGGCTCAGAGAAAAGAGTTACCAAGCTTGAGTCTGATTTCTGAAACAACAGAAACAACTTATACCTTAATAAGTATGTCTGCTTTTGGGCATTACATCATATCAGCTGATCATGTTCACACACGATGCCTCATTTCCTGTGTTGTAGTGGGCAGTGACAGCTCAGAGGATGAGTCTTCTCCCAGAGACAAGGCTCAGAAGAGCTCCAAGGGCTTCTCCGACTTCTGCATCAAAAACATCAAACAGGCCGATTTCGGACGCAGAGAAATAGAGATCGCACAGCAAGGTAAAGACAAAGAGTCGTAAAAACCACCGAGTGATAATGAGAAAATAAATATCACTCATATACACTGGAGCACCCATCCAGTATGACTCACACAAGATCATAAACGTGAAACGTTGATCGGTCTCTGTCTGTGATGTTTAGAGATGCCAGCTCTGATGGTCCTGAGGAAACGAGCCGGTGGGGAGAAACCTCTGGCCCGAGCCAAAGTGTTGGGCTGCACACACATCACTGCACAGACGGCGGTCAGTTCAACACACACACACACACACACACAACAAAACACACTGAAACACACTGAAAAGCTCCTCTCTGAGTGTCGTGTTATGCATACTGCGTTATTACCATCATCCTACCATGCATTAGAAATAGTTCAGTCCTGTATTATGCTAATATTCAAGCTCATACTTCATACTTTAAAGGTGCAGTATGTAAGAATAAGCCAAAATTCAAAAGAATGAGGGGCCACATATCACCAGAGGGCCACTAACTGCTGCTAACTGTAGCCACCGTCAGCTAGTAAGCTCACTGATCCCTGTTTTATATGAAAATTCTTACATATCGCGCCTTTAATATTCAAATCATTTCTTTTCTTTACAGTCCATTGTTGCAGCACCTGTGTATTCAAGGGGCTCCCCTTACAGAGAGGGTTATTACTTATATCGCAACTAGACATCATTATCAAGAAAGAGGAAATCTCACTTCCTACAATACGCGACCTATAAAAAGACGGGCGGTGAAGGTGTTTTTTTGCGCTCTGTTGCAGGTGTTGATTGAAACTCTCGTCGTGTTGGGGGCTCAGTGTCGCTGGGCAGCCTGTAACATCTTCTCCACCCAGAACGCTGTGGCTGCTGCTCTGGCTGAACGAGGTACGACCGGCTGTGTAAACCTGACTCGTCTGGTGTTTTTTTTGTTTTTTTACTTCCTCATTTTCTCTTCTAAGTATCAACCCGCTCTGTATCTCAAGGAATCCCAGTGTTTGCATGGAGAGGAGAATCAGAGGACGACTTCTGGTGGTGTATTGACAAATGTGCGGGCGGGAACACCTGGCAGCCCAACATGGTACTGTGTGCAAACACTCATATTCTCACAAAATGCCAATTTCTACATGATGTTGCTTTAAAGGTCCCATAATATGTTCATTTTCAGGTCAATATTTTTATTTTGGGTGCCTATAAACATTATTTTTCTCATATTGTCCATACCTGTGGGACCTCTATTCGCCTTCTGACTGACGCTTCATCGTAGCGCCTGTCTCTTTAAGGTCCCCCTCCCAAAAAGCCCAGTCTGCTCTGATTGGTCGGCTCTCACAGGCCTGAGCAGGCACTGCCCACTGTGTTTTAACATCACGGCTTGTTTACAGGCAAAATTTCTGAATATGGGCCTTTCTACGCATTTCTCTGTGGATTGAGCGTTTTGATACTTTCATCAAAAAAAGACAGGATATCTCACTTTTTACAATCAGGGACCTTTAATGACTTTTGGAGGGTTTAGCTTGTTTTTTCACTCTTGTCAGATTCTGGATGACGGAGGCGACCTGACCCACTGGATCTACAAGAAGCACCCGAGCCTGTTCAAGAGGCTCAAAGGCATCGTGGAGGAGAGTGTTACAGGCATCTATCGGTTAGTTTCACACAGAACCAGATCGACGTTCCTACGAGTTCACAAAGTCGTTCTCCGGCTCACGTGTGTGTGTCTCCGCCTGTGTTTTCAGGTTGTACCAGCTGTCAAAGGCAGGCAAGCTGTGTGTCCCGGCCATGAACGTCAACGACTCGGTGACCAAGCAGAAGTTTGACAACCTCTACTGCTGCAAGGAGTCCATACTGGATGGGTAATTAACTAACGAGTGACGCCACTGCTGCAGCACAGAACAACAGTCTGACTGTGTTGAACTCTCCTCTTTCAAGGTTGAAGCGGACCACTGACGTCATGTTTGGAGGGAAACAGGTGGTGGTGTGCGGATATGGCGAGGTCAGTACGAAGAGGAATTTCCGTATAAAAGAACGATGACATCTCAGCAGCTCTGCCAACCTCCTTTCTCTTTTCTCGCAGGTCGGCAAAGGTTGCTGCGCCGCCCTGAAAGCGTTGGGTGCTGTCGTATACGTCACAGAAGTGGATCCCATTTGTGCCCTTCAGGCCTGGTATGAATGCAGGAAGCTTTTATCAGCACGGATGTGAAGTGTGCTTCACTCTGTCAGGCACGCTGCAGAAAAACATCATGAATTATTGCTTAAAAAAGGAAACAAAACGCTGTTCTCTCCTCCTCTCCTTTCAGCATGGACGGCTTCAGAGTGATTAAACTGAGTGAAGTGGTCAGACAGGTAGACATGGTCGTCACCTGCACAGGTAACTGCTGTCCTCTGCTATAAGCGCTCATTAAAAATATCAATACAACAATAAGATTAATCTCTGTTTCTCTGCAGGCAATAAGAACGTGGTGGTGAGGGAACATCTGGACAGGATGAAGAACGGCTGCATCGTCTGCAACATGGGGCACTCCAGCACCGAGATAGACCTGGTGGGAACGTAGACTCTGTTTACATCTGTGTGTGTGTGTTTGTGCATGTTTTTATGGGTGTATAAACCTGTGTGCTTCCTTATTGTCAGTGTAAAACATGGACTCTTCCTTCTCAGGCGAGCCTGCGGACTGCGGAGCTGAGGTGGGAGCGCGTGAGGCCTCAGGTGGACCATGTGATCTGGCCGGATGGGAAGAGAATCGTCCTGCTCGCTGAGGTGATGATACTTTAATTATTAAACACCCACACCGAGGGATAATGTACAGAAACCAATTTATTGTAACGTATATCCCCCACAGTGTGCTCTGAACTGGGCTCCTGCTGCACATTATGCTATGCTTCCCTGCTTCTCCACACAGGAGAGAGCTGATGGTCATCTATTGCAGGTCATACACCGATTAGGGATAAGTTCCTCATACAACCCCACATCAAAAGACCCCAACTATCACTTTAAACCTTCACATAGCACTGCCTGAGTCTTATAGATCTACATATGCACGTCTGATCCAGGATAAGTCGAGCACCGGGAGCACCTTTACCTGATCATTGTTATGGGATCCAGCAGACATAGAGAGGGAGACTTGAGGATTATTTTTTACATAATTATTTGAGATAATACGCTTTCCTTTACATGTCTTTAGGTTATTATCAGCGGCTGCTGTCACGTCACGGTATGTTTTTTGATGCTCTCTCAGGGTCGTTTGCTGAACCTGAGCTGCTCCACGGTGCCGTCGCTCGTCCTCTCCATCACCGCTACAACTCAGGTCAGATCATATGTTTCACGTTATTAACTTGCAGAGTTTTATTTAGCAACATACAGGCACTTTGAGACTGGTGTTAGCCACCTGTAGTTGTATTAAAAGAGACTTTCACTGTACTGTCTGTCAGGCGATGGCTCTCATAGAGCTGTACAGCGCTCCAGAGGGACGATACAAACAGGACGTCTACCTGCTGCCAAAGAAGATGGGCAAGTCCTCGGCTTATATATCCTGAAACAGTCACACCTTTCTCGTGTTTCAGAAGCGATTAACTGATGTGTATGTTTTGTACTTTCAGATGAGTTTGTGGCCAGTCTTCACCTGCTGACGTTTGACACTCACCTCACAGAGCTGACTGACGAACAGGCCAAGTACCTGGGCATCAGCAAACACGGGCCCTTCAAACCCAACTACTACAGGTGAGGACAGGTGTGCTGTTTCTTACGCACAAAACAACACACACACATGGTCTATTTTTTATTTGTATCTAACAGAAACAATTTTTCACATAGGTATTAACCTTCAGGAGATAAAGCCAAAGCTCTTCAGACGTGCTCTTATGGATTTCACATCCTGCAGACTCTGACGCCCTCTACAGTCTGAACCGTGTTCAGTTTCGTGGAGAGACAGTGGGTCAGGACGTCAGCTCGCTTTGTCTCTGCGCTGTTGCATCTGTTTCATGTGTTGTTTCCTTGTCACAGTATCCAGAATGTAATCATAGTGACTTCTGATTTAAAGTGAAACACAAAGTGCTGAATGGGAGCTGGAATAAATAACAATATAATGTATTAATTGGAGCAGCAATCAGTGACATATACTGTATTTAACTGTGGATTATAAATTAACATCTCAAGTGATTAAAGCTGATTATCAGCGAGAGAGAAACACATTTGTACATAAAGAATAGCTTCATTTCTCCTGATTTAAATCTTGCATCAATCCTTTTTTTCTAAACTTCACCTTAAAATCCTCTGGTAGTTCAGCATGCATGAGATATTATAATAAAAACAACAGTTTTGCTCTTTCTCACAGCTTTTTCTTGCGTCTCTGTCGCATCACTTTAATATAACGAAAAGAAGAAGGCCTTTTGTAACTCTGACCTGCAGATAAGCGTAGCAATAACAGCACAGTATGTGATTTTTGGATTGTAACTAAGTGCATTTACTCAAGTACAATTATGAGGTACTTTACTTGAGTATTCCCATTTTCTTCTACTACATTTATTTGATAACTTTAGTTACTTCGATTCAGTTGAGCAAAAGTTGCACATTTTTAAATAAAAGTATTTTATCTGTACTCGGCTGAAAAACAAAAAATCAAATCATCAGAAAAATGCTGAATGATGGAACAGATAATCAGTCGAGCGAAATATATTGTTACGGTTACAACGAAACACACAATTGGCTCAACCTTGTGACAAGCAGCATATACAAAGGACATCAAACCTGAGTACAAGTTTGTAAAAAGAACTGAGTTTAATTACAGATAATACTTAAATCAGTCTAGGAGTCTGGAGGACCTCCGTCCCTAAACTAATAAAATCCCCACAAACTAAATTCCCAAACAAAGCTGCAGCTCCCAGGCGTCCATCCTAAAGAGAAAGAAAAACAACTCATGGAAAGGAGAAAGACAACAGAGCTCTCAGCGGGTCAGAGATGGTTTGTCTGGAGAAGAGAAGCTCCTGATCCCTCGACGTCCATTAAATATGGAGCAGGGTCTAACTGCATCATCAGGAACACCTGAGAGAAGAGAGGATGGAGAAGAAGAAGAAGAAGAGAGAAGGAGGAGGAGCTGGACCAGCAGTCCTTAAAAGACCACAGAGCCTCACGAGTGACTGTTTTGCCACTAGGGGGCGTAACAGCTCTGTTGTCTTTGAGTGTTCCTTGCAGTAGGTTTAATTAAAGGTGTCACTGTTTATCCTGTTGTTAAAAGCCTAAATTTAGCACCAGTTTTGTTTTTTTAATGAACCTCTCAAACAGTCACACCGCACTGAGGTCAAGGTTATAGGATGCAGTGGCAGATGGACGGTGGTTTGTGTGTGTGTGTGTGTGTGTGTGTGTGTGTGTGTGTGTGGAGTAGCTGTCATGGAGATAATCTGCAAGGTGATGAGGTCAAACCCAGACACAACAGACCTTTGCTACAGAAGACATTTTGACACTTACCAGTGATAAAAAACAAAACAGTAACAGGTGTAAATACTAATAATTAAAGTTTCCTCAGTTTCAGTTTCCGGGTCCTGATATTGTGCTGGTCTCTCAAGTCATTTGTTTTCTGTCAAGTCAAGCTGGAGTCACAATCTCACATCTCCGGTTCCTGAGTTCTTGAATCTTAAGTGTGTTCTGCCTCTCTGCTGTGACGATCGTGGGAGGAAATGACACACACATTAAGATTAAGATATATTCAACCAGTGTTTAAAACAGGGTTTGTGTCTCCAGTAACTGAATTTTAAATATGACTCACTGTCACTTAATATTCCTCCCTGTCTTTGTTTGATTTCTTCCATCGGACCTACAGAACTTGAACACCTTTTTTCCCATCCTCATTAATCAACAGTGGACACTGACGCATGACTATCGTCCCCATGATGTTTAAAGCTGCATTGTGTGGAAAGACGTAGTAATATTTTCCATTTCCCTGTTGTAGCTAATGATAGTGATCATCATCCCTGAGCGTTACACAATCTATCTAACCTGTAATTAGTTCCTCTTGTACAAATGATTAGTTTTAACTATCAGCTCCATTTATATGATGAATGCCACGATTATATTTCAGGTACTTACAGTGTTTGTTTTAGTTCAGTCATTAACTTACTGAGCGTAAAAAAAAGACGATTTCCTTTTATTTGGTTTAATTTTCACATCCATTCACAAAAAGTCCTCTCTGATACTCACAGCAGCTCTCCTCGCTGAATTAGCTTTCTGAATCAGACGCTACGTAATTAAATCTGTTCCAAGAAGATCCAGCTGGTCATATGACAATCATTATCTCTTTTCCTCGATTGTTGCATCCTGTCTGTCTCTGGTCATGAAGTCCTAAAAATACCCCCCTGTCCCTGGATTACTGTAATCCAGAGTCTCCCTCTGTGTGTGTGTGTGTGTGTGTGTGTGTGTGTGTGTGTGTGTGTGTGTGTGTGTGTGTGTGTGTGTGTGTGTGCTGAAGATCCTTATTGAACTGAACACTGTGTTTCGTTTGGCTAAAGGTGAGTCACTAATGCTGCAGGAAATAGTAGCTGATGTCTCTCCTCTCTCAGATAACTGAGACTTTATGTTACCGATTTACCTCAAACGCCTCATTCCTTCACTCTTCTCTCATCACGGTGACAAAAAGTGAACCGGTCCACCGATAAATCATCAGGAGGCGTCAGTACGTCACGCGTTTCGCTTTGTAGTCTGAGCGAATGTTGTGAACGATCGATAAATTCAGACTCAACATGCTGAGATTAGTGTAATATACCTTTAATGTAATAACACAGTGATGTACAGCACGGAGGAACAGTCGAGACAAAAGCAATTTAACAGCCATTAGTGTGAGAGATTAATGAGGAGATCGCCACACCCAATCTAATCTAATGACACCACTCATTCTCCTGTATTACCAATGTGTGTGTGTGTGTGTGTGTGAGTGTGTGTGTGTGTGTGTGTCTCCTGCTGGTAATCCATTGGTTGATGATGCATCTGAGAATGACAGATGGCCTGTTCAGCCTATACGCTGCTGGCCCTGTGTGCTCAGTTTAAAGGCAGTGTTAGCAACCAGGAAGTTCAGGACTCTGTGTGTGTGTGTGTGTGTGTGTGTGTGTGTGTGTGTGTGTGTGTGTAGGTGTGTGTGTGTGTGTGTGTGTGTGTGTGTCCTGGCCTCCTCCTCCCTGTCAGGGATTCTCCCTAAAGAGCTTTGATGCCTTCCCTGCATCACTACACGGTCTAATCACTCGTACCAGCTGTCAGCGTGTCGGCCTCCCTCCTTCCTCTCTCTGCGCTCTCCACTGGCACCACTTAACCTCACATCCTCTGCAGTCGGCCATAATGGACTCTCACAGAGTCCATACTGAAACATGATGAACGTATATCAGACGCTCATCGCTCCGACTGCTCAGTCTCACCAAAGAAGCGCAGATGGTGGACTTACTAAATAATGGACTCTTGCCATTTATCCTCTGTCATCCCTCTGTTCTGTTTTCCTCCTGGCCTCACCTTTTGTCTGTTTTCTCACACTTTGCTACAACGTAATGTTCTTAATAATACATATGGTAAATCATTAATTATAATACTTTTAAGTGAAACATTTAAATCCAAGATGCAACTTTAAAGGCTGCAGTGCATGCAGAGTATTTTGTACAGGGTGTCACTTTAATTCAATGCTTTAAGACCTTTTCGGGATCATTTCTAACCAAATTTCAGACTGATTATTGGACAATTATGAAGGAATATGGTCTTTAAGTTGAGTTTGGTTAATCTATATTTAGTCAAAAGATTATTGCAGGTATAAAGTAAAAAGACAGAGTTAGTTTCATGTTAAGATTTGTAACATCAGAAATGTGGATGTTACTCAGACGCGCTTGACTCATCTCGACGAAAAGAAATTATAAGATGGATAAATTAGATTAGATAAAATGTTTGTGGCAATCAAAACCTCACAAATCCAATGAATTATTTAATGACTTTTTAAGGACCTGCAGACATCCTGTTACTGTAACCGTGCCAGAAATCTTCAGCATTTTTGGAAACATTCTGCTTTACCAGAAGGTTTCAGGGCCAAAGTCAAGATTACAGGAACACTGAGGTGTTTTTCTAAATCTTCTATTCATCTAAAAATATTGTTTGCACACATTTTATCCCCTCACAAGGTTGTCTAAATTATGTTTCAAGCTTTCCCCTTTGTATTAATATGTTTTATGTCAGGACGGGATGCGTGCACAAAACAAAAGACGTGAGTAGCAAGGGATCATGGGAGCTGTTGTCCTCATTGTTAAACAACCACCATTGCTGCTGAAAATCTATCTGATGTTCACGGACGAGGTAACATTTAAAGTTTATTCACGACATGTTTAGTCACATTTGACTTTCTTCATCACTCTCTGACTCCTGGAAGTTACAGTAACAGGCGACCAAACGAAACGCAGTTACCTTCAGTAAATTAGGATTTCTCTGAGTTTAAACATTGTTAAAACATTTGGGATAATGTAAGTGCACAACTAAAGAAAAACAATTGTGAAAGTTGAGTTGTTTTTATACATTTTAATGCAGAAATGTTACAGATTATATGTTTAAAATGAAACATCGTGAACAGTCCGAAACAAACATTTCTGCCATTATGGCAGGCTGGAAATGATGACGATTTAATGATGCACACAAATGTTTGAGTAGTTTTCTAATTTTGTCCTGTGAATGTGTACATTTTAAAAAAATACGTGTATATATCGACATCGCCATCTGCAGTCTTCCAAAGTGAGTTGGAAAACGTCAGTACATTCGGCACAAATCCAATACTTTCCAAGACCTTTGACTCTGAGCTTTGAACGATCAGAGAAGTAAACTCCTCGGGTCGTTAAAACCTCTCAAATTCCCAGAAACACCACTGAGGACGTAACTGTAAAGCCCTGCAGGTTTGATAAATGTTACTGTAACAGTTCATCATGATGGTTTAATGGTTTGACGCAGCACTGACATCACTTATGATGAACCTCTGCAGCGCCTCGACGTGACTGAGCTGGATCAGGTTGCACCATAAACTGAGTTAGCTGCTGCTGCTGCTGCTAACTGCTAACACACTGAGGCTTTACAACTCCAGGCCTTCAGCTGGGGGCTTCACAGCCAAACACTTAAGAACAATATTGATTTATTGAATTATTGATCGGGGTGGATGATAGTCAACTCAGTGCTTAATGGCGTGTGTATAGATTTATGTGTCGCGGCCCATTGGTCCAAAGTCTCCTTTGGTTCATACCTTCAGTGTGATCTTCCTGGCCGAGACGACCCCGAGGGGACATCATACATCTGAAAGGAGAGACAGGCAACACAAAGAGGATTTAAAATCTCTGGGGATGTTTTTCCTAACCAGCAGACTTACTGGACTTTCTGTACGTGGCTCATTTTGTTCTTCTTCCTCTCAGAAAGCGTAAAACTTCTTGCATCCCCTGCAGAGTTTCTCTGATGTTCTGCGACTGCAGGAACGCTCAGGGGGGGATGCTCAATTCAGACCCCTCGCTGCTCCGCCTGCAGTCACTCACACGCCCAACAACCACACCCGTGTACTTACACCCACTCCTACAATAAAACAACCGTCTTCCTGTGATGAGTCCTGCCGTGGCGGCGGGCAGGTCAAAGCTCTCGGCCAGTTGTTGGCAAGTCTAGAACCACCGGATCCTTCCAAGCCCACCAGAGTGAGTTCTACCATTGCCAAACACTGTGGGAGAGTGCACCAGATCTGTGTGACGAGCAGGGCTCGGGTTACGTGCCGTGTTTCGAGCCTCCATGGCAACCAATGATATCTGAGATGGGACGACGCAAATCGATCAGATCCATAGCTCATCCTCCCGTCTCTCCTCTCGCAGACAGACAAACGTATTTTCCAAGCAGCTGGGTGTCTCTCTCGTCCTATATTGGCACTACACATGATTGCTCAAGCGAGGAGAAACAAAGCAAAAATGTGCTAGTGCCAAAATGGGCAAAGAAGATGGTCGAACTTCACCCCCCGGTTGAAGCGGATGAGGACGACAGGCAGTGTGGTTCTGTCTCTACTCTGTTTATGGCCCTATGGTAATTCACTGATAGTGTGCTGTGACAGTGAATTCTACCAGTGCCATACACAGAACAGGAGGAGATGTGACCCGAGCCCAACGCCCAACATACAATGCAAACACAGAGCTGTCTCAAAACCCGAGCGTCTCTGACTTCCTGCCTGCTGCTCCGCCTGTAAAACTCCTGCTGACCTCTGTAAAGGTTGGGTCAGCGCGCAGAGTGGAAATAAGCGGTATCAGAGTCAGCGGCGTCCTTCCCTCATCTCTGTGTTGTAGTAAAGTAAATCCAGCCACGCCATCTGCTACACACAGGCCTGTAGTGTGAGAAAATCTGCCCGTAAATTAGCACCTATTCATCCTTATTACAGGATTATTGTGGGCCTCAGTGTTTTGGGGACTCTCTGGCCTCCATGATGCGATGCCGCTCGGTGGAGGAGCATGGTCTTCTGCTGCTGCTCCGATTGATTCTGGCTGTAGGGAATGATGCGCTAAGTGATTTTTGAGATGCTCCAAATGGGTCCCAAAGCAGGGCTCATCTTTCCGTTTCCGGGAGAGATCAATAGAGTAAAAAGCTTGAGAGAGAAAGAGAGAGAGAGAGACAGAGAGCATAAACAGAAATGTGCTGAAGCTGCTGCGTTTGGCTGAATGTTTTTTAAGTTGCTCTTCATGTCTTGGTCGCTCTTTCCTCTCAGTGAACGTCACATTGTCTGGGGTGATAATCTGACAGTCTACACACGACTGACACTTCACTGATAGTTCAGTATTCTTCAATAAAGTCCTTTCCTGTCAAATCCACCGCATCTTGCGCGATCACCTGCTAGTTTCCAGGATCTTCAAATCTTCACATTATGAAAGCAGAAATCAAAAAGCATCATTTCCAAAGAACAACTACTCACGTGTTGTATATGTTTGTCTTGTGATGAGCCTGGCTAGAGGTCATAAATGCTCATTATAGGACAAAAAGAGAGTATACCTGCCCGATTACTCTCCTTCTAAAAGTGGATTTTGTTTGGATTCTTACCTTATAAATGATCCAATATCCTCAAAGCACACAACAAAACTTTAGCTCTCTCAAAAATACAAGAAGAAACGTGTTTGTTGAGCCTCCTGGAGCAGAATATCTTCACAACCAGACGGATTTTTTTTTTTTAAATCAAAGACGAGAAAACAACCTCGAAGTGGTCTTCATCTGGATGACCTGATGACTTTTCTCTTGCTCCACTCTGTGCCAGTTTACCCTCCATACCTCCATCTCTCCGTTCCTCACGGCTCCCTGCTTGTTTAGGCTGTATGGCAGGGGATTTTAGTGGACAGGTAATTAGTTGGTAAGCATCTTAACCCACTGGCAGTATAGTAATCCAAGCCTCCCTCCTCCCTCTCCGTCTGCTGCTCTTGTATCTACGCATGGCCTACAGCACATTTCCTCTGCGCCCTTTTACGCACAGGACGCGCACTGCAGTGGCGACGATGATGGACTCCAGTGATGCCCAAATCAGCCTGCATACGTCAGACAAAATCAAGATTACGCTCAGACGAAAATAAAGTTAATTTAGTGCGACACAAGCCGGAAATAAAGCACTGTATGCTACTTTAAACTTTAAAGATTAAGGATTTGTCCGACGCAAAAACCTCTCAGCTCCTTTTCTAACATTTTACACGCTACACAATAAAAACTCCTGACGTTTTCCCAGACCTACCAGCATCTTCCACCGGGTGTGGCACCCTGCTGCAGCTCCGTCTGAGCCCCTCCACGGGACTCAAAAGTTTCTCCGAGCGCAGGCCTCCTGTCTCTCTCCGCTCTGCGCTCCTCGTTATATACGCGCACCCAGAGGTCCCTCCTGGGCTCATTTACCTGCTGTCGGTGATTATTAGACAGATTGCAGGTGGAAAAAGAGGCATCATCCTCTCAGCTGCATGAGAAGCCGTCAGAGTGGGATGGGACAGGTTTGGGTTACGGCTCTTTCAAAGTTGACGCTGAAATCCACCCGCGCAGCCTTTTGTCCTCTCCATACATTATGAAGGAGGCGCAGCCGGCCAGCAGCGCGCTGCGTTCAGCTGCTGCTGCTGCTCGACTTACTCTCACATAACTTCACTCAGCAACCACGAAAGCCTAAATCGACAGATACATCTATTTTATTAATCATGACACTTATTATTTCTCCTTTTTCGAGTGTTATACAGTTTTTAATCTTCTTAAAAAGCAGCTCTACACTCCAAATATTAACTGTACTGAGCCTGAAATAATAAAAAATATGAATAAAATATCTTTATCTCAACCATTAATTTATTTTCAGACACTTGTTTTCTTCTAATCTGAGCAGAACACAAAATACAATATGTGAATAAAATACAGGAGTGTAATCCCATAAAAAACCTTAAAATCAACATAATATTAAAAGTAATAATGAGTTTCTGGAGAAAATAATCCCAATGATCAAATGTCTAATCTGCCTTACAGAGTGTGTCTTTACGCTCCAGCTAAATTAAACTGACGCTGAAACAAGAAACCTGACTGTGCTCCTAAAGAGGCTGAATGGCCACAACTATGAATATTTCATAAGATGATTATAAGCTCCTGTGTTCCTGATGAACAGCGTCATACTTCAGCGTCTCATGCAGGAGGGCTGCCTTCATTCATTCATTTACTCACTTACTTACTAACCCAGTAAGGATGTAACGGGAGAGAACAGGGATAACATTACAACCATCACTCCTGATTTGGCCATTTGAGACATGTTTGAAATTAACAAAGTGTTCAGAAAAACACTTGCACAATTAATCGAACTCTGGACAAATGCAATATCCAAACTGAAGAAGCTGAAATGTTTTGATGAAGGTAAAATATGTGACAAACTGCGTCTTAGTTGAAGAACTGTGGAGCTGCAGAGATGACCAGACCCACAAATATCAGTTTTTTCAGTGAAAATGAAAATTGTGATGCAAATCTGATTATTCCTACTAATCATGGATTTTATCACAGTCACAATATCTGTCAGAAATAATGGTAAAATGTTTTTGAAGCAATATCACGCAAGAAAAAGCTGAAAACTCAGGTAAAAAACAAAAAAAGCTTATAGTTAGTTATAATTATGAGATGGTAAGTCAAAATCATGTTTTCAGAAAATGTCTAAATCCTAAATCATAATTTTAAATATTTTATTTACCATGAGCTGTTTTTATTTTGTCATGACAAACTATAAGCAGACATCTTGACCTGGAGGAAAAGCACTGGTGTTCGGGCTGGAAAAATATATATCTTTGTTTTATCATGTTTGTCATAAGTGTTGTCGTATCCTGGTTTTAAAGGCCGCATTTCAGTAAAGTGATGTAATTATCTGAACTTATCAGACTGTTCTACCTGCTCTTATATTTGCCTTTACCAACAATTACATCCACATTATCGATGAGTAAACTCTCATTGTGTTAAAGAGGTCATATTATGCTTTTTTGCCTCTCTTTTATTGAGTTATGTTGCATTTTTGTGCATGGAAAAGAGAAAAAGCCTGAAGTCCACGCCACAGGGAGTTACTCTGGAACGCCTGGTTTGCGGTCGAGCCTTTACTTCCGTAACTTATGTGCGTCACTATGTCACAGGCGTTACATAATATATATATATATATATATATATATATATATATATATATATATATATATATATATATATATATATATAATATATAATATATGGAGCTGTACCGCAGCCGTGGTTACCAACTGAGTGGCAATGTTTAGATCACATTACCTTGTTCAACATGACCCACCCTGATGAGCCTGAGCAACTCTCATCAAAGATTGAACAGAGGCGAGATGTCCCACTCCATAGCTAAAACAGAGCGTTCAAGTCACTGTGTTAAAAGTGGTGCTGCAGCAATGCACCATATGAGACAAATAATGTGTTTTTTGAAAATGAAAGTATGTAAACTTCTTCTACTAGGACCCCTGAATAAAAGTATGAATCTGAAAACTAGCACAATATGACCTCTTTAATACCAGAGGAAATTCAAAATGTCCTCCCTACAATATTTTGTAACATCAATATCCACAGTTTTTACTCAAAAATATCATGATGACTGATTTTGTTGGCCAGTTCAGCACTGATGAAGAACTTTTGAGGAGATTTCGTAGTATTGAGGTATATATTGTGTATCACATTGTGACTAAAAATATTGCAACATTATTTTAACATATTCCTCATCCGACTTTGTGTGTTAATCAAACTGAAGCAGCTAAATGGAATTCAGCCTTATTTTATTGTATTATTCAGCCGCACCTGTGTTTTCCTCCTGTGACATGACAAAAGGCCTGCTGACACACATAAAGCCCTTTCTCACAAAAAAATATATATCCAAGACATAATCAAGGCATAAATAATTACAACTATTAAAAATGCAACAAGACATAAAAAATGAACATGTTATAATATACCATTTCCATGGGCCATCTAAAACATATTTGCAATGTGATTGAGAAATTGTGTTTTTTCTCTACTTAGATATTTAAAGAATAAAGTTGCATTTAAAAAAAAAAAAAACCCATTTAAAACAAAAAATAAATAAATAAATGAAGGTTCATCTTAAACTTTGTGGTGGACCTCTTCAGTCTGTGAGACAGACGGGCAGGACTGCCATCTAGTGGTCGGAGGAGGGACATGTTATTGTATTTCAGTGATTGTGAATATCCCCAGAGTGACATCATTCTGTCCCAGCACATGACTTTAATTATGTTACATGTGTGAAAGGTCCTGTGAAAACTAGGTTCAACAACTCAAACATTTACTAATTAATGGCAAAAAAGTCTTACCATGTCAAACACACAAGCAAAATACACATAAATCACATATTTTTTGTTGTTTATTTCTTTCTTCAAGTTACAAGGGAAGCACATTTATTCATTTTTTGCTTTTTAAAAATCAGTGATATCTGGATTTCTTTTTATCCTGGACAAAGGGCTTAAAAGACAAAAAAATAATAAAAACATTCAAACAAATTATAGGCATCAAATATATGTGTCTCATTAATAAAAAATACATAACACACTGATGAATCCAGAATACAACGAACGACAAGGCTGGACAGTGGTCTGTTTTTTGTTGCAAATGACAGTCCTAAGACCTACACCAACTTATATTTGGTTATTGAGGCCAATTACAGCCATTTTAACTAGGGTCATTTAACAAATACATTTTTAATGTCATGTCAGAAAACAACCTGTGACATGCTTGTTATACCAAACTATGTTAATTCTCAAACAAAGGTAAACCCTCTTGCAAGAGACCACGAGAAAGATCCTGATATCATTTTGAAAAATAACAAAAGGGGTTATTAATTAAAGTTTGGATTATAATCCAAGAAGCCTGTCGTGACTGGGCTAAAGTAAGACTCAAATTTTTGTTTCTTTTCCAGAAATAATACACCCCGATCTGCAATGCCTGGACTGCATCCTGAAACACAGACCAGCGTACCATCATGAAATTTAACAGTAAACTCACTCCAGGAACACGAGTCTTTCCACGAAAAGCTTTTAAACTGTCCTCTGAAGAAGAAGAAACCTGTGCCTGAACTTAAGTTTTGAGATTTTGACACTTGGAGGAACATTATCCATCCATCTTCTTGTTTAACCTCAGAGTCAAGTCTTTTTTTTCCTAAATCTGGGGAGGATTTCCTTGTTTTCTGAAGGGGTATAATTATGAAACTAAGCTTGTAGATCCATTACATTTTGGTCCCACCATTTTGAAAAGAAAAAAGAACAGGCCATCAACAGCATGAAAAAGTAAATGCGGCAGTGTTGAATGGCTGAAACAAAGAGCACTTCTGTCCGACAACGTAAATGATCTTTTATGGACATATTTGCATATAAGAAGGGGGTGCAGGGGGTGCAACGTGTCTTTGGAGGAATCTGATTCATCCCACAGACACAGAAGTTATTAACTCTCCTCATCTTAACAGGACAATTAGTCTTTAAACTAGTGTTTTATATAAGTATTAAACCATACATAATGATAGGATTCACCACCCGCAAAAAAACTAACTATCCCTACGCAAGTCAAACACCTATTATAGTTCAACACAAGCAATAGGCAAAGTTAAGAAGTTCAATAATTCAACAAGGACCTGGATAAACCCCACCTGCACACAGGTGTCCTCCCCATGTCTACAGCGTTACAGCTCCACAAAGCCCTACACAACTTTACTTCTGTGTCATGCCACAATATACAAAGATACTCAGAGAATGACAAACACTTTCCTAAAACGGAGAGGAGGAGGAGGAGGAGGAGAAGGGAGGAGATGGGTGTTGAAGGGAGGGATCAGGATTGTGCCCCTGATCTGTATCAGCGGTCAGTACAACACAGGTTATCAATACGCCATGATTCCCTGGGTTACATTCATGCATGCACACACACACATACACACACACACACACACACACTGTGGCGTCGTCATGGTTGATGCATTTGTTGTTTGATGGTGTGTGTGTGTGACGTGTCAGCAGGTTTGCAGTACTTTCAGAGAGGTAACGCCTGTACTGTCTGTACACGACGAACACGTGGCGGCGCTGTGGCCTCCTGGTCCTCAGCTCCTCGGAGGCGATGATTGTAACGGCGGCTCCTCGGCGGGGGGGGGGCGAGGGGCAGTGTCAAAATCAAAAAAACAAAAAGGTGACGGTTGAGAGTCCATGTTCTTTTGAAGCTGACACCGCTCAGAAGTGGTGGATTGTCATCCTGCAGTCCTCTGTCGGTGATGATTCGCTAAAATGTCAAATTAAGACGGAAAAAAAAAAGTATCTGTGACGGTTACGCTTGTTGCAACTGAAGAGGTGGTGAGTTGTGGCTTGTGGAACCAAAAATGTAAACAGTTTTGTTTGGACGACGGTCCTCCTGCCTCCAGCGCTGGTCTCCCTGCTGGAGATCACGGAAATGAATGATGCACTCCTTTCTGATCTAAACAGGCTCTCAGGGCGAAGGGTAGGTGGTCGTGACTTCCTAAATAAGGGTTAATATTCTGCAATATCATACTGCAAATCCTCGTGTCACAATAAAAATCCTTGTGTCGCTGTAAAAAATTGTCTTGTTTAAATATGAATATAGTACTGAGTTTCTGCTCTTTAGGAAACAACAGTCTGTTGTGAGGTGAAGGGGACGGGATCTTCCTCCCTTCACTACAACTCCATGTCCTGAGCCTCGTCCTCCGAAAAGTCTGACATGGAGCTCTCGGAGGAGGAGTCGCCGCCTCCCTCCTCCTGCTCCTTTAGAGCCTCCTCTGTGGCATACCTTTGGATGTACTCTGAAAAAAGACACACAGGGAGATATTAGGAAATAATTCAGGAATCTATCCATCAAGCTGGTGACGGTGACAACAGTTATTCTTTAAAATATCATTATAAAGTAAATGTTGATTGCACAGCGTAACGGCCACAGAATAATGACACCATTATTTCCATTGGCTCTCTACACCCTGCTTTCACTATGCAGTTTGGTCTGCCACCAGGCACTAAATCTCCCAGGAAAATGAAGGCTGAGTGGCGATCCAGTCTAGCACAATTTCTATCTGCTTTCACGTCTCCATTACAGACTAAATGAGTGAATAAATAAACTCACTTGTTTGATAGTTGCTACGCTAGGGAAAACAGATAGCGATCCGTCTGTCTTTGCAACTCAGCACCAACAAGAACACCCCTTGTAAATGCTAGGGGGGAAAGTTGTCTGTTTCCACGTTAAGTCTTGAAGATACTAACGGAAAGTTCAGAAATCTACATTTCGAAGACTGCTGAACAAACACAGTCGTTTCCATCAACCCGATTTTATGCACATTTTCAATTTGTGCATAAAAAACCTGTTAAAAATCAATAAAATTTTTAAGATGAAGCGAATTGGCAGAGTTGGTGTGTCGTTAAAGACAAAATGCAACCGAAACAGACTAAGCGAAAGACATAAATGAAGCGTGTAACTAACTGAAGCCTCTAATGAAGAGACGAACACATCAGATCTGTGTGGAGCGATGAGGAGACTGTACAGTTCCTCAAATTCATACATGGACACACATCTTCAACACGGTTTCCTATTGACTTATTAACATCTGATGCTCGACTGGCTCTTTTCTTTTTTTAATTTTGTCGCACCCTCTTCTTCTGCAGTGGTAAAATGGCACCCAGCTGGAGATTAACCAGTGCAAAAATATTCACATAACACTTGTGGATGAAAAACGCTCATTAACGCACTAAATCCAGAACAAGCAAGTACGTGGACTTTGAGCAGGGCTCGCTTTGCGCACCAATTACCATTATCATATTTTTTTTATGTTAGCATCTCACTCGTCGTGTCAGATTGTCAGTGTAAGACGCTGGTGTGCTACCTTTGATCTTGTGTTTATAATCCTCCGGTCGGTGCAGGTACATGGCCGCTGCGTCCCCGTTCAGAGGGTCGATGGGGTTGGGGTAGGCGAGCAGCTGAGGGAGGAACGACTCGAAGATGTTGGTGAGGTCTAGTAGATGTGGGGAGAAAGATTAGTCAGTACAATCATGTGTGTAGCTACGACAGCATCCACTAGAGGTCTCTCTTGTAATGAAATGATCAAACAGCTGTCTGGCTGCATAATTGTACTATTTTCTGGTCATGTGTCATCAACCTCAGCACTTTAAAGTGTGAGTAAAGACAGATGAGTACATTCTCTACATACGCTGCTCTATATAAACACATATTGTACGTACTATATTGAAAAATGGTAACAGAATAACATCTAACACTGTGACCACACAGGATGCGTTCAGGCAAAGTATTAAGTGAGGCATTTTGAAGATTTTAAAACCTTCAGTTTGTTTTTTTGTGTGGTCTGTCAGCTGAAAACAATTTTCAGATACATAATCAAGCAAACCAAGGAAATCTGAAGGGCTGATCTTCATGTTCAATATTAAGATGTTAAGGTTTCATAACACCTTCAAAATGTTACGTCAGTCAAGACTCAAACACAGCTGCTGGCTGTAATCTTCCATTTGTTCAACTGTTCGTCATCGCAGCTAAAGATTATCATCTGTGCTAACTACTCATCACACCGGTGTCACGCCGCCCCCGCAAGACACACAAATACTCATCAGGGTGTTTTAACGTACACAGCACGTGTAAAAACAAACAAAGCTGTGGATCAAAAGCAGGCTGAAGAACAGATAAACTTCAGTTGTCTCTTGGCTGTCCCTCTTCTGTTATACAAACTCATACTCTTTCTTTACAACATAGAGGGGCTTAGATTTGAAAACAAATAAACCCTTTTTCATTAAGTCGTATGCAGCATCTTTTTTTAAACAGATAGCTATCAGTATGACTCACAACCCGGTTAAAAAGGGTCTGAAGAACCATGAACCATGCTGAGTTCTTTCGAGCAACTTTTTAGCTTTAAGGTAGTCCTTAAGTATAAGGAAACCTTTACTGGGACTTTACTGGGGAATTTTCACTTGAGGTTTTTTGCGCTGCCGGCCCCAGGAAACCACAACCTAAACCTGAGCACAGTTGACAGAAGAGTTTTACATTCACCGTGACACCAACTTGAACAACAGACACAAAGTGAGAAAAATCCCCTTCAGGTGAGCGAGTTCACCCGTCTGCCAGCCTCAGGACCTTCTTATCTATCAGTACTCAATGCATGACCTCAATACAAGCAGCAGTTATCACTGAAGTATAAGCTGATTAAACCGATAAAGATGCTCTGCCTGAAGCGGCACTGCAGAAGTAGAAGAGACTCACTTTGTGTGTGTGTGTGTTTTTTTATTGACTATTACTGCCAGTAAGTTTAAACAAGGGACCGATGAAACTCTATGAACCCGTGACCCACCGTAGAGAGCCGTCCATGTCTGGTTGATGACATCTAAACACACAGTTCCTGACCTGCAAAAAGACAAAAACACTGTGAGGACAACACAATGGCCTAGTAATGGTTGTCAAAGCAAAGCAGCAGCGCAGAATGAGGGGAAAAAAACATCAACTTCTTCTTAACTGTGTGAATCATTTCTTACACGTCAAACCAGAGGATGTGCTACAGGAAATAATGAAAATATTTGTACTCAAACCCCATGTTGTTGCCATCAAAACCTATTCAATCTTGGCTATATTGACTGACTAAGAGCCGGTGCAGAGAGATATCTAAAACACTGTATGTCTACTTACGCTTCATCGATGTTGGGATGAAAGATTTTATTCATGAATCCTGTAAAAACAAAAAAAGAAGAAGAAAAAGAAGCAGGTTTTAATCATCAGAGATTGATTTCTTGAGGCAATTTCACGGCTTCACCACAACACTTTGTAAAAAATATTTCATACCTATTGATGGTGATTTGAAGGGGTATTTATCTGGTAGGTCCACTCGCACCTTCCACACACCTCCTTCATACGCCGCTGCAAAAGAAAGACAGACCAACTGATTCAGTCCAAAACTACAACAGTGTGACACAAACTCAATGAGAGGGAGAATATGGGTAAAATGGGTAAATTTCAAGAGGCTCTTACTTCCTGGTGGTCCGTGAAACTTGACTACAAACTCGTTGAGACCGCTGAGGATGGTGACCTCGTGCTTGCTCTCGATGCTGACGGCTGGTTAGGGAAAAGGCAACGACAAAAAAAGGAGCAACAGGAGACGCGGCGAGAATTCAAACAATATCAAACAACAAAAAAGTCGCTGCAGTGCTGGTCAAAAAACTGCCTCTTTCTCTCTGTTTTTTCGTCTGGGCAGAGGTCAAACATAGGATCAATAACATGAGCAATAGCAGCGAGATCAATAATGCACACAAACTCAACCAACACACAACTCCTGAGCAACAAAACAACCTCACAGGATAACAACTTATCAAACATTAAGATAGCCGTCAATCTCAAAGTAGAAGCGTCAACAACCAACAGCTACAGAAGTCATTAATGATCACTTTTCTGATGGTTGAGGAAGAAAAAACACTAAAAAGGGAAATCAAAACTGATGGCAGAGACATCAGCGGAGGGTCTATCAAACATTATGAGGCCGTGTGTATTCGTCATGTGCTGCCTCCAGCCAGCTAACTGACTGACGGGAACTTTCATCTGTTTTCGCAGGTAACTTCAGATCTTGCGGCTGAAGGGGGAGGATGTGTCATAATCACAGCGCGTGGTGACAGCAGAGAAGCTGAGCGTATTCAATCAACGACTGCGCCCGTCTGACACAATGACAGACTGGGAAACAAAACCCCGCAAAAACCTCACGAGCAACTGTCACGCCCCGTTTCATCATCCTGTCATAAATCCTTCTGTCATCTCTCGCCCAAACCATCTAACCAAGGTAACGCAAGGATGTTAATTTAGCCCAACTGCCGGAGCACAATGAAAAATAGCGCTACATAGCTTGATTACATAACCGTCAGGAGGCTAAGCCACAGTAAACATCTACCAGAGGAAGATGGTTTAAAAAGCCAAGACACTCAATCGGAGGAGGTTCACAAACCACTGACAAAGAAGACACAGAAGCACCAAATGTGATCCGAGGCAGTGGGGCCTATAAATAAACCTGTTATAGACTTGTGCAGTAAAAATGTGCATCTGTCTGTTATGCCTTTCCCCAAGGGTTGAGCACAGAACAACCAAAGCATATGCTCGCTCAAGAGTAATGTTACTACGCCAGGGAAGAGCTTTATTTTAAAAAAAAGCTCTCAGTGCACTGTGATTTATCCTCAGATACCAAGAGGTTTGTGTTTAGGTTTTGTTCGACATTGAGTTTGTCCAATCTAAACCCATCTGTGCACTTAAACTACACATTTAAACAAACTCTCCTGACCTGCAGTCAGAACATATGTCAGGACATTTCCCTCCAGCCTGATGCACACGTGTTCGACGTACACTGAGGTTTGTTTGTGTCCGTTTGTGAGGACTGTAAAGTAATCTGAGAGCAGCTACGACAGCTGTAGCGGCCGGCCAGCATCAACTGTGCTCCGTCACAGCGGTTCAATCGTACATCTTTTGATTTAAAGACGCATCATGAAACTATGTATAGCGTCTGCTGGTAAAACAGTGGTGCTACAGTCGACAAGAAGCAACAGCAAGAACTGAAGGATCCCAACATGTTCGCACTGTGTATTCTTTGTTTCCTCATCTGCATTTTATTACACTGACAATGAAACAAAACAATATTAGCAATAAATAAGCTTATGTTGTGTTTTTCCTCTGTTTGCATCTTTTCATTGACATGACTGCACATTAATCTTTTCTTTCCTGTACTTTTTGAGCCTCTTTCTCTGCTATATTAAGTGTAAAATTCTCAAACTGATACATGTGACTCACGGCGTCAACACTGATTATACCCGATTATGCTCGGGTGCGTTAGGTCGAACTTTCTATTTTCAAACTGAAAAAGTTTTTATGTAAAACAACTTCAAACATTTTTCAGTATTTTTCCGATGATCAGTTTCAGTGTTTTTGTGTCTGATTGGCAGTAAAAAATAAATCAATTTAAAATTCACTACTTTGGCTCTGATTCTTCATTATTTCTAGGTAGTCGCCACTCTATGTTCTCATTAAATGTCCTACCCACAACACTATCTGACTGGTAACAGGTCACATGTAACGGCCTATTTACACTGAATAATCTGAATCTTCAAAGTAACTAGTAACTAAAGTTATCAAACAAATGTAGTAAAGTGAAAGTTTCAAATGGAAATATTTAAGTAAAGTACCTCAAAAATTGTATTTAAGTACAGTACTCATTCCATCACTGCTCCACTGAGCAAACCATGTTCAAAAGACATCGTTGTTCATCATTAAAGAGCCAGAATTAAAGTTTTTGTACATCTTTTCATTGTTGCATTGATATCAGGCTGTGTGCCCCACGTACTGAGGTTGAGCCTGGAGGTTTGATTCCAACCTGTATCTTCTGTAAAGTCAAATTTGGCCATCATAAAAACTTTCATTTTGAACCACCGGAAGTTCTTTAGACATCCGTTACTGAAGTTAGAAAAGATATTTCAAATGGCTTCGTAAAAGCTTTAACCCCTTGAACCCTGTAAGGATGTGACTTGAACATCAATAGTGAAGGTTGAAACGACGTCTGAAAAGATGTTGCTAAAAGCTTTCACTAGTGCTCTTCAGTGGAAGTCTTTTCAGCTTCCTGAAAGATGTTGAAAAAACATCTTTTGGATATGTTTTGCTCAGCGGGGCAACACTTAGATTTTGATTTTTACTGCGAATGGATTTCAGCTCTAAATATTGGTTATCAGTCGTATTAATTACTAATAATCAGTATCAGCCCTGAAAAAAACACGAGTTGGTCCCTAATTTTAACACTATTCTTATTCACTAACGGCATCTGAGGTAAAAGGTTTTAAAAAATTGCAACCATTATATATTCAGTTATGAAGGACTGAAGCTAGGCTAACTTTATGCTATCTGTGAGGCTGCAACAATGATTATTTCTACTCTTGATTTACACATCAATAACTTTCTGATTTAATTGTTGAATAAATAACATGTCCAGTACAGTCAGTTCACTATAGCACAGTTACCAGTTAACAATAACGCAGTCTGTTACAGCAGTCCTGCAATAAATTCTCCTTTCATGACTTATAATGTTGAGGATTTCTTGAAATTGTTTGAGGGTGGTGTTGATTTTATCTTCAAAATGTTTCTCCCCCTTTTTCTGAACCAAATCGCGGTTCTGGACTCGGATGTTGTAAGTCGTACAGGCTGCAAAGTCCTCTCAAGCATATTTTTTATGCTCACTTGATGCTGCAACAATGACTATTCCTACTCTCGATTAATCGTCATCACATCAATAACTCTCTGATTAACGTTTGTTTAATTTGACATCTTCAAATTGCTCGTTTTGTGCGACCATAAAAGAAAAATACAGCAAATGACTTCAAACGATCCTCAAAACTGTTGCAGATGAATTTTCTATTGATCCGCAAACCAACAAACCGTGTCGTCAGCAGTTGTCTGTTTGCTCTCCAGAAGCAACATGGACACAAGTTGTCCACCTCCTCAGCCTGCAGCCCTGTCTGTCCCCTGCCATGGACTGGATGTTCCCAGTCCCCCCCCTGCCTCCCTCCCTGCATGTGCCCCGTACAGCACGCTTGTTGTTCCTCGATCAGCTGTGTGCGAAGCTCCGCCTTCTACCATGTTCCGGATGGTAACAGGCGGACCAATCAGAGAGCAGCATCTCGCTGCAGGACAAAAACAAAACAATTCACCTCACGCTGTCAGAAATCCTTTCATGCAAACTTCAGCTGATCACTGCAAATAACTGGCAACAACTTAAAAATACATATTCGACGATAGAAGAGGATTGTGAGGAGTAAACAAATCAAACGCAATGCACCTCAAAGAGAGTGTTGTTATGGAAAAACAATTAAAATAATAACACATCCATTAGGGTTTTTTTTTTGTCTTTTTAGCATCGCGGAGATATAATTACATTTCGTCTTCAGAGTTGTTAGTCAGTGAGATGACGATTTATATTTTGTTTATCTTTAATTTGCAAAAATTCAAACAGCACAAAAGGTCAAACTGTGGTTTCTGTGCAGTAATCTGTCGACTTTGCATTTGTCATTTGTCACCTATCGTCTCCCACATCGAGCTGCATCGAGCCTGTTTGTTCTCCCCTCGGTGATAGCATGCTACACGGCTAGCTCGCCTTGACGTGAACGTGACAAAAACACGAAAAAACAAACGCGTCTTCCCAAACACGGCTTCTCAAAACGTGAAAAAGTCCTCGCTAACCCTTCGCATTGTGCTGTCAGTCCCGTGGGAACACGTTTTTTTTTTTGTTTTTTTGTTAAGCTAACGGGGCTAACTTCTCGCTTCCGAGCTAAAGCTAACAGAGAGTTCACAGCCAGCGTTATGTTGCGACATATACACGACTGATACAAAAAAAAAAACACAAGAAGAGCACTGCTAATGTACTAGCAAGCTAACAGTGGCTAACAGGGCAAGTGAGTTCACACAAATAAAACCCCGAACTAAAAAAAAAAAAACGTGTAGCTTCAACGCCATCCTGCTAACTTAACCAAGCTAACCGCGGCACCTAACGTCAGGCACATTAACGCCAAAGTGCTCAGCAACACACACTTTTCACTAAATCTGTTAACATCTCATAGCTGCTAGCCAAACACACACATCATCCACATTAGCAGCCGTCGGTGAGCAAAATACTGTGAATTCAACAAACATAGCTGACAATTCATGTACAATGACATATTTTTTGGGCTATCCGGGGCTTGTTGTTACTGTTGTTGGAAAGGATACAGTTTCACCACGTCGGTATCCATTCGCCTCTTGCCCGGACTTGGAGACGACATTTTTGTATTCCTTTCAGAAGTGATCTAAAAATACTGCGGCGATGAGGCTACCTCAACCTTGCAGCTTGAAAAAAAAAAAAAAAATTACCTACAAGCCCTCTCTGGACTGTATCAGCAGCCTTCCCACGATGTCCATAAACAAGATCCTAGCTGCAACATCGCCCACTTTTTTTTTTTTTCTTCTTCTTCTTCTTCTCTCTCTCTCTCTCTTGCTCTTGCTCTCAGCGGATCTTCAGTGTTTCCCCCCGACCAGCTCTGCCTCGCTGAGTCCCGTCCTGAAGACTCTCTCCGCCTGTGACATCAACCTCCAGCGTCCACACCGCCGAGAGGAGGGGCTCAGGTATAGAAGCACGCGCCGCAGATCACGCACACACCGTTTGAATGTCGCTTGTGATGGCGGATTAAAGTGATGTCATCGGTCCTGCTGAGGCGGAAGTCGACATTTTTTTAACATAAAGTTGATTTCTGAGGTGTTTTTTTTTTGTGTCAAGCTGGTCAGATTGTGCTCGAAGATAAAGTGCGTGCCTGTCTAGTTTGTGTAGATCTATGACAAAGTTAGCTTATTGGAGGGCTGAAACAGGCACTAGAGGCCAAAGTTGTTTCTTCACAGCCACTCTGTCCAACAGCTACATGAGTTATACATACAGATAATGATCAGTTTCAGCCTCTTATCCTGTACTTAATTTGGTAAATATTAATTGTCAAATAAATAACATGTCAGTTCACGATAGCAGAGTTGCCAGGGGAAACTAATGCAGTCTGATGCAGCAGTCCTGCAATAAATCCTCCTTTCGTGACTTATCATGTTGAGGATTTGTTGAAATTGTTTTAGAGTGGTGTTGATTATATCTGCCAAATGCAATAAATTCTCCTTTCGTGACTTATAATGTTGAGGTTTCTCCCCCTTTTCTTAACCAAATCAAGGCTCTGGACCCAGTTGCTGTAAGTTGTACAGTCTGCAAAGCCCTCTCAAGCATGTCTTTGTTTTTCGGACGCCATACAGGGATATTTAAAAGGTCCAATTGGTAAGATTATTGTTGAGACTCACTACCAACGTGTCAAATACTGACGCTATGACCAAAAGTGTCAGTGTTTGACGACCTGGGAAAGCCAAATCGTCGGTATTTGATGGGTTGGGAATGAGATTCAACAGCTATCATACAAGTTGGACCTTCAAATATGTATTTTCTGTGTACTATTTGCAAGAAGAGTAAACAAACAGTATTTATTATTAAGGTTTGTCAAAGACGAAGGTGCACATGTTTCACCGGGGTCATCCCTGAAGGAAAAATGTACTTTTTTAAAATGAAGAATTTGGAGTTTCACAGTTTTTTAGATCTGGACAAAGTAATTGTTACTTTTACATTCATTTTATATTCATTTGGTGCCCAAAACAGCGTGGATGCTGCACCCAGGCCTATAATGTGAGGTAAAACCCTGTTCTCAGCTCAGGCCACCCAAAATCCTTTCCCACATACATTTGTTTGAAAGGAGACTTACAGTAGCAGCTGAAATCCACGTCGACAATAGTGTATTTGTGTAAATGGGAGCATGCGTGCATGTGAAAACGCATTTAAGGTATGTGGAAAAGTCAAATATGCTGTATTCCCACAGTCTCACATGACCTGAGATGAGTGTGCGGTGGTCAAAGCATGACCTCCTCAGGTCACGAGACCCTCGCTTGTCATCAGATGACAGTACTGAACTTTGTTCTGCTGTCAGAAATCACATCGGCACATTGGATCTCCGAGCTGTGTTGCTCCAACCACATGGAAACAAGAGGAGAGCCGTGTGACAAAAACAAAATGTCATTACTGTTTGACGAATGTCTCTTAAATCTCTGTGTTTGTCTGTTGGCTGTGAGATGTTGTCACCGTCGTTAGCGTCTGTCGACACATTGCTACCAAGCTGCACGGACATGACGAAGGTCTCGGTTAATTAAACTACGAATCACACTTCAGTCGAGTCATGTAACTTGACTCCAAACTTAAGGACACTGACAACCTCTTGCATTGCACACTGTGTCCTTCAGGGTTAGATTTAAAGGTAATGAGATCCTGCCTCGTGAAAGTTTTTAATGAACACCAAACAAACTCTTTCTGCAGGTCAGAACTTTTTTTGTGCACTCAGCTAAAAATGTCTTCTAGTAAAATCTTTTTCAAGCTGAATTTCCAATTTCCAAAAGGTCGCTGAGTGCCAGAAGGTGTGTAAAGGCCGTTCATTTCTCTGGGTTAATACAAAACAAAACTCTCTGTGAAGCCTATCCTACAGATTTAAAACATGCTGAATTGATTAAATGTTGAAGTCCTGACCTCCATAAATCTGAGTAGATCACTGGATGGAACAAAAGTTGATGACTCGTCTCCTGTTTAATCTCATTAACACAGCTGCAGCTCATTGTTCCTTTTTCCTAGAGTGGCTTCATCTCCTGCCTGCAATCAATCTGTTGAGAAAGTATTTGTTACCTACCAACAGAGGCTGTGATACTTTCTGCTGACAAACCACCTGCAGGTTAACATTTTAGCCACTGTTTCTACTGAGATAGCAGCTCCACAAGGCAGCAATCAACTTGAGATCCATGTTGTTTCATCCACATTGTTCCTTCACCGGTTTACTTCTGACTCAAGATGTCACTTTTTAGAAGTGCAATCCCAGTTTGCCTCAATCGTAACTATACTGTGTTGACAGACGAGAGCCTTAAATGTTAAATATGATATGTGCATGGTGAAAACACTCCTGGTGTGAGGTGTTTATAATGTAAAAAGTGTGAATACTGAAAATATTGTGTTAAAACCAGAGCTACGACGATTAAACCATTGGTTGTCAACTATTTAGTTAATTAATTAATTAGTTAGTTAATTTTTGATGGTTGAAAAAAGTGAAAATTATCTTATTCCAGCTCCTTAAAAGGTGCTATTTGTAAGAAAAGTTGGTTTTTGAGTCACATTCCCAACTCATCAAATAACGACGCTCTGGGTTTCCCAAATTGTCAGAAACTGACACTGGGATGTAGGACGGGTCGGCCGCCATCCCAAAGCGTCAGATTTTTGACGAGTTGGGAATGAAACTCAAAAATCAACTTTTCTTACAAATCGCACCATTAAATGAGAATATTTTTATGACAGTTAACTGAATATCTGACACCATCTTGGACTGTGGAGAACACTTATCCCCAATTTTTGATATTTTATACACTAAACAACTAAGTGATTATCTGAGAAAATCAAAATAAAACAATCATTAGTTGCAGCCCTGGTTTGAGCCAGTCTTCTCTTGATCATTTTGATAATTGTCTGCTCTATGACTGATGACAACTCTTAACTGTACTAAGTTTATTTTCACACGGCCTGCATAAATAAAAAAGCCATAGCAGCTTCTCGTGTGGTTGGTCTCTCTGTGCTGTTTTGCTGCTTCAGCCTATCACAGTGAGCTTCAAATCCAGATTACCACATGTCAGCAAAGCAGCCCCAGAAGATCTGGGGTAAAGGTTGACTCTTGGTTCAGTTGATCGAAGGGAGTCAGACCAACCACTTGTTTCTTTCAAAGTAACTACGTTGTCCATAATTTAAGCTATTTAGAAAATGTTGTTTGTACCTTGCTTAAGTTAATCGTTCTTTTGTCAGGTAATATATCACCATGAGGTCCTGTGACATTAAACTCAGTGGAGCGACAGTAACTGAGAGACAACATCGAGGCTCAACACATTCACTTTGATCCCTATATTTCACTTACTGAGGGATATTCCTCACACCTTGTGAATCTCTGGTATTTAACATCAGATGACAACCTATTTTGTGACAGTTTTTCTACCAAGAATGTCAAACGTTTATCGCTTCCAGCTTTTCATTTGTGAGAATCTGTTGCTCTCACTTATTATAATTTCCCAGAGCCCAGAGACACGTCTCTAAATTGCTTCTTTTGTCCAAAACCGAAAGAGTCTTTAATCTTAGAAGACAAAGAAAAGCAAGACGATACATTTTATTTGCTCGAAAAATGACTGAAATGATTAATCAATTGCCAAAATAGTTGTTAATAATAATAATAATACAAAATTTTATTTGTATAGCGCTTTTCATGAGACTTGAACACACTTTAAATGCGAACATGAAAGCAATACAATAAAAAACAAATCTAAAAAACATACATCATACAACATACAACATTAAACATGGCAACTAATTGTCTTTTTATTGCCCTCCAGATGTTTGACTGTTATTTGGACTAAAAAAATAATTGTGATGGACATTTTCACTATTTACTGACATTTCTGTTGGATCAAGAAAATAATCTGGAGCATAATCAATTACATATTATTTCACTTTTCTATTAGACTCAGTTTTTCTTTAAAAAAAAGATGATATTTTTATGTTTCTTCTATGTTTTAACTGTTATTTACACGGACAGCTTGAGGCCCCTTGCAGCCTTTCAGAACTATAAACACCACCATGTGGCTCTTGAACGCATCACGAAGGGTCCCGCCTCCTCTGATTGGTCAGCCGGGGCCAGCTGGCTGTGACGCCGCAGCAGCAGCAGGTGTGGACGCTCGGCTCGCTTGTTGTTTCTTTAGCTCTGCTGTGATTGCTGGAGCCCGCAGTCTCATGCCACTGCGTTTGGGCACACTGAAGCGGGTCGTTGTCCAGGTCCAGGTCCAGGTGTGGGTGTGGTGAACCCTGTCCGTGTGGCTCCCTGTCGACATGTCGGCCCAACATGACGGAACCTTCAGTCAGCTCAACAAGTTTGAGAAACTGTCGTGGAGGCCCTTCGTCCGCGACTCAGGTTTGTAAACAAAGCTCACTCCTCTGCGTGAGCAAACAGCCCGCAGCAGTCAGCAAGGCAAACAGAGGAGCAGATGTTGATCCAGATGACATTACTCATCGTTTATTTTGTCTTCGTGTGCACCAGGATGCTCGTTTGTGTGAGTAAGCGATCATGTGTCATGTGTATCATCGGGCTAAAGCTAGCTAACGTTGCTACGGAAGCCAGCAGGAGTTGGTGAGAGAATGAGCACCTAGCAGGCTAACACGGCGCTATTGTTGCTGTTATTTTCTTTAAATAGACATTACACGTGAAAGACTTGATAGAAAAGAAAAAAAAGAGGGATGAGCATTAGCAGTAGCTTCTGCTTATGTTAGCTTTAGCACACTGATAACAATTCAGGAAACGTCCTGTACCTGCAAATACAAGCTTAATAATTCATAAGAAGTGTGCCAACGGCCTTCAACTCCACACAGTGTTTGCCAACAGAAATGACTATTAACTAGCTAAATAAAAAGCTTGAAACTGGAGACAAAAACACTGAAGAACCACTCTCAATGGCATCTACTAGTTCTCCAGTGTCCTTTACCCAACATGTGAAAGACAGGCCCTGACACTAACTGTACATATGTTTTCCTCTCCCACATCTGCTGTATGGTGACTGACTGACAGGCTCCAAGAAGCGGGCACGGTGGCTTCAGGCTCGACGCATCTTCTCCCCGTCCTGCCCCAACCTGCGGATCCCCAACAGGTTCCTGAGAGAAGGTGCTGAAACAACACGATGTCGCATTCAGACTGTTTTAGCTCAGAAACAGGGAGACTAATAAGTAAACTGCATAACTGTAATGTTGTAAAACTCATCACTTGCATCATTTCCTTTGTCTTGACCGTCCCTCAGGTCACTGTGTGCCCCCCGCCCGCAGCGGACACCGCTGTGTTGCAGACAGCGCCAACCTGTACGTGTTTGGAGGCTACAACCCAGACTTTGAGGAGGCAGGCGGGTCAGACAACGAAGACTACCCTCTTTTCAGGGAGCTCTGGCGGTTTCATTTCGCCACAGCCACCTGGCAGCAGGTCCGCACAGAGGGCTACATGCCCACAGAGCTGGCCTCCATGTCAGGTGAGGACCGATGTGCACGCGCCCACTTGTTCTCATTTAGAGCCGGTCACTGGTCTTGTTTAAAGGTATCCTGCTGATCCCTGGTAGGACTATGACGTAATGTTTGTAGTTGATAGCTTCAGATTATCCTGCTGATCTCCAGGTGGCAGTAATGCACCAAAAAAACAATGCAATGTTCCAACAAGGGCAGGGAAGACAATGAGTTAACAAGGTGCACATCCCAAGTCTCCTATTTAATATTTCCTCACTCCTTGCTTGAACCACAAGCTCCGCCATCTTGCAGGCTGCTCATGCTTCTGCTCTGAGGAGCGAGGAGGGATCTCTATGAACGAGGACACACGAGATCATCCACAGCCCCAACATCTGGCACATTTGACTGACATGACATCACATGATGACACCTCAGAGGAAGGGGATCCCTCTACTCTTCCCCTCTCTCTATGCATGGTTTCCTTTGTGGGAGGGACTGGGACGCTAGGAAGGAGGACAACATGGATGCAATTAAAGAGACTTGGGGTGAACCCATAAATGTAAACAATGCTGCTTCAATCAAGAAAAATCTGCTTTTCAGTTGTTTTAGGAAGCAAATGTATTCAACACAGGTGTTAGAGCTCAGGACACAGACAATGAGCTTTGTTGAGTGAATGTAAACAGAAGCTTTGTTTGTTGGCAAGAAAACTCCACAGGGCTCCTTTAATGCTTTCTATTTAAGCTGTCTGACAAACTGAACAATCAGAGGGTTGACCTGCGCTCAGTAACGAGATTAGAGATTTAATGCCGTAAACTGTCGTGGTTTGCACTTGACGAAACTCCGACTTAATGAGACGACATTTGGGAAACCTTTTTATTTTATTGTTTTGAAAGTTTTTATTGACTACATAGACATGTGGTTTTGTCTCCTCATTTTAAGACTTTTTAAAAGTCTTGAAATTATTAGAAGATTAATTGATAACTGATCGATCAATGGTTTCAGTCATTTTTCAAGTAAAAATGTCAAACATTTGCTGATTCCAGCTTCTTAAATGTGAGGATTTGTTGTTTTTCTTTGTCATTCATGATAGTAAATTAACTGTCTTTGGTTTTTGGACTGTTGGACTAAAGCAGTGTTGTAAAAAGTAGCCAGAATTCACACTTGAGTAAAAGTAAAGTAAAAACTGTGTCAAAATATTACTTTTGTGGCAATAAATGTACTTGAGTGTCAAAAAGTAAATTATACATGCACTTTTTCCAAAGTGTAGTGTGGGGGAAGTATGAACACGTGGGGCCTTTAAACATGATTTTATTTAATTTTTTATCCATCTCATGAACAGTATCTTTGAAGTTGGTCCAGTATGTAGATTTGAATGAACCTTTGCTCGCAGTACTTGAACTGCAGCAGTGAAGACTGACCGTGTCGACGTCTCTCTCGCTCTTTCAGCTGTTTTACACGGCAACAACCTGCTTGTGTTCGGCGGCACCGGGATTCCCTTCGGTGAAAACAACGGCAATGACGTCCATGTTTGTAACGTTCAGTACAAACGGTGGAACCTGCTCAACTGCAGAGGGAAGAAACCCAACAAGATCTACGGACAGGTAACTGCAGCTGGATTAGATTTACAGATATTAAGACCATCACGTATGTGTAGCTTTGCATTCAAATGACAAACATCTCCATTTTCAGGCGATGATCATCATAAACGGCTACCTCTATGTGTTTGGAGGGACAACGGGCTACCTTTACAGTACTGACCTGCACCGGCTGGACCTGACCACTAGAGAGTGGACACACCTCAAACCCAACAACGCACCCTCAGATCTTCCTGAAGAGAGGTCAGGAAGCAGTCATAGTTTAAACGGCTCCAGTATGTGTGACCTACAGTGAATCACTAGAACATTCATAAAGATAGACTGAAACTGAATGCATGACTTTACAGGTACAGACATGAACTAGCTCACGACGGACAGAGAATATATATTTTAGGAGGTGGGACTTCCTGGACGTCGTATCCTCTGGACAAGGTGAGAACGAACGAGTTCAGGTGAAAGATTTGACAGAATAACGGTGTGTTACTAAAATTCTGTTTGTCTTCATCAGATTCACGCGTATAACCTGGAGACAAATTACTGGGAGGAGATCGTCACCAAGCCTCATGAAAAATTAGGTTTGTCATCCATCTTTTTTTTTTTGCTGAATAGAGGATTTGAAGACCTCACGTTAATTAACTTTATTTGTCATTATCATGACAGGATATCCTGCTGCCCGCCGCTGTCACAGCTGTGTGCAGGTGAAAGATGGTAAGGAGTATTTCACACAGCCTTACCTGGACACACCAGAATATCATTACACATGAAGAATATCTCACTTTCTCTTCCTCCAGAGGTGTTTATATGTGGAGGGTATAATGGAGAGATGATCCTGTCGGACCTGTGGAAGATCAACCTGCAGACTTTTCATTGGACCAAGCTGCCCGCCGTCATGCCAGAACCAGCCTACTTTCACTGTGCTGCTGTCACTCCGGTTAGTTTAAGATCATTCAGACGGATTTCTCTTCTGCACCAAGTGACAGAACAAATCCACTGAAATTGTAAATGCTGTTGGACTGATCAGGACTCGTCACCATTTTCATGGTCGATTAATATTTTATTATCTGATTAATTATTTAGTCGGTAAAATGTCAGAACCCGTGGTGATCTTTTATCTGACAAACAGCCGACTAGGGCTGCAACTAAAGAACGTTTTCATTATTGATTAATCTGCAGATTATTTTTACAGTTAATCAATTAATAATTTACTTGGTAAAATGTTGAAAATGAAACATTCTCATCAGAATTTACCAGAGCCCAAAGTGACGTCTTCAAATTGACTTCTCATTTACTTTTTATTCATCATAAATGACAGAGAAAAGCAACAAATCCTCACATTTAAGAAGCTGGAACCAGCAAATGTTTGACATTTTTGCTTGAAAAATAACTGAAACGCTTCATCGATATCAAGAGAGTTGGTAATTAACTTTCTTTGGATCAATTAATCGACTAACCATTGCGGTTTTACAGCCCAAGAACCAAAGATAGTCAATTTACAGTAAGACAGAGACGAGCCTCATGTTAGTCCTCACGTTAGTAAAACTGAAATCGGAGAATATTTGGAGGCTTGTCTTTATTGTCATAATTGATTGATCAGTTTAATGTTAATTTTTTTGTTACTTTCTCCTTCAGGCTGGCTGTATGTACGTCCACGGCGGTGTCGTCAACATGTCCGGGAACAGGAGGACGGGCTCTTTGTACAAAGTGTGGTTGGTGGTGCCCAGCCTGCTGGAACTGACCTGGGAGAAACTACTGAAAACTTTCCCTCACGTAGCCCAGCTGTCCACCCTTCAGCTGCTCAGCCTGGGACTGACACACACACTAATTCAGCGGCTCAAATAGAGACCGAAGGAGGCGGTACGTGACGCAACAGCACTGACTCTAAAATCGCAGGTAACCTGGCGAAAGAAAAAAAAAAAAAGGACAAAAAAGTTTTTCATGATGTCAGATGGTTATCAAACAACTTTGAATGCCTTTTAACTGTAGTCTTACGTAAACGTGTGCTTTTTTTTTTTTTTTAAAGGAAATAATTCATAGTTTTTAGTTTGCACGCATCAACCAGAAGCCATGCATCCACCAAACTCACTGTAGTATACTTATTTCCACCTCCAGGTACTTGCTCTTGTCATTTTTGGTACTTTATCCCCGTCAGAAACTTGTGCTGCATGAGCATGAACAGTTCAAAGACCATTTCTTGAAGTCGAAATGAATGTTTGCTTCTAGAGATCTTCTTCTTTCACAATTGCTGAAGGCGACTATGACGCTGAACACGGTTGCCATCGTTGTCCCACGTTCAGTCAGCTGCTGCTACTCGCACTGTGATGTAGGTTAGATCAAACAGTGCTGACGTTCACTTAAATGTCCATTTAGTTAGTCAACTTAAGAGGCACGCTGCTGATGAAGCATGGACACGTTATTACTGTGATACCTCTTCACTGTCTAATTAGGTCAATTATTTAAGGAGTCATGTTTTCGCCTCGAGGACTTTCTGACTGCATGCTGATATGGAGCTGTGATCATAAACAGAATAATATTCCCCTTACATCGGGCCCTGTGGTCAGATCTTTTAAAGATACGTGAGATGGCATCACTGTGAATCTTCTTGTGCCTCTTTGATTATTTTTCCTCTTTTTGGAAACACGCGAAGAAGTTAGAAATGAATTTCCACACCTGTAGCTCCGCAGTGATTCTCAACACTCTTTTTATTTTGTCATTTGGTGCCTTCTGAATTTCCAAAATGTCACACACGTTGTTTTTAATATTTCTGTAAACCTGTCTTTTTATCAGCATTGTTATTTGTTCGTTGCTCTCTGAACGGTGTACATGTAGCTGTTTTCTCCCTGTGTGATTTGCCTGGTGCTCTCCACATGAGCCTCCCGTCGCTGAACCTTTCTGCTCATGATGAATCAGGAGATGCCGCTCGCAGCTAAAGATTTTTCTCTAACTTAAATCCAGAGACCTTTTTTTTATTTTTACCTATTTATTTTAAACACTGTGCTGCTGTTTTATTATATTGCAGAGTCAGTATCGTAGCAGAACGTGTTGCTGCATTTCTGTTTCACCTGCTTCCCACTTTATGCCTCAACTCCACTTTAACCTTTTATACTGTAACATAAGCTGCATTATTATTATTATTATTGTTTTTTTACTTTTTGTCTTATTTTTCTCAAATGTTTTGCTGTGGTACTTTGAAAAATAAGTGGCATGGGACTTGTGTAACTAGTCACACGGCAGAGTATGTAAGGCGTACTCAGGATGTTAAATACTGTGATCAGACTCGGTCTGTTGAGCTCTGCAAACATTCGCCAAACTGTTAAACGGACTGTCATTCTTGTGAAACTACATTTCGGTACGCTGAGATGACTTTGCTGAAAACAAATCTTTTGAGGTTGCTGTGGACTAACGAGCTAAAATACTGTAGTAAAACTCCCAGCTGCTTGTATTAAGTCAAACTTTTTTGTTAAACTCTCTTGAATTTCTTCGAGTATCTGCAGCATTTTATGTCACATGTTCACTGTAAACTAATACTAAGCTCAAACTTACTGTATCATCATCATAACGTCCTATTTCACATTTCAAAACTCCACCTCAGTTACTTTTGATTATGTTTGACATGTTATGGCCTTATTTATATCTTATTGTGAAGCAGCAGTCTGCTTCGGGACTCGCTCTGACTTGGTAAATGTACTACGTTGCTTAAGACAGATGTTTATATTTGCATCATTTTCTGATGTTAAAATGATCCCTTTTGCATGTCGGTATGCTGTGCATGTGACTTTACATAATCTCTTGGGAGAAAAGGTGAATGCCTCCTCAAAGGCAGTTATGGCTGTAATGTACATTACGTTTTGTAATTCCTGTCTGTACAAACAATAAAACACACAGGCAGCCAGTTTTTCAAAATGTTGTATTGACAGATTTGTTATTCTTGTTAAGCACAGCCAGCCATGCCTCGTTTTACAACTATATGGTGCCAGTTTAATCAAAATAATTTACTTGTATCATTAACTCTGACAGACACGAACCATTTAAAAAGTATACAAAATGTATTATCACAGTACCTTAAACAAAATAGCATTAGTGCAGATACTTTACATCATAATATCCATTTGTATTGTAAAAATACTGCTTCTCTATCTTTTCATCAGTTTACAAAGACCATAAGAAGTTATCCGTCTGAGAACACATGGTTCAGTGTGCTAGCTTACAAACTGTACATTTTACAGTAGGAGTGCCGACCTGAGATTAAAAGTTTCAGTTTTGTCATTTGTATAATTTAGCATAAGAAACAAAATACTTTAAAATGCTTTAGTCACCCACATGCAGATGGAAAGACGGGCGAAGGTTCATAGTCCACGAAATATTTCTGGAGTTTCGCGGCGAAACAGCGTTGCAGCTTTCTCCTAAACGACTGAAGTAGACGGGGACTTGTTTTAAAATGTAATAAAACAACTGAAAAAAAACAGAATTGTCCAGAGTAATCCAAGTCTCTGGAAGTCTGACATCCCAAATTCATTTGACTAACAACTTTATTGCTGAAATCTTCACTGTAGCTGCTAAGATAAAAGCGCCCTCACCCTGTCTGAAGTGGGTGCACAAGCTCAACCCAGGTCGAAGGTGTAAATAATGTCTATTCAAATCAATTTGGGATCCCGGGGCTTCCGGAGACTTGGATTACTCTGGATGAGCTGTATCGAACCATTTTTTTTTTTTTTTATTGTTTAATTTTAAAACTAGTCCCTGTCTTCTTCAGTTGTTTAGGTGAATGCTGCAACTCTGTTTTGCTTTGACGCTTCAGAAATGTTTTGTGGACTACGAAACCATCTTTCCATTGGCATAGGGGTGAGTAAATAACGGCTGAATTTTTAGGTGAACTTATCCTTTAATAATCGGCCAGTGTCATGATTTATGCATCAGCGTTAAGTCATAATCCTGTCAGAATTAAATCTTGTCAACAGGGGAGTGGTATTAAATGCGGTCCTCCATGTTGCTGAGATGTGTCAGCAGCCTGCTGGAGATGGAGCGAAGTAATACATAGCCAGTAGAATAAGGTAGACGACCACCAGAGCTGTGCCTGGAAGGAAAAAACAAGACGGGAAATAACACTAAATGTACAAGATTGTCAGCGTTGGTGTTTTGTAATCCTAACATTCATGTGTGCCAAGTGACTAACTCTTCCTGAAGCCTGTTTGGCTGTTTTGACAATCCACTTGGCGTTTAAGAAAGAGTTAAATAATCATGACCAAAACGTACAATTTATTTTGTAAAAGTGCTTAAATTTTACTCTTAAAAAGCTGCACGAACTGTGTAAATCTTACCCTGAAAATAATCCGACTTTCCGTCCATGAAGATGTAGTTGACGAGAATAACGCTGAAGATACTGGCCCACAGGTGCAGGTCACTGAACAACAGCACAAAGCCCACATCCTACCCAAAACAGAGACGGTGTTTTATTTTAGCAACTATAAAACGGCAAACAGTAGGTATTAATATGAATGAATCAATGAAAATGAAGAAAGGGTGTCTTACGTAGAAGGCATTAAATAAGACCAGAATTGGGATCTGTAGCATGCAGACCTGAACAGCAATACAGATCCCCACCTCCAAGCTGAGGAAAGACAACTCATTTAGAAAACACATCTATTCATACAGAACCTTTCTAGAAAAACAGGATTTACCTGAGGCTGATGTTGTTTTGGAGTGCGAATTGGATCCCATTAACAATCTCTGGGATCTCAGGAACCATAGCGAGAACCGTCACCCCAATGAAATACTGCAGAAAGAAACAAAAACCGTTAGCACAGCTGGAGGAAACGATAACATAAGACCTGCCTCAGCGCGCTCAGGTGCGTGCCCTGACCTGAGAGATGTTGGGCTGGTTCAGTATGGGCTGGATGTTCTCTGTGACGAGATCGGCACAAGCAGACGTGAGCACGGTGGCCATGATGAGGATGACCAGAGACCTCCAGCGTGACCAGTGGACCACTGCTCCATGGTGGCCGGTCACTGCACAGACAAAATGAAGAGATGTTGGTGTGGTGTGTTAGCATGTGACAACTTGAACCCTCACCTTACTGTAGGGTAATAATACAGTTAAAATCTTTACGATTATCATGTGAGAGGGAGAAGCTCACCCTGTCCTTCTCCGACGTGAATGTCATAAATGTGGGAGTGCGTCTTCAGCGTGAATGTCAGACCAATGATGTAGGCAACAGGCAAGAGGGCAGAAACTGTGTACACCAGCGGCCTGAAGACAAGAACACACAATAAACGAGGAGAAAGAGGGTAAAACAGCTTAATGGATTCTTTTACAGTATGTTTTTTTGCTCTGGTCTTTCACACCTTAAATGGTATCTTTGGTATTTCTCAACCTCGATGTTATTTTCCTATGTTTTTGGATCTAAGTGAGTAATGGTGACAACATTTTTGAAGTTGGTCCAGTATTGAGCGAGACTGCGGCAGTCGCGAAAACCGGCTGCAATGTAATCCCTGCGGGCACTGTCAAAGTACAGCCACTTAAAGTGCTTGTTTATGCGACTGGCAGGCTCAGAAGTGTCAGACAACATTACAAAAAGGATCCCTACAGACACAGACATTTTTGTCGAAGATTAAAATGTTTTTTATGTTCTAACCCAAAACAGCTGCTATCGTTCTCGCACAAGCCACCAGACTCCATTTGCAGAAACAGTGATTATATCGTCGTAAACGTGAAAGAAAAACAAAATAAAACTCACCAAAAACCACCTTGGTTCATCTGTACACTCTTCCAACAATCACCAACTTCAGATTGGTTGAAACAAACACTTAATTCACTAAGTTAGATGTAAAAATATCAAGAGAGGATAGAGAGGAAGGGCGGGCATCGGAGAAGCAGAATATTTTCAGAGTGAAATTAACAGCAGTGATTACATTGGAGCCCATTTTGTGGCGGCTGTCTGCAGTTGTCTCGCTCATTACTGGACACATTTATAAACTGTTGCTCCAAAAAATACCGAAGTTACCCTTTAAATCAGTGCCAACCAATTTCCACATCATAGACTAGCTTCAGATATATTTGTCTCCTCTGTTTTGGAGTTGTTTCAAAATCAACTGAGAGAGAAAAGTGTTGAAAACTCCTTGTTATACTTGATACTCTTGATACTCTTGATACTTGAATGTCAGAGCTTCAAATAGAAGAGTTTTCAAATGAACCTCTGCTCAAAGCATTATGGTAATACAAGTGTTTTTGATTACTGAACCGAATGTAACTGAAAGGCTCCACAGCTACAATCAAGGGCTAAAACATGCAAAACCACCAGTAAGTAAATGAGGAAAAAAAAACAGTTTCTTACTCAACATGGTTGCGGAACAATGTACCGTTGTTCTGTAGAAAGAAATCAAATCGCACATAATTCAGTGTTAAGTTATACATGTTGTGTTGTTGTGTTGTGATGTTTTTTAAAACAAGACTCAATAGTTTGGGAGTTCCTCCTGAATTAACGATACTGACCAGATCGTAGTGGCAGTTGTGGCAGACAAACGGCCCGCTGCTGTTACTCGTGCTGTTTCCTCCAGTGGAGTTGGTGCAGGCGTCGCACACCAGATTTCCATACGCCTTGGAGAACAGCGTGGGGGCAAACACACCTGCCATTGACAGTCAGGTGGAGGAGTCAGTGTCAAACATTTTGGTAATGCAGCTGATTTCTGCTTCAGTGGACAGAAATAAGAAAACACCCGTACAGCCGGTTCTGTTGCTGCCACCATCATTGAGCATTTTCATGTCAGATTGTTACTTTTGGGGTTGAATTTTTGATGTATATATTAACATGGGCATGGAAATAATTAACAAATGTCTTCTTTATGGGTAGAATATCCCTGAACATGTGACTTTCTTTTCTCAAGACATTGACTTGTCTCTGGTCACGTGTCTAAAAAGTCATGGTAAGCCTGGATGTGTTAAATGTAAAACTTTGAATGAAAACAGGAGCTGGACAAAGAAAACAAATGTGGCTGTAACGTGTGTTGCCATCAGGTGGCAGAAGCATCAACATTTTAAGCAGCTGCTACTTTTTGTTGTCTTTAGGAGGCAAAAACAACATGTCTGCATCTGCAGGTTCAAGCTGCTGCTGCTTTTTCCTGTATGACATGTCTGCGAATGACCAAACAGGTGTCCCCAGTGGACAAACTGCAGCTAACTTAATGTGAAGGGATGAGTTTGTGAGTAAGTTAGGTGCCAGTTTGATGAGGGGGGGTCCCCTCAGGGAGGCGCTAGAGGACTGTTTGTTCCAGGACGAGCAGGTTCAGGAACAGCTTGTTCCCCTCGGCTGTCACCCTGCTGAACTCTGGGACTGTTTCTGTCTCACAGGCTGCTGGCTCATACATACTGCTATACTCCTGCACGTGACTGTACTATATGTACTCTCACATACTCATACATATTTATACTACTGTCTAATGTATGTATATATATATATATATATATATATGATCTATAGTGTATAATGTCTACCATACAATAATACTATTTCCATTACTTGAACTTACACCGGCACTGTATCTTAGCGTACTCTAATCTAATATCTAATATCTACCCTGTACTGTTTTTCCTATACATATGAACATTACTCTACACTTACTGCTTTTTGCACTTCTGGTTAAATGCTAAAGTGAGAAAAAAATCCTGGATCCGTCCCCCAAAAGTTAACTGGGTCTCTTCTAGGCCGAGACCCATCCTCCATCCAAGTTTCATGGAAATCTACACAGTAGTTTTTGTGTTATCCTGCTCACAAACCAACCCTGCACTTCCAAAAACGTACAGCTGGTTGATGGGTATTGGTTTACTTGCCTCCTACAGAGATGAAAAGCAACGCAGAGCTCACTCCTGTAGAGCGACTGTTGAACGTCTGCTCACTGTGTCTCAGCCCTCCGATTATCATGCAGATGCCCTGAGAAAAAAAGACAAAGCAATGAGCCTCATTCATGCTGCACAGCCTGTTTTATTGATGTGTTTGAACATGACTTGTCTTGTAACTGATTTAACTTCTAATTGAGTGTACAGATGTAAATAAAGTTAATTCAAGCCGCCTCCAATTTCAAAGGTTTCCGTTAAAAGCTGTAAAATGAGACTGATTGGCTCACGGGGATGAACAGGATGCATCCGAGCAGCGTGCCCGTCAGCGCTGCTTTAACAACTTCCTGAAGACACTTGTTGGCTGCGTGGTGACCTTTGAGCAGGGCTGTGATGTAAAAGGTCAACTCTGTGATCGAGCCGAAGCTGGCGTTCACCACGGCACCCACAGCGAAGTTACTCTGGGCGGAGATACTGCAAATGTGATGGACAAATAACATCAGAAGCACTTTATAAGAACATGTGTAACACTTTTAACATTTCTGGTTCACTACATGTAAAAGGCAACATTGACTTTGATTTCTAATATCACTGTACAGGTGAGTTTTAAGGAAGTAAAAACAACTCACCTGGCAATGCCCATACCAATATAATAAGACAGAGGTATGATGGAGCCGATCGCTATGGCGAACTTGACCTCAGAGCTGGCGTACTGGTTTTCTCTGTCAATATATCCGATTATCATGGCAAATATTACCAGAGGGAGGAGGTCTGAGATTGGAGTCAAGGATAACAATATGTCCTTATAAGACAAACACACACATATACACACACATTTACTGGTAAAGGATACTGACAGCGAACACATTGATCCCATCAACAGTGTACTTGTAGTAGTACCAGTTTACAGCGTGGTAGCAGCACAGCAGAGCTCTGGTCTCATAGCCCTGAGGCTGACGGTCAAATCAAAAAAATAAAGCAAGCATGAAGACCACCGCTCTGTAATCTCTTCAGGTTCATGTGCTATGGATGATAAAAATTAGATCTTTCTCTTGCCTTCCTCCGTGAGCAGGTGGAGACGGAGACATCCTCAGGAGCCAAGAGAAGAATGACGCCCAGGGTCCTTGCGTTCATCTTGGAGACAGGGATGGTGAAGACCAGGATCCAGGAGAGGAAGCAGGCCAGGGAGTGGATGACCACCAGAGGAGGATATCCCAGCAGCAGCCACACGTAGGTGGAGATACGATGCTACACAACAACAACAAAAAATCCTATGATTGATACTCCATTTAGCAGAAAAGTATATGCATAAAAAGGTGCTCATGTGTTGTGTGTCTACATGTACTGTATATTTCACATGTGACAGTTACCCAGTAGGGAGCGCGCAGAGGTCGTCCAGGCAGCTCTGGGACCGCCACCTCTGTGGGTGAAGGCAGCAGAACTGGAGAGTTTTCTTCCGTTCCCTCTACGTAACAATCACAGTCTGGTGCTTGCTCACAACATCTCCTCAATGTATTTCCAATCTGGAGAAACACAACCAGAGGAGCGTGTTATCGCTGGCTCATTAGATCAAACAGTCACAATTGGGGCTGCAAATAGCAATTATTTTCATGATTGATTGATCTGTCTTTTATTCTTTCAAATGATTCATTGTTTAGTGTATTAAATGTCAGAAAATAGTTCTGAAAATCCCCATCATTTATCAAATTTGTTGTCAAAACTACACAATAAAAGGAAATCAAATATAAGAAAACAGTCATAAAAAAGAGACAAGTCCCAAATGAGTTAGTGTAAAAGTTTGTCTAGAGAGTAATTAAGTGACAGCAGGTAGTTTCAAGGTTTATCGAGGCTGTTACTGTGAAAGCTCAATCTCTGCTTGAATGCTAAAAGTCAATTTGCACCAAGTAGTTACAGCATATGCATTGTGCTGTGTTGCACACTTGCAGTGCTTTTCAGTAGCAGCAAGATTTTCACATTCATGACCACAAGACATTGAGAAACAATGAGGAAACTACAAGATTCACTTTGCAGAAAAAGGGAAAAGAAACAGCAGGAGAAACGTCCCAGACATTAACTGAACCCAAACAATACCTCGTGGATCGACTTGCCGAAAGGCCACAGGAAGTAGCACGACAACTTCCAGCAAAGCTTGCCTGAAGAGTGAGATAAAAATTAATGAGGACACCATATTTTGTATAATAAACACTACAATTAATCCCTGTTGATTGGCACACCTACCATATGGTATACCAGAGATAGTGATGAACATAAGCATGCCGACCAGAAAATACACCAGGGAGACCCACCAACCAAAGAGAAGCACATACCCTACATTTCCACATGTGATAAGATGACCTGAAACCAAGAAGACAAAATATTTTTTAAAAAGGCCGACAGGTTCTCCAGCAGCCACAGTAACAACAAGTCTCCATGTAACTTATATATAAATAATAATGTTGGTTTATTACAACTTGGATGTTATTTTTGTAGTTTTAGCCAAGTAACATTTCTCCCAGTAATAATAACATTATACTTGTGAAGATCATTGTTAATTTCTTTCCCCGATCAGTTATTACTTTAGCGAGTATGGTGTTATTAAGGCTCAAGTTGTAATAAACCTTAACTATCTTTTAACACAAGCATCATAACCTGTACCTGAATGTGGTTTAATGACGTTCAGTTCAGAGTAGAGCTCTTTTACAACCTCTGACCTGACTTCAAACGGACGCTCAGTCACATGGCTCTTCCATTTTCTAAAACCAAACTGAGACAAACAGACACACGCACACAATTTGAGGGATCAACCTTCCTGCCTGCAGTGCTTCAACTAAACCACTGTCGATTTATGAAGGGAAACATTTAGCCTTTAGACATCTTACCCTGTAGTTGTTGACCAGTTTGTTGGCTTCCACTTCGTTCTCCGCTCTGATGGTTCTCTTGCTTTGGATCTCCACCCAGCCGTCATCACAAGCATGATGGCTCGGACCTTAAATGACAAGCAACAAGATGACGAGTAAGTGTTTAAAAACACATCACATATTGGTGTTTAAGAAATCTAAATATGTTGGTGCCCAGTACTCACATGTGTGTGAAGATATGCATTTTGCGGTGCACAGAGCAGGACATACGGAGGGATGTGAAGAAGGAGTGCCTGTTGAATTAGGTTGTGGGCCTCCATGCAGTCGGTCATGGATCTGTTCATGATTGTGACCTGCCTGAGGATCAAACTCCCATGAAGCATCTGCAACACCAAGCGAGAAGTAGGCAAGTAGCCAAAATATTGATCAACATGATGACAGAAATATTACAGGAAATACAGCAACAGTCCTTCTGAAAAATACAAACATAGTATGTATTGATTTTGTACTGCTGAAAATACAAATCATGTTATTGTACGACTGTATTTTTGCATGAACTAGACAGTATTATTATGATATTATATTTAACCATCGGGTTATTAAAACATTTTATTATCTAATATAAATATAATTTAACTTATTGTTTTGTATAGCAGTGAATTTACAATAGGGTTGCAGCAGTATACCAGTTTCAAGGTATACCATGATATGAAAATTGATGGTTTGTGTATATTTGCTTATTTACAATACTGAATCTTACCGTATTAGCTTTATTAAAGGTATATTTCAAGTTTATGTTAAGTTTCATGTCTGTTAGACTTTTATGAAATTATAATGAAGCGTTTGTTCAACCAAAAAAATAAAAAACCTTCTGTTTTGATTCATTTAAGGGTCATTGTAACTAATAATTAGGATAATAAATGTGTAATACCGTAATATCATGGTAATTTCTGAGATGTTATTATACTGTGAAAATCTGATACCATTATACAAAAAAAATAGTTAAATTACCAACTTAAAAAGTTACATATTGGACCACAGTAGGCCACAAAACTATTTGGGATGGTCATACATACACAGGTTAAACTCTAAACTTTAAGGCGAGCACATTTTGAGTTGAGTGGGACATTAAACATTTAATGGAAACATCATAAAACATTTTGTAATGAAATTCAGACTGAAACACAAGACAAGTCTTTGTCTTGAGAACAACGTCCACGTGTACGGACTTGATGTCAGACTGTGTCAGTTACACCCTGTATCTACAGCTCTGCAAAAAAAAATCAAATTAAATAAATGATCCTCCCAAACCCCCAAGGTCTGAGACTTCACCAACAACCATCACACACATAGTATTTAGGCCTGCAATAGCACCTGACCCAGGCATAACCTCCATCGTGTGGATGTATGCATGATAATGTCTCGGGGCATATGTAGTACAACCTTCCTCGTGAGGTCAAAAAGCCTCTCTATCCATCTTTGATCTGATTACTGACTCTAACAATCTGACAACAGCTTGATTTGTTCTGCGGGGAAACCAGAGGCATGACTGCAATTAAGCAAAGGGTAAAAAACTACTTGGATCATTCACTGCTCATTTTCAAGGATTCGTCTCTCACAATACACAGCTTTGATGATTTAAACTGACAAACCACTGGCATCATGAGACAAGAGAGCACAGAAAACCATGACTTCCCCTTTTATACTGTGCCTTCACACATCAGTCTTGTTTTGTTTCCTCTTTCTTTTTTTAAATCTGCTTCCTGAAATAAGCACAAACTTCACATATTCTACAAAGTGTTAATGATTGTGCAGCATCAGTTTATTTCACAACTCACTACTTTATTAATATCTATATTATGATGGGCATAGATCAAAGTAAATTCATGCAGTCAGGGCATTATTCACTAACTCACACTTGGTATCTTATTAGACTCTTATAGCTTTGGAAATTTATGAATTTTCAGACTCAGATATGTTGCTGTCATGAAGTGATGGAGAAAGTCTGGACGAGGCATGAAACAATTATTCCATTAGTCAGTTAGTAAATCAACTCACTATTTTGATAATCGATTCATCGTTGACACAATTTATCGTGCAAAAAATGTCAAAGTTCCTGATTCCAATTACTCCAATGAGAGGATTAGTTGCTTTTCTCTATTAATGTTTCGATTTTGGGCCAAAAGCAATCAGCCTTTTTATAACCTCAGTCTGGCCCTCATCCCATCATCAACCCCATCATTCATTAGTAACGTCTGGCTGTGTTGAACTGACAACCTACTTCTAAGATTAAAAAGGTGCATTTTCTCTGTACTTTTGTATACAATATTTATTTTTTTTAATTGTTAAAACTAATAAACAAAGCGAGTGAAAAAGACGTAGGGAAAGTAAAAGTTGCCCCCTTAGCACTTTTTTTTCCAAGAAGTGGTTGAATAGGTCTGCTGCAGATGTTACCTCAGAATATGGGGAACTGTGATGGTCTATTTTTTACTATTTTCTGACATTTTTTTTTATACATGAGCCTAATTAAAAATGAAAATAATAATAAAAATAATCATTAAATGCAGCCCTAGTTCGGATAGCTGCAGGTGTTTTAAAGCTGCAAACAAACTGACACAAAAAGAGATTTCCAATGTGTATATGTGCACTTTTAACATGGACAGAGATGGCTGCCCCACCCCCCCACCTCGTCCCATAATGCATTTCCAAGCCCTTTACCTAACCATCATCTCTACATGCCTAACCCTAACCCCTCAAAATCAAGTCTTAACCGTCAAACTGCATTTTGAAATTGCGAGGTCCTCACTTTCTAAAATGTCCTCACTCTGGTCCAACTTCTTGCGGTCCTCACTATGTAACTAACACAAGAATAAACACACAAACACACACATACACACTGAGGGGGGTGGGCGGACTACATCTTAATGAATAAGACGTGACTGTCCGGTACGCAGCAGCCCGGTCTGTACACTGGACCGCCGTCTTCACACCCTTTTCATCAACACAATAAATAACAGCCCTGCACATGCTGACGGACTTAAAATGGAGAATGTAGTGACGGTGTTGTTAACGACACAGTCTCCTTGTTAACGTACACATAAAGTTTATTTGTATTACCGCAAGCTAAATAAGAGCTGCAAGTCGCTCACCTTGTGCGTGTTCAGCCGGCCTCCTCCTCCGGCTGCTCGTGTCCGAGCTGTGCGTGGATGACACGGACATCTCCGCCGGGACAAACACCTCACCGTGCGGTCTAGATGGGCTGTTCTGACCCGCTCATACTCTCACTGAACGGACGCTGCTGCTGCTGCTGTCGCTCCGGTGCTGCGAAGTAGGCGCACTGATTCACGAGGAATTACCCCGCATGGAATTGTGGGAAATGTAGGCAGCATACATAGTTGCTCTCCGTAAAGGGAAAAAACAACATAAGTAGTTACATTGAAATAGAAAAATACTTAATTATATGAAAAGAAATAGCCCTGCATTCAACAACAAAATGTAAAAGTAGGCCTCATCATTGTGCAGAATGTTATATTATTATATGTCACATGATCAGATGTCTTAGATATTTATGTGTAAGAAGTTTTTAAATATAATAGCTGCACACTGATCTATTAGTATTCATCAGTGTAAAAGTAAAAGTTAAAAAAATATGTTACAATAGGCTACTACTATTGTAAAAATCAAAGTCTTCTTAAAATAGTATCTGATATGTAATGTGCTGAAGTATCAGATGTGATATTCTGGAAATAAATGTACTTTAGAATAAAAAGTACAAGTCAAAGTAAGATTATAGGCTACATATATTTACTGTAGTGGCGGATTTGTTCTAAATAATAATGCCCTTTGTCCAAATCAAAAACATTATCAACAAAATCAAAATCAAATGGCCACTGAGGCACTTAAAGAGTGAATCTTATGCAGGGTTGTGACAAAGCAATTTTCCAGTCATTTTGGTACGGTTTTGCAGTTTATTTTCTTTTTGAGTGGCAAACAATTGACAATGGCGTCTGTGTCTCTCTTGCCCTGTCACCCTGGTAAAAAACCATAAACCCTTCCCAGTGCCTGCCTAGTCATATACTGTATATAGATTCACCTGTGCCAGTGCCTTCAAAACAAAAGCCTAATCAAATATTCAAAATCACAAAAACAATGCTACCAATATTTTAATCAAACTAATTAACTAACTTGTACTCATCAAAACATTAACAAAATAAATAAATGTTGAAATGATATTACAAAACAATGAGTAGCTCCAACATTTACATGTATGTATACACTGTATGCTACTACAAATCCAATATTCAGCATTTTACTGATTACGTAATAAGTTATTTTTCATGGGTTGCAGATAAAATAAATATTTTTTAAATTACACCACCTTGGCTCTAATAAAGCAAACAAACTGCAAAGTAACTAGTAACTGAAGTTATCCAATAAATGCAGAAGAGTCAAAGGTATAATATTTGTTTTTTCCAAGTGTAATGGAGTGGAAGTATAAAGTTGCAGAAAATAGGAATACTCAAAGTACAAGTACCTCCGAATTATACTTAGGGAGGCCTACACTTAGTGATATTCCATCTAAAGTTTTGTCTATAAAATCTGGCACACAAAAAACGTAGTGTGTAGTGTACTTCACTAATGTAGTGAAGTACAATTACAATATTTCCCTCTGAAGTATGTGAAATTTAAATACTCTACTACAGTTCAACCTCAAAATTGCACTAAATAACAGACTGAATGTATTTTTCCCCCACCTGCAAGTTGCACAAATAAGATAGCCTGTCACCCAAATACTCAAAATCAGAGCATACCTGATGACTTGAAATGAAAATCTCACTAAGTAAGAATTTATTGATAAGCTGGTAATTCAGCTGCTATACAATTATTTGGCCTTATGTAGTGGCTGTTATTAGGGTAATACTTTGTAATAACCACTATTAATAAATGATGAATTTAAAGTCAATTAAACTTTATAAGTTATATACCTAATTAAAGATTTATCAGTTGCAACTTTTTAATGGCCATCCAAATAATGTTTTTTGATGAAATACACAGTATTTATTTACCATTTACAGTATTACAAACATCAGTTGTAACTATAAACAATTGCTTAATAAATGGTTTATAAAGCATTTCCTTGTTTGTTAACAGTGAATTAACTATAAATTAATGTTTAATTAACGATACATTTACCATATTTAAATTATGGTTTTTATTAAGTATTACTGTAACCGAACTTTCCTTCTGTATTTATGTCACGTTAGTATTTAGTTGTATCCATTCACCCTCCTCCTGTAGAACACATTCATTGTTGCTTTCTGCAGCTTACTCTGAAAAACACACAAACTAGAAAAGACAACAGTAGAAATAATATAATAGATAATAATAATACATAAGAAAAGACAAAATATTTACAGAATGTATTAATTTGGCTGTAAATGTATGTGTTAGTAAGGTGTGTGTGTGTGTGTGTGTGTGTGTCCTGCCATTGATCTATCCATGGTGTCTTCTTGTAGCGGAGACAGAGAAAATAGCTCCACAACATGGTCAATAGTAGCTATGACATGGAAGTTTCTTGTTTTTTCATTTCACATCCGCAGCTCTTCAGTCTGCTTGCCAGCAAAGTGTTGGCAGTTCATTTTGTGAACAGCTGTTGTGCATTAATGCGTTTTTTTTAAAAGAAACTTAATGAAACTGCAGTTTTAATTTAAGTATCTAAATAAGCAATCTCTGTGATCATGATGATTTAGTATTTTTATAAGCATTTGATTTTTTAGAAATATATTCTCCAATCAATAATTTTACATACATTTTTGACAGAGCAAGAATTTTGCCTGTTATCCTAGGGTTTAGTCTACAGTGTTTTCCATATAAACTAAGATTACACAGATTTTGAAAAAAAAAATTATTTTCCTCTTGCAAATGAAAAGTTGAAAAGCCATAAAATCACTCAATATACCTTACACAGTCTGGTGTGACCATTAACTGATTCTGACTAATGTTAGCTGATGTTGCCAAACTTCAAATAGATACTGATGTGCAACACAGATTACAGAGTTGGTTTGCTGACTTTAACTATTCTATAATTGTGCTACCGTTATGTTACATTTTAACATAGCTGTTTTAATTAGTGTTATCACAACAAGTAAAACAAGTCTTTTAAGAAACTTAATCTTTATAAAATGAAATTCAGTGTAATACTGCAATAACCACTTGTAACCTCAAAGGCAAATGTTTAGCAAAATAGTTATTTATTAGAGTTCCAGAGAATAGTTTGAACTTATTTGTCTACACAAGGCAACCCCTCTGAGGAAGACTTCTTAAGGGAAAGTCAACACTTTTAAAGCCAAATTGAAGTGAAGAGGATTTGGTTGAAATGGATATTATATTATTATATGACCAATTGTATGTATGATATATATGACTTATGTAAATGTGGTTCAGCGTACACAAAAAAGCTAATTTTGTTGTGGCTTTGTTTAGAACACAGGTGACCTAATTTGCACTTAACAGACCTTGTTTTAGGTCAACCTATTAAATTTGGCAGTTGCATTATACCACTGAACTCTTTCTCATCACATCAAAAGGTTTGCAGCATGTAAATAAGATTGCTCAAGATGTTTCTAAAATAGACGTTTATAAAGTGTAACTATTTGTCAGAGCTATGGAAGTTATGGATACAACATTATGCCTGCAAGAACTCTGACTGGTCGGCTTGGATTGCCTTTGTTTTCTCATTAAGTTCCATTATTAATAGTGAAGACAACATGTAGCAAGCTGAAGGAAGGATACATAATCATTTTCAGTAACAAAACCCTGCAAACTCTCTGCTTGCTATAGTCAATAGTCTATTACAGCAAGTGGACTGCTGTTTGGCAAGCATGGCACAACGAAGCTCCAGATTCTGAGGAAGGGATCTACATGACCCATTTCTTGTGTTTCTTCTTCTTTCTCAGTGTCATCTAAACCTTTGACTTTTTAAGTTATAGGTGTCAGACAAACTACTAGCTAAACCAAATTGAAATCCTGCACATGCATCCTGTGCACCAGCAAAATAAACATTTGGTGACAAATACCGCCTGAGACCACCGAGATCTTTAATGAAGGTTTTAGTGACCCAAACGTTGGACTTGTCAATAAATGCTTAATGTCAGACTGTCCACCACTGACCTGATCTGACAGGGCATGTGTTTTTTCCTCTTGTCCCACCCATATGACAGATCTTGTGAACAGCTTAGCAAGCATCCACCCAAATAATGAAAAAAAAGCATTACCTAATACATCCCTGAAGTGTTTAAGTGGTTATTAAAATATTGGAAGCTGTGATTGGTTGTGATTTGGCCTAAGGGGTGGGGTTTTCAAAACACTGAGTCAAGTCACATATAAATATGGCAACACGGTGGTACAGTTGGGGACTTTTCAGGTCAAACAGCTGTTGAACCATGGCAAAGCGCTGGAGTGCCACGTCTTTAGTGGCAATAGCCCTGTTAGGATGCTTATTTGGGACAGAGATTGAAGCGCAGGGCTGGACGAAGTCTGGAACAAAGGGTTCTCCACCTCCTCAGGTACCACAGTCTCGTGAACCTGCTGTACCTCAGCCTCAGCCTCAGCCTCAATATCCTAATACGCCAAAGGTCTATCCTCAGCCTCAACCTGTGCCTCAGCCTCAGCCTCAGCCTCAATATCCTAATACGCCAAAGGTCTATCCTCAGCCTCAACCTGTGCCTCAGCCTCAGCCTCAATATCCTAATACGCCACAGGTGAGACCTGTACCTCAGCCTCAGCCTCAGCCTCAATATCCTAATACGCCAAAGGTCTATCCTCAGCCTCAACCTGTGCCTCAGCCTCAGCCTCAATATCCTAATACGCCACAGGTGAGACCTGTACCTCAGCCTCAGCCTCAGCCTCAATATCCTAATACGCCAAAGGTCTATCCTCAGCCTCAACCTGTGCCTCAGCCTCAGCCCCAGCCTAAATATCCTAATACGCCAAAGGTCTATCCTCAGCCTCAACCTGTGCCTCAGCCTCAGCCCCAGCCTAAATATCCTAATACGCCAAAGGTCTATCCTCAGCCTCAACCTGTGCCTCAGCCTCAATATCCTAATACGCCACAGGTGAGACCTGTGCCTCAGCCTCAATATCCTAATACGCCACAGGTGAGACCTGTGCCTCAGCCTCAGCCTCAGCCTCAATATCCTAATACGCCACAGGTGAGACCTGTGCCTCAGCCTCAGCCTCAGCCTCAATACCCTCAACCATCACAGGATCAATCTCAGCTTCAGCCTAAATACCCTCAAACGCCACAGGTTCGACCTTGGCCTCAACCTGTGCCTCAGCCTCAGTATCCTAATACGCCAAAGGTCTATCCTCAGCCTCAACCTGTGCCTCAGCCTCAATATCCTAATACGCCAAAGGTCTATCCTCAGCCTCAACCGGTGCCTCGGCCTCAGCCTCAGCCCCAGCCTAAATATCCTAATACGCCAAAGGTCTATCCTCAGCCTCAACCGGTGCCTCGGCCTCAGCCTCAGCCCCAGCCTAAATATCCTAATACGCCAAAGGTCTATCCACAGCCTCAACCGGTGCCTCGGCCTCAGCCTCAGCCCCAGCCTAAATATCCTAATACGCCAAAGGTCCAACCTCGTCCAGTACTAAAGTTTCCTCAATATCCTCAAGCACCAAAGTTTGGTGGATATCCTCGAGCATTTCCTGATTCTCTGCAAGAACTACAGGCCCCTAAACAGTATGAGCCGGAGCGAACATCACCACCAATTTTCCCTGGCCCTACTCAGTCTTGTGAAGTGACAGAGAGCCAGAGAGTCCCATGTGGAGCTTTTGATATTTCTGCTCATGAATGTGAGTCGATTAGCTGCTGCTTTGACGGAAGACGGTGCTACTTTGGAAAAGCAGGTGGGTTTTTGACAAAGCTGTGATTATTAGAGTTATAGTCTAACTTTGTTATTTAGGCACATTAGCGTCATGGCCCTGGCAATGGCAAAGCTGGTCAATGACAGACAAATATTGGATGGATTGTTGTGTAATTGCTGACTGATATTTAAGATCCTGAGAGGATGAATGCTAATGACCAATACCTGCAAAAAGGTAATTCCCATTAGCTTTAGCTATACTTTAATTGGTGCGAGTTACCATATTTCAGTGTACAGACTTGCTAAACTAAGATGGTGAACATTAGAATGTTTAAATTGTCATTTTGAGCATTTTAGCAATTTGATGTTAGCATTTTGCTCATGGCACAGCTAAAGCAAATCCTCAAATAGTTACTAAGATTGGCTTTGCACTTTCCAGTTACATTTTCCTTTAGTCAATAATATCAAATCTTTCAACCTATCGATGTCTGTTTTTGTGCCACCAGTGACTGTCCAGTGCACCATGGATGCCCAGTTCATTGTAGTAGTGGCCAGAGATGCCACCCTGCCCAACATTGACCTCGAGTCAATCTCACTGTTGGGACAAGGTCAAAGCTGTACACATGTTGACTCTAATTCAGAGTTTGCCATCTACCAATTTCCTGTAACTGGCTGTGGGTCGGTTGTTACAGTAAGACTTTGATTTTCTATTTTCCAAACAAAAAAGACAACTTTGAAAGATTATTATCCAACCTGACTTTTTTTTTTTTTTTTTTTTACCTTTGTAGGAGGAGCCTGGTGTTATCATCTATCAGAACAGGATGTCTTCCTCATTTGAAGTTGGAGTCGGGCCTCTTGGAGCCATTACCAGGGACAGCAGCTATGAGTATGTGATCATTAAAAGAAAAATGTTTTTGGGTCAAAATTTAAGCTCTCACCAAGTATAATGCCAGTTCTCTTTTTCAGATTGCTCTTCCAGTGTAGGTACACCGGCATATCTGTTGAAACTGTGGTTGTAGAGGTACTGCCATTGCAAGATCCTCCTCTACCAGTTGCTGCTCTGGGACCCATCGATGTGTACCTGAGGTTGGCTAATGGACAATGCAATACAAAGGGTTGTAATGAAGGTAAGTGTATGTTAGCCTGGCAGCATTTCTGTTTTTGTAGATAATTCCATAACGTTCATGCTAACTGGTATCTCTGCTCTCACAGTGAATGCAGCCTATACCTCATACTATACGGACCCAGACTACCCTGTGGGCTATGTGCTGAGGGACCCTGTGTACGTGGAGGTCTTTATCCTCGATAGGACAGATCCCAACCTTGTCCTGACTCTTGGTCGCTGTTGGACAACCACAAGCCCCAACCCTCACAGCCTGCCCCAGTGGGACCTTCTGATAGACGGGTAACTACAAAAAAAAAATTTAACTGTCCATTTTATTCCAACATGTATATTTTTTTAAGAGTTTGCAGGTCTGGTTATTTGAAATAGTGAATGGGGAAATTATTGCTATGAAAAAATTGACTTCCTCCTGACCCGTTTTAATTTTAGTGTCGTCACATTAACTTAATTTGCTCTCCATCCAGGTGTCCATACAGGGATGATCGCTACTTGTCCCAACTGGTCCCAGTTGATGCGTCCTCTGGTCTGGACTTCCCAAGTCACTTCAGACGTTTCATTTTCAAAATGTTTACCTTTGTGGACAATTCAATGGAGCCCCTGAGGGAACAGGTAATGAATTTATGGACAGCTGAGAAACCGATAACAAAATATTTTTGTATTGCTCTGCCAACACTGCTTGTTCCTTGTTCAGGTGTACATTCACTGCAGTACAGCTGTTTGCAGTGCTGCACCGGGTCGCAACTGTGAACCATCATGCTACAGGAAAGGAAGTAAGAAAAGTATATTTTCTTTAATCTGCAGAATTCAGGAGCAATATGCACTTAAATCTGACCATGTTTATATTTGTGTCTGTAGAGAGAGCTGTCAGGGACGAGGTCCAGGAGACGGTTGAGCCAAGGGCTGTGGTTTCTGTTGGACCTGTGATCATGAGGACACCTGAGGAGTAAACAACTCAGTGTCAAGCTCAAGAATTTCACTGAGAACATTCATTAAAAGATTTGGAACATTAACATGGTTCATGTATTAGTGGCGAATGAAAATGACACCGTACGCATCAAGTCAGTGAGGTGCAGATTTAACTGCTAATTTGAGGCTGTATTTGGTGGTGAAATTGTATTGAATTACATTATATTCAAAGTGTTTCTAATGTTTGTCAGCCCTCATTTTTACACAATGGAAGCAAACAGATAATTGGAATCTCTCTATATGGTTAAATTCAACACAATGGCACAACTTAATACAGCATAAAAAATAAACATATAGTTAAATCAACTCCTATCTGATTTTTGTTAGAAAAGAAAAGCATTTTAGATTAACAGAGATATTACATGGATTGGACTGCTTTAAAAGAGGGATACAAAAAGGGGAAGAAACTGTATTGCATGAACTTTTGACTGAACTTTTTGGGTAATCTGTGACTTTCAAATAAACGTGTACTGTTTGCATTGGACCATGTTCCCAAAATAATATAAAAAATGTCAATAAAACAATTTATTTCATTCACAAAATGATTTTTGTTGTCAAATATTTACTGTAAATGAGTCATAAGTGTTTCAATGGACCTAACTGTATGAATTTCATTAAGTTCCTGACATCTCATCAGGGAGTATGAACAGTATTTGTCAACAAACACACAAAGTGTAGACTAAAACATTTTTGATGGATACAATTTATTTTGTACAGTGTTAAGGGATCCTTTATATAGAGTAAGTTATACAGTGCTACCACTATTTAAAAATACATGTTAAATATGTGTACATAGAGTATATAAATTTAAAATTGTACTTTTAGTAGTGAAACTGCAGAGTTTCAGCAGAATGTGGGTGAAATTGTCAAAAGTAACAGTACTAATAAAGTTCAATTATCACTACATTGATAAGCATCACAGACAGCTGTGGACACTACACACCAGAATGTTTAATAAAATGTGGGGTCACATTTTAGTTTTAGTTATTTTAATATTTGATTAAAGGCCATCTTACCAGTATGCTATTAAAACGGCTATTTATCATTACACAGGGTTTGGAGGGTGTTGTTTTTTTCCTTGCCTTTCCAAAAACTAAAGAACAAGTACACATGTGTAAGGAATGTATTAAAGAGTGGGTTTATCTGAAAACATATATTATTTGAATGCACAAAGAAATATGACAGTTAAGCAACCAAACAGAGTTATGGAACAGTTACAGAGGTTTTTTTTTTTCCATCAAGTACATATTTAAAATAGATTTTTTTCTTTTAGAGTCTCATTTTAAAATGAGTCAGCTGAAAAAAATAAAAATGTGACAGACTACTGATTTAAATATCTAACTCAGGGAGCTAATGTCACCTAAATTAGCTTGCTAGCTAGATAGCTACAAAGCAACAAATCTCAGATGCCTCTATGTAAAATCAAAGCAGTGTTTGAAAATACTAAAAAATGCAATCAAGTCAATCTGCTAACGTTTTCATGGTGAACTGCTATGTAGCTAGAATGTGACATCAGAAACAGTTACAGATACACAAATGTATCCATCATTACCACACCTTGTGAGTTTTGTATGTGTGCCATATAACCTACTGTATGTCTGTCTGTGGACAGATATTTTACAACTGTGCAAGATACAGTCACGAAACCTTAAAGGTGTGTGGTTGAAATCAAAATGAAGGCCCAGTTTAAAGTCAGTACTGAGTACTCATGTAACAGTGTAATAATGACTACTTTGGGTCAGAAGGTAACAACACAGCTGAAGAGAAACCATGTCCAGCTCTCAGATTGGCTGAATTTTGGCCACATTGTAACACAATCAGGTTGAAAACATTTACTGTCTTCACTTTTCACACAAACATCATTTGATGAATTACACAGTGAGGTATTCAGATTTTGTACAATAAAGACTGGTTGAATTGACTCACTTAAATATTCTGGGTCTAAGGTGAAGTAACTTTGCTGCAAGTATTTACAAAACATCACAATATAATCGTTATTATCCTATGCCACTGTATAATTGGCAGTTTTTATAACTAGATGGGGAAAAAAAAACCTTGGACCTTTTTCATGTGTCATGTTCCTAGCTGCAATAATTATGTAACACTGAGCCATATCTAGAAAAGTCTTCCCAGACTTACAGATCCACCCTGCAGTGGTCATAGCTCTCTGTCTAGGAAAATGCAAAGTGGTTGTGACTCAGAGATTTATAGATTCCGAGAAAAGATCAATATATTCGCTATTGTGCACGATCAAGATCAACATTTGGTGACAAATAAAGCCTGAGGCCACAAAGACCTTTATTAAAGGTTTTAGTGACCTTGTCAACAAAGGCTTTAATGTCAAACAGTCCTCCACCTCAGTGTCCTGATCTGACAGGTCATGCGTTTCATCCCCTCGTCCCACCCATACAACAGCTCAGTGAATCATCAATCACCTTAATACGGTGGCCCTGAAGTGCAAATCACAACGGCAAATCAGAACACACAACAACAAAACAGAAAACACAACAACAACTTACTAAACACAACAACAAATCAAAAACCACAACAACAAATCAAAAAACACAACCACAAATCAGAAAACACAACAACAAAACAGGAAACACAACAACAAAACAGAAAACACAACAACAAAACAGAAAACACAACAACAAATTACTAAACACAACAACAAATCAAAAAACACAACAACAAAACAGAAAACACAACAACAAAACAGAAAACACAACAACAAATTACTAAACACAACAACAAAACAGAAAACACAACAACAAATCAGAAAACACAACAACAAAAAAGAAAACACAACAACAAATCAGAAAACACAACAACAAAAAAGAAAACACAACAACAAAAAAGAAAACACAACAACAAATCAGAAAACACAACAAAAAAGAAAACACAACAACAAAAAAGAAAACACAACAACAAATCAGAAAACACAACAACAAAAAAGAAAACACAACAACAAATCAGAAAACACAACAACAAAAAAGAATACACAACAACAAAAAAGAAAACACAACAACAAAAAAGAAAACACAACAACAAATCAGAAAACACGACATTAACCAAACCGGAAAAGGTAGGTACTCTCGGGCGACATGAATCGTCGCTGATTGGACTGGTCCGTCCTTTGAACCGGAAGGACAACACCGCCGTTTTCTTTTTTGTTGTTGTGTTTTCTTTTTTGTTGTTGTGTTTTCTGATTTGTTGTTGTGTTTTCTTTTTTGTTGTTGTGTTTTCTTTTTTGTTGTTGTGTTTTCTGATTTGTTGTTGTGTTTTCTTTTTTGTTGTTGTGTTTTTTGATTTGTTGTTGTGTTTTCTTTTTTGTTGTTGTGTTTTCTTTTTTGTTGTTGTGTTTTCTTTTTTGTTGTGTTTTCTGATTTGTTGTTGTGTTTTCTTTTTTGTTGTTGTGTTTTCTTTTTTGTTGTTGTGTTTTCTGATTTGTTGTTGTGTTTTCTTTTTTGTTGTTGTGTTTTCTGATTTGTTGTTGTGTTTTCTGTTTTGTTGTTGTGTTTTCTGATTTGTTGTTGTGTTTTCTGTTTTGTTGTTGTGTTTAGTAATTTGTTGTTGTGTTTTCTGTTTTGTTGTTGTGTTTTCTGTTTTGTTGTTGTGTTTTTTGATTTGTTGTTGTGTTTAGTAATTTGTTGTTGTGTTTAGTAATTTGTTGTTGTGTTTTCTGTTTTGTTGTTGTGTTTCCTGTTTTGTTGTTGTGTTTTCTGATTTGTGGTTGTGTTTTTTGATTTGTTGTTGTGGTTTTTGATTTGTTGTTGTGTTTAGTAAGTTGTTGTTGTGTTTTCTGTTTTGTTGTTGTGTGTTCTGATTTGCCGTTGTGATTTGCACTTCAGGGCCACCGTACCTGAATAATGTTGCACAACATTACATAATAGGAGCGCCGCATGCAGCACATAATGAGTTAAATTTCAGCTGAGGACATTTGTTTTTAATGTCACACACCTCCCTCTCCCCCAACAGTTCCTCCTGCCGGCCTTGAAACTGTCCAATAGAGGTAAAAGTCTCTAACGAATAATGACATGATACACCCCTGAAGCTTTTTAGTGGTTACTGAAAAGATAGGAAGCCGTGACCTGTGGTTTTTTTTGTTTTGTTTTTATCTCTGAGGTGGGTTTTTAGTCACATATAAATGTGGCAGCCCAGTGGTACACTTGGGGACCGATAATATATTTTTGTATTGCTCTGCCAACACTGCTTGTTCCTCGTTCAGGTGTACATTCACTGCAGTACAGCTGTCTGCAGTGCTGCACCAGGTCGCAACTGTGAACCATCATGCTACAGGAAAGGAAGTAAGAAAAGTGTATTTTCTTTAATCTGCAGAATTCAGGAGCAACATGCACTTAAATCTGACCATGTTTGTATTTGTGTCTGTAGAGAGAGCTGTCAAGGACGAGGTCCAGGAGACGGCTGAGCCAAAGGCTGTGGTTTCTGTTGGACCTGTGATCATGAGCACACCTGAGAAGTAAACAGCACCGTGTTGGGCTGATAACATTTAGTAATAGTTTTGGAATATTTACTTGGTTCATTAATGAGTGGTATGAAATTAATTAAACATAAAACTACTGTCTAAAAGAGCTTTGATGTGATGTAAATACTGATTATGTTTGTGTATGTTGTATTTTTTCTTGTCATTGGCAGTGATAGTTAACTACTATAATAAATAGTAGCAATTCCATTTTACCTTACCTTTTAAATATTAAAACAAAAATGTGTGTAATCTTACTAGTATTGTTTTCTGTGTCACCTGATCAGAAGACATACACATTATTGACCAGGCTCATAGTTTATTAATGAAATATGAACATTTTAGAATAAAGCTTTATCCTTACTTTTGATGTTAAATGTGATTTTTACTCAATCTTTGCCATTTTAATGGTATCTAGCAATTTAAACATGGCATACATCTACTGCGATCAATTTTTTTACAAAGATGTTAATTTAATTTAAGAGTTAATTGAAGTTTTTTGGGGTCGAAAGAAATCCTTCCCTTACTGATGTTATCTACAGGCCATGGATGTTTTTCATTTACAGATATTGATATTTACATTTTTGTATCAGAAGCAAGTTAAGTCACTTTAAACTTATGTAACACATTTGTTTATGAGTTTATCTGGTTTCATTCAGTGTTTTGTTCTTTATGTACGCTTGTTTAACAGTTATGGTTACAGACTCTCTCCACCTCCCTACACTCATATTTACAGGGTAATTAACTTGGGGAAAAAAAGGGAGACACACACAGGAAACAAAGTTTAAGATACATTTCAAACACATGGTTTTCACAAGACTTATTTTGTATCTGATGGAACACGATGCATACCAAACCTTCAGCAAAGGCTTTATTTATACATGTTCTTAATACAACATTGCCATTTTTCAATAAATTGTCATTGTTCAGAAAACTTCCAAACAGTCTGCAACACTGATTAACACTTTGAAACCTTCGTTTTGCATCATACAAGGCTTGAATAGCAGTTCAGAGTTGATTTACAATTGAAAAAAGGGAAAAATAAATTCTGGATTTAATGTCAAGAAATCCCAGCCATCGGATTTTTGTAAACACAGCGACCCTAAACGAGATAACGGAGCGTTAGCCGAGAACTAAAGTCTCATGCTTTGGTTCAGAGGGAGAGATTTATGCCATTATTAAGATTCTGGGTCTAACGTGGCAGCTTGATGACATGTCACAGTAACTATGAAAATATAGATTTCCTTAAAAGAAGTGTCATGTAGATAATCAAAATACTCTTAGACTTTTATAATGACACGGTATTTATTGCAATAAGTCTGATTTTGCATCAAAAGACCAAGTTGCGTTCCACTGAGCTGAGGATATAACCACCAGAGGGCGATGTGACCTCAGAGGAAAATGTAAACTCACGAAGAGTTCAAGTGGCAGAGACATCAAACTGGATCTTTGCCGTTCATCATCGATTGTCTTGCAAGTGTAATTTAAGTGCATTTACCCTCTGAGCTTTCTCCTCTGGTACGGTCTGCAGTGAAAACAGTGCTGTGGCTTATCATCGAAAATGAAACATGGACTTTTTTTTTTTTTAAACAATTTCAGACACAGATCATAATATTATGTTGTGTTTTACCTTTAACAAAAGAGCAGGAGAGTCTGTGTAGATCCTTGCCACATACTCATATTAACCACCAATCACACAAAATAGAAACTTAAAGGACAAAAAACAAACAAAACACTGACCCCCTCACCAAAGTGTGTACACTACACTATTGAGTCCTCTGTTAGTCTTTTCCTGCTCATAAATGCTATAACAGGCAAACACAGTGCGAGCCATCCACACTCTTCCTCTCCACGTCAGTCAGACTTGTCCTTCTTTTTGCATCCTCCTATGGGAACTTTGCTGACCACTGCAGAGCCGACAGCAGTCACTCCTCCAGCTACGGCGCTCACTCCTCCGGCTACAGCGCTCACTCCTCCTTTGACCAGCCCCACTCCCATCCCAGGCACAGCGGCTACAGTGCTGACGGCGCTCTTGGTTAGGTCCAGACTTTTTCCTCCCACCCAGGTCACACCGCCCACCGTCGCTCCCACAGCTCCCTTGGTGACACCGTACAAGCCCCCCGCCAACCTGCTGAACATGCCCGGCTGCGTCTGTGGGTGGTCCTTGTTGTTGTCTGATTTAAAACAAGAGCAATTTTACGACACAATATATCAGTCAGAATATAGTGAAACTGCCCATTGTGATTTCATAAAGCCAAATTTGTGTTCAAATAGCTACAGTACATTATAATATAATCAGTTTATTTAAGCATTGCTACCCACAAAAGGACCTTAAACCTGCCCTGCTCGTTGTCAAAGGACATTTTCAACTGACTTTACCTGTAGCTACTGGCTCATCATTGAGGTATGCAGGCATGTCCTCAGGCACCTCCTCGGCCTGACTCATCTCGCTGCGAAAATAAATTACACGTTTTACCAAAAGAGACAGTGACAGGTGATAAACATAGACACACGGCATAGAAAAGTATATGCAAAGAGGTTCTGTTTAAAATTAATGCTGCTGCCTCAAATAGTTTTTCCTCCTGCCATCCTTGTGTAATTTCTGTTATGATGCAA